>NC_141891.1:38212465-38520477 GCF_030686135.1 Camelina sativa
GGCGCCTATTGTTGGTGATGCCTCCCTTTTCAAGAATTCATACTCTGTTCTGGGAGAGGAAACAAAGATGTTGGACGAATCTGAGACGGCTCCGGATGAGGCTGCAGGTGAGGTACCTATAATGACTTGTTCAGAGGGTAACAATTTCATTATACGCCAACCTGCTAAACGAGGTTCCCAATTGGATGTTCCTCTGCGAATAAACAAGGCTCAAACCTTCCTGCTCCTTTTGCTAGGGATCCTCCTAGAGATCAGAGTAAGAAGTCTCAATTCAAACATTAATGCCAGGGTTCTGCTGGAATGTCTGTGGTTTAAATAGATCCTCAAAACATTACGTAATAAAGCAGTGGGTGGAGGAAAATAAGTTTCAGTTTGGATGTTTGCTTGAAACTCGAGTTTGGGAAAAGAAGGCTTTATGGTTGGGAAGTCATTTGTTTCCCGGTTGGTCTGTTCAAACAAATTATGAGTATAGTCATCGGGGACGCATCTGGGTCCAATGGAAGGACAGTGTGAGGATGGAACCTTTCTACAAAATTGAGCAGTTGATAACATGCTCAGTGAAGCTTGATGATCAATCAGAGGAGTTTTTTTGCTCTTTTGTTTATGGTTTAAACACAGCCAAGGCTCGTAAAGTGCTATGGCAAGAGCTTAAGGATCATCATGACTTGCCTATTTTTCGGAATAAGCCATAAATCCTCTTTGGTGATTTTAATGAAACTTTGGATATGTAGGAACACTCACAATTTGATGTCAATCCGATGCTAACAGGAGGCATGAGGGATTTCCAAGCCGTATTTAATCAATGTTCTCTCTCGGACATGGCCTCTCATGGTCCGCTTTTTACCTGGTGTATAAGCGAGACAATGATTTAATACTTAAGAAACTTGATCGTGTGCTGGTGAATTCAGATTGGGAGAGGGTGTATCCGCAAGCTTATAATGTCTTGGCAGCTGGGGGTTGCTCTGATCACTTGCACTGTCGCATCATGTTGAAGGGCGATGGTGATAATATTGGTCCAAGGCGCAAACCTTTTAAGTTTGTTAATTTGATGACTGAAATGGAGGAGTTTAAACCGTTAGTTGGTTCGTACTGGCAGGACACCCCCCCCCCCCTCTGTTCTTGTCAACTTCCACACTAGTCCGGTTTTCGAAGAAGCTTAAAGGTTTGAAGCCAGACATACGTTCTTTTGACAAAGCGTCGCCTTGGTAATTTGGTTTTAAAGACGAAGAAGGCTTTAGAGGTCCTATGTTAAAAACAAAATGCCAAATTGACTAATCCATCCTCTCAAGCGATGGAAGAGGAGAATGCAGCTTACACTCGGTGGGATTTACTGGCTGGGTTGGAGGAGAAATTTCTTAAGCAGAAGTCAAAGTTGCATTGGTTGAAAGTAGGTGATAAGAACAACAAAGCTTTTCACAGAGCGGCTACAGTTCGGAAAGCGCAGAACACTACCAAAGAGATACATTGCCCTGATGGTCGAGTGGTTGTAAGGGATGAAGATATTAAGATTGAGGCAGAGAGACATTTTCAAGAGTTTATGCAGCTTATTCCGCCGGGTTTTGAGGGTTCTACGGTTGCGGAGCTTGAGTTACTGTTGCCATTTTGTTGCTCTATTGCTGATCAACAAGTTCTAACTCGAGTTGTCTCAGGAGAGGAAATCAAGCAGGTTTTGTTTTCCATGCCAAATGACAAGTCGCCTGGGCCTGATGGATTCACCTAGGAGTTTTTCAAGACCCCTTGGGAGATTTTGGGTGCTGAATTTGTCTTAGCAGTGCAATCTTTTTTGCCAAAGGATTTTTGCCGAAAGGAATTAACTCCACAATCCTTGCTTTGATCCCCAAGAAAGTTTCTGCCATGGAGATGAAATATTATCGACCCATTTCATGTTGTAATTGGATCTACAAAGTGATCTCAAAGATCATTGCTAATAGATTTAATAGGGTGTTGCCTAAGTTTGTCTCTACGAATCAGTCTGCTTTTGTGAAGGATCGTTTGTTGATCGAAAATGTGCTTCTTGCTACTGAAGTGATCAAGAACTACCATAAGAACTCCCTCTTTGGACGTTGTGCTATCAAGATCGATATTTCTAAGGTGTTGATTCTGTCCAGTGGTCCTTCCTCTCTAAAGTCCTCTCTGCAATGTAGTTTCACCCTATGTTCATTCACTGGATTATGCTCTGTGTTACCACTGCCTCGTTCTCGGTTCAGGTTAATGGTGAGCTTGCGGGGTTTTTTAGGAGCTCTTGGGGGCTTTGTCAGGGTTGTGCTCTGTCATCATATTTATTTGTAATATGTATGGATGTCCTCTCCAAGATTCTTGATAAGGCGGCTGGTGAGAGGTTGTTTGGGATTCATCCTCAGTGCCACAATCTCGGTCTTACTCACCTTAGTTTCGCAGATGACCTAATGGTTCTTTCTGATGGTAAAGTACGATCCATTGAGGGTATCATAGGCGTTTTTACTAAGTTTGCCAAGATGTCTAGTCTATCTATCAGCATGGAAAAGTCAACACTCTATGTGGCAGGCAATGCAACACCTCTCCCTGATTCTGCTCGGTTCCCATTCACTATTGGTTCTCTCCCGGTTTGCTACTTAGGCCTCCCCTTAGTCACTAAGAGCCTTACCAATGCCGACTGTTTTCCGTTGCTGGAACAGATTAGACAGAAAATTGGCTCATTGACGGTTCACCATCTCTCATTTGCGGGTCGGTTTAACCTGATATCCTCAGTTCTTTGGAGTGTGTGTGATTTTTGGATGGCGGCTTATCGCTTGCCTAGGAAATGTATTGCGGAGGTCAACTATATGTGTTCACCTTTTATTTGGTCCGGGCCAGAGATGAACACTCGCAAGGCGAAGGTCGCTTGGGAGGTTGTTTGTAGACCACGGAGTGAGGGTGGTCTTGGGTTGCGATCACTACAAGAAGCTAATACCGTTTGCTGTTTAAAGTTGATCTGGCATTTGGTCTCTCATGGTGACTCTTTACGGGTGAAATGGGCTCACTCAAATCTGTTGAAGGAGGCGTCGTTCTGGTCAGTGACCTTAGGTTCTTGGATCTGGACTAAGCTCCTAAAGTACACGGATATGACTAAACCTTTTTGTACGGTTGAAGTAGGCAATGGTGAGCAAACCTCGTTCTGGTTCGATAATTGGTCTGGTATGGAAACGCTCTCGGAGGTTGTAGGTGATCGAGGTGTTCTTGAACTTGGGATACTATGGCAGAGCTCCCTGGCGGAGGTGTGGGCTCAACGTCGACGTCGACGACGACACCGTTCTGACAACCTAAATGCAATTGAGGATGCTCTGCAGTTGTCCAGGCAACAAAGTCAGCAGAGACCGGACAGAGTACTCTGGCGTGGTAAGAATGATGTGTTTCGTCCCAAGTTCATCACTCGGGATACTTGGAACCATGTTCGCACCACATCTAATGTGGTTTCGTGGCACCGAGGAGTTTGGTTTGGTCATGCTACTCCAAAGTTCTCTTTCTGTGTGTGGTTGGCGGTTCTTGATCGATTAGCAACCGGTGCTCGTCAGGTTGCGTGGAATGGGGTGGCTGCGGGCGCTTGCATTTTTTGGCAACTCACCATGGAAACCAGAGACCATTTGTTTTTCGCATGTGATTTTGCTTCTGCTGTGTGGTTGGCACTTGCAAAGGGTCTGCTTAAAACGCAGTACACGAATGTTTGGTCTACTCTCATTGCTCACATCTCAAACCCTCAACTTCCTCTGGTCGAGGATTTCCTTATCCGTTATGTGTTCCAAACTACTACTTATGCAATTTGGAGGGAAAGGAATGGGCGGCGGCATGACACTGCACCGACGCCAGTTTTAACCATCATTGAGTGGATTGAATGGCAAGTTCGAGACCAGCTCCTTGCAATAGGCCAATTGGGGAATCGAAGATATGATGAGGCTTTTATGGTTTGGCTACAATCTCGCTGTTAAGGGTAGTTTTTAAGTAGTTTTCTAAGTTAAATGTTTTTTCAGCAAAAGTTGCACAAGTTGTAAAACCATTTATTTTTTCTTTGAATATAATTTAACATTAAATTCAAAAAAAAAAAATATAGTATATAACATAAATCATCCCTTAAAAATTTGAATTAACAAAGACTCTAATTCCCTCCCAAAAGAGTTCTTGAAACCAAGTAAGCGAAGTTATTACAATTTGGTGTTACAACTATATATTAAAAATATTGTACATTTTCTTGAAACATTATATTAGTCATGTCATTCTAAAAAATAAAATCAGATGACTTATATAAAGTTAGTTCTTTATATTTCCAAATTTCTTTTGAAACGATCATATATATGTGCGTGGGATGATTGTTTAAAAAGGTGAGAAGATGGCAAAATCATGACTAAGTGGGTAGTGTATACATATGTTTGAAGAAAATAATGTGAAATTTGTGCATGTTTTAATAGCATGCTATTGAAAATTATATTTTTATTATCAATTATGCGTAAAACCTCATTTTCAATTATTTAAACTTTTGCCACCATATAATTTCTACAAACAAACCTCTACCATTTGATTATTTAGCAAATTCACCAATAATTTTTTTATTACAGTCTGACTGATTGCATATATTTACAATATTGTCACTGCCATTAATATATGGTCAAGTTTTCAACACACTATTATCGTGCATTATCAATTAATTAACTATATTTTAACCCAAGATACACCGTGGGACAATTTTTTAAACAAAAATTTTTAAATTTTAAGTTTTTTATATTTATCAATTTTCTGTATTTTGTTTAGTGTTTGAGATTATATAGATGTATTTTGATTGTTAATTTTAAGATTGTATAACTATATTTTGACTGTTTAAGATAATCTAATATTCAAAATAATGAAATGATGATGGCATAACATCTTTCGTTTAACTTGTTGTATTTTACACTAAAATATTTTGTGTAGACAAACCCGTAAAAAAAAATCATGTTAATGTAAACTCAAACTTGCTCTATCACATCGGCTAGAATATAAATTTTCTTTTATAAAGTTTATTAATATTTTGAATATTTAAATTTTCAATATTTTTTCCAAAATCTTAAACAAATCAAAGATTTCAGCGTCAAACGTTTTTTCTATAAAATATTATCTAATATTGAAATAATATTCAGTAATTCCTTTAGAAAACTAAATAATGGGATTAATTTTGAGAAAATATTTTCGGGCTTGTTGAAGAAGCCTTATAGTGTAGAGTATAATCTATATAATCTTTTGTTTTTTTTTAAAGCTGTTATTTGAATGGTAATTTCTTTCTTACTTAAATTATTTTTAAAGATGTGTTATTTTTTAAAAATAGAAAAATAACTTTATTTTGTAAATTTATGTAAACCCACGTATAAAAACTTAATAGATGATTGGTTGGGTAATGAGGATTGGCATGGGTTTTACCCGAATTCGAAGGTAGAATACTTGGAGATGATTGGTTCTGATCATTGTCTAATTTTGACAACCTGTCTGAAGATGGATAGGCGATGGCTTAGACAATTTTGTTTTGACAAACGTTGGTTGGGTAAGGAGGGTATCGTAGGTGCGATTGAGTCCGGGTGGAATCGTACAAGAAATTTCCGGATTCCTGGTTTTGTGGATAAGATAAGGAATTGTAGGAACTCGATTTTTTGGTGGCGGAAGAACAATATAAGTTCTGGTCCCTCGCTCATTTCTTCCTTGAAGGTGGCTCTGCACGAGGCAAAAATGGATGATTCGATTTCACAGGAAGAAATTCGGGGTATTGAGAGGAAATTAAAGGAGGCGTATCATGATGAGGAAATATACTGGCAACAAAAAAGTAGGAAGTTCTGGCTAAGGGTTGGGATAAAAATACTAAATATTTTCATGCCTCCACTAAACAGAGGCGGGTAAGGAATAAGATTGTTGGCTTATTTGACATTGATAATGTCTAGAACGAATCGCCTTCGGGTATGGAGCATATTGCTACTAAGTACTTTGAGGATCTTTTTAAGAAGTCGGCTGGTAGTGGTATTTCAGAGATGATTCAAGAGATTAATCCACTGATTACGGATAGTATGAACAGAGATCTTACGAGGAATATTTCTGAAGCAGAAGTCCGTAAGGCTCTGTTTGCGATGCATCCGGAGAAGACACCAGGACTTGAGGGTATGACAGCTTTGTTTATTCAACAGTTTTGGTCTTCTTTGAAAGGGGACTTGGTGGCCTTGGTTCAAGATTTTTTCGAACGGATCGTTTTGACCCTCGTTTAAATGAGACTAATATCTGCCTTATTCCTAAAGTTGATAGACCGCAGCGGATGGCAGAATTTAGACCAACCAGTCTTTGTAATGTGAGCTACAAAATTATTTCAAAAGTATTGTGCTTTCGGTTAAGACGGTTTTGCCTCTCCTGGTCTCAGAAACACAGTCAGCCTTTGTCTCTGGTCGCTTAACTACAGATAATATTCTCTTTGCTCAGGAGATGTTCCATGGGTTAAATACTAACCGACAGTGTCAGACGGAGTTTCTGGCATTCAAGACGGATATGAGTAAGGCTTATGATCGAGTTGAATGGGATTTTTGGAGGCGGTTTTGGTTAAATTGGGATTTGCCATTAAGTGGATTTCGTGGATAATGTGGTTTGTATCTTATGTGTCATATCAAGTTTTATTGAATGGTCAGCCTAGGGGTTCTATTCTCCCACAAAGGGGTTTACGTCAGGGGGATCCCTTGTCACCGTATTTGTTTATTCTTTGCATTGAGATTTTGATAGCAAACATTAAAAAGGCGGAACGGATAAGAAACTAACGGGTATCTCAATTGCCCGGGATAGTCCTACTATCTCGCATTTGTTATTTGGTGATGATAGTCTGTTTTTTTGCAAAGAAGAGGCAACTGAGTGTTGGAAGGGAATGGAAATAATAGGTGATTATGGTAAAGCCTCAGGACAAGAGGTTAATTTGGAGAAATCTTCTATTATGTTTGGTAAAAAGGTCCCATCTGATGTAAGATCTCACTTAAAATCGGTTATTGGTATCTCTAAAGAGGGCGGCATGGGTTCGTATTTGGGTATTCCTGAAAGCCTCCAGGGTTCGAAAACTAAGGTTTTTAGCTATGCTAAGGATCGAATGGATGATCGCGTAAATGGTTGGTCTGCGAAGTATTTATCGAAGGGGGCAAGGAGATTATGATTAAGTCGGTGGCGATAGCACTTCCTACCCATGTTATGTCGTGTTATAAACTACCGCAGGAACTGACATCCAAACTAACGAGTGCTATCTCTACCTTCTGGTGGAAGTCGAATGATAAGGCCCGTGGTATGCATTGGGTTGCTTGGGATAAAATGTGTAAAGATAAGAGTGAAGGGGGTCTAGGTTTCCGAGCTCTGGATCAATTTAATGATGCTATGTTGGCGAAACAGTTTTGGCGTCTGATTCATTATCCGACTTCCTTAATGGCTCGGGTAATGAGAGGTAGATATTTTCGGAATAAGCATCCTCTTATGGCAAAAAAACCATATAATCCTTCTTTTGGATGGAGAAGTATCAATTCAACTAAGGAACTGGTGGAACAAGGCGCGAGATGGGTGGTAGGCTCTGGTTGTTCAATCTCGGTTTGGCGTGATCCGTGATTACCAGATATTCACCCAAGACCTGCTAATGGTCGAGGTCGATTGTTGCTCCCGAGCTTGATGGTTAATCATCTAATTAATCCAACTACAAAGGATTGGCATTTACCCATACTAGAGGAGTTTTTTGATCCGGTGGATATACCGATTATTCGGAGTATAGCGATCAGTAAATTTTATAGACCAGATCGATTAGTATGGCATTTTACTAAGTCAGGTAAGTATTCGGTGAAATCAGGCTATCGGTTAGCTCAAGAGTTAATTGAGGAAGTTGAATATGGACCCACGTGTGTGGCTCTTCGAGCTCAAGTGTGGAAACTTGAGGTTCCCTCGAAGGTTCAACATTTTTTCTGGCAGATTGTTTCTGGTACTCTCCCTGTATTGGAACGGTTTGCACATCGGGGTGTCCGATGTAATACCTTGTGTAAACGGTGTGCTTCGGCGACAGAGTCCATCAATCATGCTCTTTTTGAGTGTCCGCGCTCGCGAAGTATTTGGGAGTTGTCTCCTATATCGCTAGATCCGAAAGGTTTTCCATATGCTTCTATCTATGCGAATTTAGATTTTATATATTGGCGGCGGCATCACAGTCGGGGATTTCTAATATCATTTCTCGTCTTCCCTGGATAATTTGGTCAGTCTGGAAAGATAGGAATAAAAAGGTTTTCCAGGGAACAGAGGCAGAGCCGGTGGATATTTTAACTCAGGCGACTAATGATAAATTATCACAATCCTCAGGATTTTTTGGAAGACAGAGAGCCTTCTCCCCGATGTCAGATTGACGGGTCATAGAAAAGTTCGGATGCTCTCCAGGGTTTGGGGTGGTGGTTTTGCAATGGTGATGATTTGACGCTTCTAGGAGCCCGGATCCATAGATGAAGTCTTACTCCCTTACACACAGAGTTTCAAGCTCTGATCTGGGCTATGGAGTCTCTGTTGGCAGCAGGGGTGGATTGTCAAGTTTTTGAAACGGATTGTGCAGAATTGCTCGCGATGGTGCAGAAGCCCGATGACTGGCCCGCTTTTTCGAACCTGCTGGAGGAGTTTTCTTTGATAAGATCATCCTTTCCTTCATTCACCCTGCACTGGATCCCACGAGAGTCAAATGCAAGGGCAGATTGTCTAGCGCGTTCTTCAAGATCTTTAGTTTCCGAAATTTCTTTTGTAAACTATTTTCCTCCGGTTTGGGCAACCAATTTGGGAGTTCTCTTTTAGTTTATTAATGTATGGTTGGAAAAGAAAAAAAGAAAACTTAATAGATGTAAAAATATGTTTATAATAAAACTTAAGTAATAAGGATCAATTTTTAAAAAAATTTAAATAATAAGGTACAATGATTTAATTACACATCAATTTTAAAGGAAATACAAATGCTATTTTCTTTTTCAACATTAATTTGAATTAAGAAGTATGATTAAAAGTTATAGCAAAACCAATATTACTTTTGGATGTTAAATAACAATACATAAGAATATATGGCATTATGAAATACATAAAAGCATATGACATCATGAAATCAAATATTAGAATTGATAACATTAATAAAAATAATTAAAGAGTATTTAGTAAAAATGACAAAAATATACATGAAGATTATTATCACTATTGTGATAGTGGTGATTGCTACTCGATGGCGAAATCAAGCTTCCAATAAGCATAAACACATTTTGGAGACACTACATAAAAGTTCACCGATATTGCTTTCTGGAGAAAATATGTGTACAAATTTTTATTTCATTATTATTGTTCATCTGCAAAATTAAATTTTAATTAATGTTAGTTTTTCAACTTTTTAATTTAGAAAAAAAAGTTTTAAAAGAATATTATTTTTGTGAAGTAATCATCATTATCTTCCATTTGAAACTAATATCTGCATCTATTCCAGGAAATTTAGTAGCAATATCACAATAATCAAACTTTATTTATATGCATTTACAATTATACAAAAAAAAAAAAAAAAAAAAAAAAAAAAAAAAAAGAGGAAGAGAGAACATACCATCGTGAAAGTCTTTGACACTTACTTCTCTTTATTTATAGGGAGAGGAAATGTGTCCAGCAATTTAAGTTTTTGGAAAAGATAATATTGTTTCTTTTATTTTTATATAACAACAATTTTAACATACCAAATATAAGTTTTTGATTAAATATTTTCCTATTTTAAAATCAATTGAAATCTCTAGAGAGTTATTATTGTTAGTGTAGAAGATAAAATTAGTTAATTATTATTAATATAATATATTTTTAAAATCAACAATTGAAGTAATTTTTGAAATCAGTTTTGTAAAAGGAAAATAGAAAGATGTTGTAGAGATATTTTATAAATATGATGTTAAATGTAAAGATTTTATAAAAATAAAAATTGTTTTAGGAAATTATAAATTAAATGCGTAGAGATAATTTAGGAAATAATTGATTTGTCGATATTTTATGTATGTTTGTTAGTGTAATTGAATTTGATTTTCCATATTTTATTTCTTGATTTTTTGTAAATATGTAGGGATAAATTTTGTAAATAAAAATTTTAATAAGCAAAACTAAAAGGATATAACCCAAAATGTACTTAAAAAATGTATATATAGATAATATTATTGGTATACAAAAGGAACATTTGAAAAATAAATATTGGGTATGACCCGAAGACTAAAAAAACTGGTCATTCTCTTGCATATTCTGATCAACTAAACCTACCTAATCCTTAAATAAATCTTATCGCCAATGTTTCTCTAGTTCATGTTAATTCCTGAAAAATAATATTAATTTGTTTTTAAATCTTTTGGTCACTATCACCCCATCCCCCAAGTCGAGGAATTACATAACAAACATGTCAAGAGTGTACGTATCTGGTCGGCCATAGGCGGTGAGTCGACGCCGTGTTCAATATTACCATCTCTTTTTTTTTCCCCAGTTTTAAAACAATATTATCGTCAATTAATATCTTTGCCTAACTTCATACTCAAAAGGAAATATGCACATCTCGATATCTAATTATTTTAATACCGCATTATTCAAATTCATCGTGAAGAGACTTCTAATTTGTTATAAATATAATAAGTGTTGGAAATCATGAATTTGGTATGTTGTTACGCTTTCGCATAGATTAAACTTTACAAAATTTATCACGTTGACTAACAATCCAACCTAGCAGATTTTGGAATAGAAACATGCGTATTGGACCATTGGTTAAAGATGGGCGGATCGTTCCATAAACAAATCCATTGCACATGATAATGTTTTGTGTGTGTATTTAATGTATCTCTAACTGCTTGTGCAATTGGTTCATTCAACATTTATCATGAATATATGGATGCATCTCTGTTTGTCCAAAATGTATACTCCATTTGTATTAGAAAAGACGATTTTCTAGGAAGTTCACATAAATTAAAAATATATATATTTAATGTTTAGCTATATATGAATTATTTCTTTATAATAATATATTTTCATAACTATTAATTATTTGTAATTCATCAAAATTTTATATTCTTGATTAATGATTGAAGTTTACAATTTTCTAGTATTAATTGATAAAAATTTACAAAAAAAAATCAAATTTTCTAATACAAGAAAAATTATATAAAATCATCATTTATACAACTATAGAGAGAGTATATATGTATATCTTTCAGTTGCCGGTAATACGAAAATTAATCTTGCGAGAGCTCTTACCATATTTCCGATTTCTACGTGTTGCTGTTTGGTTTGTATATATATTACCTTATAATTAAACAAAATTTATACACTATATGTAACTTCTGCTTGTAATTATAAGTGTGTTTAACTGTTTGTGTTGTGATCAGTAATCTTTTCCTTTTATCATGTCAATCATGAGGGAAAGAAACCAAAAAATGAATAAAAAGCAAAAAACAAAAACTCACATGAACCTTGACTAGATACGTGTCTCATTCATGAGACCAGCCAGTTGGGATTAGATCTGATCACAAGATCGTCGTCAAATAGGGACTCTACATATGGATCACATGGTTTTCGCAGATGGCACGTGTGTAGCTTCTTTCTGCATTGGCCCCATTCCTGACCAAACTTATGTACAACACATTATTTGGTTGGCTCAATTTGACGTTTGGGGCCCGAATTTCATATTTAAATCACGTGCGTGGAGAATAAATTGATTAGAGATAAAATATTCGTACAAGGAAATTAATTGTAAAAGTGGCTGTTAGATTACCTCAAGGGTCAGAATTATTCAGAATTATTCTGAACGTTGGATCTTTGAGATGATCGAACGAGTGTGATTAGTTTAACGTGTTTAAAGGTTATTGGTCACAAAGGTTTCTGCTGATCTGTCAAATAATGGCTGAGTTGTCGCTTGACACAAGTCACCAGTTTAACAGAAGATGTTGTGGTTACTTGGTCTGTACGCAACCAAATGGCTGATTTATGGATAACTAAGTTTATGAATTAGAAGAAACACAAATTATTACGACATCTTATTTTCCAATTGGTAATTTATTTATTTTCTTCATATTTTCAAAGTGAATGAAAAAGTTTTAAGCGACATTTAAATTAAAACGGATGATATTACATGGGACAAGAAAAAAAGAGAAGCTACTTATTTAGGGTATTGTGTAATATTATAAATTTAATGAAAAATAAATGAATTGGAAATAAAAGAAGAGTGTCGATTTCTTGTTTTTGATCTACCATATCCATGTGTACACAAGCAACCGAAACAAAATATTGTTTATGTCCTCTAGTGCAAATTGTAGAGTATTCTATGATTATTTATGGACGATATAGTTTGAATATCATTAATTTATAAATGAAAACAGAAAAAGATTTGTCTAATGATGCCTTGGAGATCCACATGCAACCGTCTATGTCGATCCAAAAAGGAAAAGTATGGGAGCGTTGGTCTGTGCAAGAACTTCATGAAAATTTGTTAAAACTTTTTACTTTTAAATGATTGATGATATATTTGGTAAATTAATTAACTTATGTTAGAGAAATTTGGAAAATTAGTATTTGGACTTCTACATGCATTTTTGATTTTTGACAGTTTTTAAAGCTTTTTTTTTGGGGTCAAAATACACTTTTTAAATCTATGATATGAATATTTGTAATTTTCTAATTAAATGGTTTTCGAATTTGGTTTTTGGTTGATTTTTTTGCTATACATATATGATACATTTATAAAGTTTGTTGTGATATGTGTATATGTACATATAATATGATTGTGTACATATATTTTTAAGGATAAAACTGTCATAATTAGTGTAAAAAGTGTTATCTAGGAAAAAAATGTCATAATCACTGATGATGTCTATTAAAACTGTTATTATGCACAATACTTTACTTTCTAGTACTGTTACTTTTTCTACAAAAAGAATGTAAAAGGGTGAAATGTAAGAAATGGTAAAGTGAAAAACGACGCGCCCAAAGATTTTGGAACTATCCACGTAAACCATTTTATGATCTGCCACAAAACTCTTAATTCACCTAATAGTGTATATATATATTTTAATAAATAGTGGATACAAACAAACAATTTAGTACAGTGTTATATAAGAAACTAGAATTCCTTCCTTCTTTCAACTTTACGTCGAAATCACAAATCGATTTATGATTTGTATATTGAGGAAAATAGAAAATTGAGTATTAATAATAGCTAGATAATAGCCATGGGATAATAGTCAATTTCTACACACACACACACAAAATGGATAGTATCCTTTAGTGGATAAGATTTATAAGAATAGATTAATGCAGTAGAATTATTTTATTTTCTTTCGTTCTTGTTCAACTTACGTAAAAATCACAAATTATTTTTTTCTGTATTATAAATAGATAAAAACGAGTAAAAATTTAGTATAGTTATATATAGGCTTATAGCTAGAGAAAAAGTTGATTTCTAGTAGTCTCTACGCATAACAAAATGGACTATACTTTTGGAATAAATAAACAAATATAGGGTGGTATACAGAATTATACTTTATAGCTAATCGATTTCAAAATTATATAATGTATTCTGGTTGAAAGACGAAGCTAGAGAATAGTAGATTCCTATCCTACACACATATATATGATAATATGAACCTTTAATCGCCACATATCATGCCGTAATTTACCTTTTTTTTTGTTTGGTTATATATTTTATGTGAGTAGGCAATATTATATAGGCCAATGATTGTCTTATCTTTAGTGAGAAACGCATATGGTACCCATCCACCCACTGTGACTCCAAATAAAATTTATATTAAATGTGATGTTTTATACAAACCATACATACAATGGTGTATATTGATTGATGCATGCATGTATGTATGTGACTATATGTAGAGAGAGATCTATAAAGCTTCATAAAAGTGCTTCTTCATCTAGAAGAAACGACAAAAACTCGCAGAGAAATCCAAACCAAACGCTCTTGAAGACCTAACAAAAACCTGCTTTTGTTATTCTTCTTTCTTTTGTTCTTTCTTTCTTGAGTGGTCCTATTGTCTCTTGAGTTATCGATGGATGAAGATGGAAACTTGCAGATTAGTAATAGTAATTACAATGGAGAAGAAGAAGAAGTAGATCCAGAGAACAACACTTTGAACCAACCTCTCCTTAAGAGACATAGAACACTTTCTTCAACTCCTCTTGCTTTGGTCGGTGCCAAGGTTTCACACATCGAGAGTTTAGATTACGAGTATGTCTTCTTTTTCTTTCAGATCTTGATATCAGAACAAATATATTCCACTTATTTTTTCTTTATAAATAAATGGATGTATTCTTGATTTTCTTTTTTTTTCTATATAGTTTCAATATAACTCTGTTTTCAGATCATTTTTGTCACTTTTAAATAATATTTTTGATAGACTTTTTTTTTTTTGTCTCAATCTCTTTCCAGAAAATTATGATATTTTACTCTGTTTTCAGATAAATCTTTATTTTGAAAAAAAAATTATTCTTGATTTTAATCTCTTTATATTAATCTCTTTATATAAAGTTTAAATATTACTCTATTTTCAGGTGATTTTCGTTTAAGAAAATAAATAAAATTGAATGGATTCGTGGCAAATCTTTTTTTCATTAAGTTTTAAAATCTTTGTTCTTATTTTCAGAACAAAAATTGAATGAAAAAATTAGTGTGATGGAGACATATGAACTGTTCAATTTTTCTCTCACATTTTCAATTTGCCGCAAGCAATCATCATCCAAATCTTGAACAATATCAAGAAAATTGGGTTACCTTTTCTTTATTGGTAGTATGATACGTCTTGGTCTCAATCTCTTTCAATAAAGTTTTAATCTTTACTCTGTTTTCAGATAATCTTCATATTTATAAAAACTTGAAAGTAAATCTTCAGTGATGGAGACATATGCATTAGTGCATAATTCAGTAGGAATTTTTTAACTGCAGAATAAACGAGAATGATCTGTTCAAGCATGACTGGAGAAGCAGATCAAAGGCTCAAGTCTTTCAATACATATTTCTAAAATGGACATTAGCTTGTCTTGTCGGTCTCTTCACTGGTCTCATCGCTACTCTCATCAACCTCGCCGTCGAAAACATCGCCGGTTACAAACTTCTCGCCGTCGGCTACTATATCGCTCAAGATAGGTAATTGACACATAAGCCAAAATCTTGAAAAAAAAAAAGAACAAAAAAAAATCAAGAAGTTGAGTTACCTTGTGTGCTAAGTCTATGTTTAAAATAGGTTTTGGACAGGTCTGATGGTCTTTACGGGGGCGAATTTGGGTCTGACTTTGGTGGCAACAGTACTTGTTGTTGTCTTTGCTCCTACGGCAGCTGGTCCCGGGATTCCTGAGATCAAAGCTTATCTTAATGGCATTGACACTCCCAATATGTTTGGTTTTACCACCATGATGGTTAAGGTTTGTTTCTTAAACCTTCTCAGTTCCCGCGAAGTTAATGTGAGATCTTTCATTTGGCTGATGGATTTTGCGGTTTTTGGATTAGATTGTTGGAAGTATTGGAGCAGTTGCAGCTGGACTTGATCTTGGTAAAGAAGGGCCATTGGTTCATATTGGAAGTTGCATAGCTTCTTTGCTTGGTCAAGGTGGTCCAGATAACCACAGAATCAAATGGAGATGGCTACGTTACTTCAACAACGATAGAGATCGAAGAGACCTCATTACCTGTGGATCTGCCTCCGGAGTGTGTGCAGCTTTCAGGTCACCAGTAGGAGGAGTGCTATTCGCACTTGAGGAAGTCGCTACGTGGTGGAGAAGCGCTCTCTTGTGGAGGACATTCTTCAGTACAGCCGTTGTGGTGGTTGTATTGAGAGCGTTCATTGAGATTTGCAACTCCGGGAAATGTGGACTTTTCGGATCAGGAGGACTCATTATGTTTGATGTGAGTCATGTAGAGGTTAGGTACCACGCAGTGGATATAATCCCGGTCACATTGATTGGAGTCTTTGGTGGCATTCTTGGAAGCTTGTACAATCATCTTCTTCATAAAGTCCTCCGGCTTTACAATCTCATCAATCAGTAAGTGTTAATGATCAGTGAAAACATTCAAGATTTGTGTCTTTACTTAACATTGTTTGGTCAACGTTTGTGTGTAGGAAGGGTAAGATTCACAAGGTGCTTCTAAGTCTTGCGGTGTCTCTATTCACATCGATTTGCTTGTACGGTCTTCCTTTCTTAGCGGAGTGCAAGCCTTGTGATCCATCAATAGATGAGACATGTCCAACAAACGGAAGATCAGGAAACTTCAAGCAGTTCAATTGTCCAAATGGTTATTACAACGATCTGTCTACTCTGTTTCTCACAACCAATGATGATGCAGTCAGAAACATTTTCTCTTCAAACACTCCTAATGAGTTTGGTATGGTTTCTCTCTGGATCTTCTTTGGCCTCTACTGCATTTTGGGGCTTATCACATTCGGTATAGCGACACCGTCCGGTCTCTTCCTACCGATTATTCTCATGGGTTCTGCATACGGTCGGATGCTAGGCACAGCAATGGGATCTTACACAAAGATAGATCAGGGTCTCTACGCGGTTCTTGGTGCAGCTTCACTCATGGCTGGTTCAATGAGAATGACTGTTTCACTCTGTGTTATATTTCTGGAACTCACCAACAACCTTCTTTTGTTACCCATTACAATGTTTGTGCTCTTGATAGCTAAAACAGTTGGAGACAGCTTCAACCTGAGTATTTACGAGATCATTCTCCATCTAAAGGGCTTACCTTTCTTGGAAGCAAATCCAGAGCCCTGGATGAGGAACCTCACTGTAGGTGAGCTTAATGACGCTAAGCCTCCGGTTGTAACACTTAACGGAGTTGAAAAGGTTGCGAATATAGTCGATGTTCTCAGGAACACAACGCATAACGCATTCCCGGTCTTGGATGGAGCAGATCAAGCCACTGGTGCAGAGCTCCATGGTCTGATCCTAAGAGCTCATCTTGTTAAAGTTTTGAAAAAGAGATGGTTCTTGAATGAGAAAAGGAGAACAGAAGAGTGGGAAGTAAGGGAAAAGTTCACAGCAGTTGAGTTAGCTGAGAGAGAAGATAATTTCGACGATGTGGCAATCACAAGCTCAGAGATGCAATTGTATGTTGATCTTCATCCTTTGACCAACACTACACCTTACACAGTGGTGCAGAGTATGTCAGTGGCTAAGGCTTTGGTACTGTTCCGGTCAGTTGGTCTCAGACATTTGTTGATTGTTCCCAAGATTCAAGCTTCAGGGGTAAGTTTTCTTTTTTCACTCTCTTGATTCAAGATTCGAAGAACACTATACTAAACCTTTTCCTGTGTTTGATCAATATGTCTCGTGTTTTTTGCAGATGTCACCTGTGATAGGGATCCTAACAAGGCAAGATCTAAGGGCGTATAACATTCTACAAGCATTCCCGCACTTGGATAAACACAAAAGTGGAAAACTTCAATGAAGGTTCACTCATTGGTTTGTGTGATTTGTGTTTCTTTCCACATTCTTAGTTGATATTTATTCTGTCCAGTTTTGCTTGCATTCTTTCTTCAAGACCAAAAAAACAAATTATACTATTTATTTCGTAGATTTGTGTTTTCTACTTGTAAATCTCTATTTTTTTCCCCACATTATCAGTTCAAAAGAAGAATAAAAACAAATTGAATACAGAACAAAACTTTGAAGCTTGAGAGTGGTTACATGTTTTGAGTTTGGTTCTCATCAGATTCTGAGGGGTGTGAATTTGAAGATATTACATTAAAGCAAGGATTTTGAAATTAAATTTAGTAAAATTTAATTTTGAGTCATTACAAACGAGAACTCTCTTTTTAACTCTTATCAACCACCAATCTATGTACAAATTAAATCATAATTCAATTGTCAAAAATGACTAAACTTTTGGGCCAGCAGCTAAGCTCCATACACGCAAATTCCCACCCTTGTCTCCACTGAATAACAATCCTCCAGGACCAACTGTGAGCGTGCTGATCGTGTGCGTAGAGAACATCTTTCCTCTTTCTTCAAAACTGTGTATAACCCAAGAGATACAGAAAATATTAGTGATAAGTTGATTAAAGATTAGAGTACAATACAATTGTAGATTGTTAAGCTTCACTTACGATGGTAGGTCGCTGATGCCAACTGTTCCATTTTGGTAAGAGCAGAAAATGATCGGTTTGGCCTCTGCATCGTGCATCCCACAAAGAGCATGAACAGCACTCTGTTTCAAACAATCAGATATGCTTTTTGTTAAAACCAAGTGTTGTTTTTATGAAAAATGGCGTAAGTGTAAACAAATCTTTACCTGTTCTTGTCTGCGTGTATGAGTAACTTTGAAAACATCATTTTCAGAACAAGCCCAAACTTTAATGGTCCCATCCAAGGAAGACGATATCAGACACTTGTCCCAACATAAGAGTGACGTGACAGTGTCAGTATGTTGTTTCAGGGTCGTTATACATTGCAGGGTGTTAAGATCCCACACCTGGCGAATCACAGGAAACAGAATTGATTATAATGTTCATTCGAAATAAGATTAAAGCTGAAATCAATTAGTAGCAGTCAGATTCTTACCTTTATTGTTTTATCGACAGAACCAGAGTATAGTAGTTGACCTCCAACAACAAAACAAGTGACTTCACCACTGTGATGTCCCTCGAGAGATGTGATGTATTTGAAAGGATCAGACTCAGAGTCGGTAGCTTTCCAGACTGATATACTGCCAGACTGCAATTCCAAAATAGCGAAAAAGAACTTAATTTAGAATCATCAAAGAAGCGGAGGACTAACACATGTATACAGAGATAGAGAACACGTTATAATGCTTACACTTGTTCCAGCAAAGAGCATCCCATTTGCAACAGTCATTGCATGCAACTGACCAACCGCCCCGTCAAGATGCAAATCTTTACTGGTTTGAACATTAAAAGCCTGCAGGATTGTATAAACAAAAACGTTAACACCACAACCAACATAGAATTAAGTAGAAAGCATATTTTGAGTCAAGAGACGGCTTAAGCTAACCTTTACAGCGTTTTGCAAGCCAAGGAAAACCCATGGGCCTTCACTGATTAGAGATCCTGCTTCTGCCTGGAGGTTTATGGTATGTACACACTGACCAGTATGGCAGTCCCAAATTCGCAATGTACCATCGCTACTGACTGAAAAGAGTTTATCTGAACCCTCAGGGAGGGCGATCCCCTTTATATCCTTCTTGTGTCCTTCAAGAGCAGCTACCATGGCCAAACCAGGGAAACAAGACCAAGAGTGTAAGAACTGGCACTGCTCACCCCTCTTGCAGTTTCCAGCTTTCCAATACTTGCATACACTCTTCTTGGGACTGCTGTGAGCTCTCGACACCGGACCTCTGGTGTCTGAAATAGGTGAGCTTCTTGGCCCATACGTCGCATTCTTTCTCGGCTGATTTGGCACAACAGAACATCCTTTGCCTAAAACAGGTGGCTTTGTTGACCCATTGGCTTCATACTTCCTTGGCCTGTTGCCCTCTGGAGATTTGTACTCTTTAGAGGTCCAAACCAGATTCCTCGACACCTTATTTGGACTTTTCCTCATTGTATTGTCATATGGAGCGTAAGGTCTTCTGGAAACTACATCTGCTGCGAAATCCTGCTGTCTCTTGACTCCAAAAGTCCTTCCCTGTGAGTATCTCCTAGGCGCCTCGTAATTCATACTAAACATTGAGAAAATACCAACTTTAGAAGACTGAACCACAGAGTCGAGCACTGTTGCTTCATCCATGATGATCCATACATAAATTGTAAGGGTAACAAGTCCAGAAGCAAGGAGTCTCTGAAGATAATCAAAAGCACCAATCCTCTGACTGTAACCCCAAATTCAATCCAGGTATCATAGAGCACCACGTCCACAGAAAAAAAGCCAACTAAATATCTAATTTCAATCACACCATTCAGAACTCTAAACCTAAATACCACTAAAAACGAAAGATCTCCTCAATTCCAAACAAAGCCATAGTCGAAGAACGATCGATCATCGAGTTTCCAATAGAAGTAGGAAAATCATCACGAACAAAAGTATCAAACCCTAATAACATACAACAACGAAAAATCCCCAAGAAGAGCGATCTAGCTTCCGAAGAATGTACAATAAGAAGAAAAACTCGGATCCATCATCCGAACCCTAGCTTTCCCTCATCCTCATCGGTGGAAACCCTAAAATTCTGGGTGTCGATGCGAAAAGGAGGATCGAGAAGACGGAGAAACCCAACCCAAAGAGAAAGCACGAAGAAGACATCATCATAATCGCGTAGTCGAAATAGAAGCAAACCTGAGTAGAATCTGGAGAGATCTTCGATTAGGGCAAGAGCGCTTTGCAACTCGATCGGAGAGAGCGAAGAAAAAAAAGTAAATTTTGAGACGGAGGCTTAGGTCAAAAAAAAGGTAACGAGTCGAGAATGAAATCGAACAGTAGGGTTGCCGCAGGTGAATGGTGTATTTATAGAATTGTAGATGCTGGATGAGCGGTGGAGGTTACACCATACTTTATTATTGGGCTTAACTTAGGCCCATCATTGTTGGTCCATTTAATGTTTTGTTTTAAGTTACCAGCCTATCATTAGGTGGTCGCAAACCCTAAGATTAATTTTAAAATGTTCAGGTTTTTTTTTCTCCTTTTCTTCCAAAGTTAAAGGATGATATAAATGGTCAAATTGAAAGAACCTGAAAACTTTGAATTACTATATCCACTACAAAGATGGGAGGATATAGCTTCGGTATTTATCACATAATTTTTTTGTAGCTATTTATTGCGACGATTTGTTACTAATTAGTTACAAAAAAAATTAATTAAAAGTATAGTAGCAAAATTGTAGTAATTTGTTATAATTAGTGACACCATTAGATACAAAAAATAGTTTGTGAGAAGTAGCCACTGATAAGCAACTATACTTTTGTGACAACTAGGTGCTTCCCCACGCAACGCGTGGGTTGTGGTGTAGTTGGCACTTTCTTGTTTTTTTTTTTGGTCTTTTTCGTTTTCTCTTTTGTATTATTTCGTTTTAGTTAGGCATATACGGGCTTTGCCGTCACTTTTATTTATACACTATATGTTTATACAATTTCGCTCAGATGTGTATAATTGTGGCGTTTACTTTTTATGAATTATGAAGATGTTGTTTCTTGCTTTTGAGGATCCAATCTTATCATTGACTGATATTGTTTCCAATACATTTATTGTATTATAGATTTTCTAATTAACTGCTTATGTAAACCCTTCATACGTTGATGTTGTAATAATAAGTTATTTTTTTAAAATATCTTCCGTGTAAGTGATTATGTTTGTATGCCCATGTTTTGATCTAATATCAATAAGATCGTTTCTGTTTTTCTTTAGTTGGCTTTGAAACCAATATTGAGTTAAGCAAATAATGGGTCGAATTATGGTGTTAATAAGGAATATAAATTCTTATGTATATATATTGTATATATGTGACTATAAATTTAGCTAACTAAAAAATTATGTAATATCTAAATACAATCTTGAACATATATATATATATATATATATATATTTATTTGTGGGAGGAATGTATGAAATTATTGGATAGAAGTTATTTTTGAGTTAAATGACCTTTAATGTCTTTAAAGTGAGTTAAATATTAATAAATTTTTATATGTGTCTTGACTTTTTTAAAAAGGAATACCAAGTGTTTCCTTCCAAATTTGAAGTGATATAGCATTTTAGTTTTCTTATATGATTTTATGAACTTCAATGTAAAAGTTTTTCAAAGTAATAAGTACACTCACTGATTGAATTATACAATTTGGAGAAATGTTTATTTCGTTTAATCATCTGCTCTTTTAAATAAATTAAATAAGTATGTTGTTATTCCTACAAATAGGACAACATATATTATAGTTTAACCATGGAGTTAAGCAATGGAAATGGAACTTGTGATTGCAAGACAAAATACTTATATGTTACACATTGATCGTTTAAAAATGAATAGGAACATCTAATTCTCAAAGAAAGTTGATTGTTTTGTTAAAACCAACATATGTGAATTTAAATTTAACTATGCAAATTTAAAAAATAAATATAAATAGATTAGAAAGGCAAGAAATATAAAAGAAATATTTTTTTTATATAAATAAAATAAAAATTGAAAACAATGTTAAATATATATAATACTTTCTACATTAAAATATAGAATCAAACTCTTACAAGTTACAACACATATGAGATATAACAACATTTGATATTGGTAGGAGAGGAGGAGAGAATGTTTACTATAAGATGGTAATCCAAATTAGATAATGGAGATGAATCTTTAAAAAATAGAACAATGTAATATCTATATATATAATACTTTCTAAATTAAAATATAGAATCAAACTCTTACAACACATATGAGATATAACAACATTTGATATTGGTGGGAGAGGAAGAGAGAATGATTACTTATAAGATAATAATCCAAATTAGATAAAGGAGATAAATCTTTTAAAATAAGAACAATGTAAAATATATATCATGTAGTCTCTAAAATTAAAATTTAGCATTAACAATTTACAATGATATTTCATTTTTTTTACAACCCATACAACAAAAATAAGAAATCAAAAATAACAAAAAAAAATGAAAAATGATTTGAGGAATTGTAGAAGAGAATGAGAGAATGTGAAAATGAGATAGTAAAAGAATGTCAGTATGAGAGAATGATAGATTGAGAGAATGCTTATTTATATGATAAGAAATGATGGAAGTTACATTTAGAACTATGGAGTTACAATAGTAATTTATTGTGTTTGAATAGAATTGAGTGGTAGAATATGATTAATGCATAATTTATTTTATTTTCAGTTATAATTTTATTTTAATGTGTGAGTTAAATGTATTGTGTTTATTGGATCTTAAATATTATTTAAAGCAATTAGAAAGCAAATAAAAAAAAATTAGAAAACATTAAATGAAAATCAACCAATAAGGAGAGACCAGAACCTTACTTATATATATATATATGATATATTGCTTTAAACTTTGAAATGAGAAATATATTATAAACAATAATTTTACATGAGAAATATATTAATTTAGCCAACCAAAATATGAATATAAGTTTAGCCAACCAAAATAAATAAAAAATATTAAAATTTAACCAAAAATAATTTCTCTTGAAAGATAATAAGTTAGTAGGAGGAATGAATTAATGTACAATTATTGGATAGGAGTTACATTTGAGTTAAATGGAGTTACATGTCTTTAATTATAAATAAATATTTTAATTTTTTATAACCTAAAATAAAAGGAATACCAAGTGGCTGAATCAAAATTCACATGATTTGGTTGTTTGTTGATATAAACTCAACACTTACACATAATATTTCAAAATAAAAAATATTACCTTTTAAGTGACAAACTAAATTAGTTTTCTTATAAAATTATATGAATTCTTCAACCTCAATAATTTTTAAAATCCAAGGATAACTTATATTTTTTTGGTTTTCACTCATCAATTTTAATTTATAGTGCTAGATTTCATACTAATGGTTTCATCTTTAAAGAATTTAGTGAAATGATATTTTTTAAAATTATATTTTATTTTTATATTTAAGTTCCAGTTGAATATGTTTTGTTTTTTGGATCATTTTTTATTTTGATTAAAGACACAAAAAACCAATTGTTTAATTATGTTCCTTTTGTTTTCAAAAACCTCAAATCATAAATATATATATATATATATATATATATATATATATATATATTATATTGATCTCTGCAGATTTAACAATTGGATCACAAAACAAAATAGTCTTTATAAATGGATAAATAGATAATTATATTGATCTTTAAATATTATATTGATCTTTATAAATTATTAAAAATGATACATGAATATGTGAGATAACCAGAGACATAATAGATAATTACATATGGATCATTTCAACTTTATGATCTTATTGTGTGGTGAATATTGTAAGGAAGTATGAAAATAATGACTTATAAGATGTTAATATAAAATAGAAAATGGAGATAAACATTTTAAAAGATTAAAATAAATATATAAGATATACATATCATACAAACTCTAAAACTAAGCTTTTACAATGATATTTGATTTGATTTTTTATAACCCATACAATAACAATAACAAAAAAATACAAAACAAAACAAAAAAAGAGATTTGAGAGTAGTGGAAGAAGATGAGAGAATGAAATAGTGATAGACTAAGAGAATAAGATAATGAGTATTTATAGGAAGAGAAATGATGAAAAATTATATTTAGAAAAAATGAGAGTTACAATTCTAATTTATTGTTTTGTTTTAATACAATTGATTAATACAACTTAGTGGAGAAATAAAGTTAATGCATAATTTATAGGGAGAAGCTATAAAGATTTCAGTTTTATATTATGTGAGTTAAATGTGAAAATTAATTGTTTTAAATTTGTGTTTTAATATAATTTTTTTTTTGTTAAAATTGCATTGCCAAGTGGACCAATAAGGAGAGACTGAAACTCTACTTTTATATATATGATTGTAAACATATTTTACTAATTTATTTTGAGGTAATTAGTTACACTTAAGTAAGGACATTGTTGTAACAAATATACCTACTATTATGATTAGTAACTTAATTTGTAGTAACTAGTTACTAATTATTTTTGGAGTAAATAGCTACAGAGAAGTAACAGTATAGGTATAACAAACTAGGCAACAACCTGCACATAGTGCGGTAAATATTTATTTAATGTTTTTACTGTAATTTTTATTTACAAAATCTATTATATTTATGGGTAATTGAAATATTTTAAAATTCTATTGTGTAGTATATATCTATAAAAAATTTTGTATAATAATTAAAATTTAACCCGTGAGAGTTATTATAATATCAATCTTCTATTATTATATCATATGAACAAAGGGTTCTTAAAATTTATTTTAAAGATTTTATGAATATATAATTAAAGGATATAATTAATTTAGAAAGATAATATAAAAATTTAATTATGGGTGTTAATTGTATTTTTGGAAAAATACAATGGTAAATAAATGTAAATATTTTTAAAAACTAATGACAAATAAAAAAAAGAATGTCATGAGCTCTATAATGCTGACACCTCAGCATTTTTGCCAAAATGTTCCTCTATTAATATATAGGGGATATACTCACTACTTTGTATACTAACAAAATTGAAGTAAATAGTTCCAATAATTCTCACAAATTATTGTTACTATTTAAAGGTGTAGATCATTTATAATGATGTTAACTTCAGTACACTAAAATAGATATGTGATTTTTAACATATTGTAACATTTTAGAATAATTTTACTGTAAAAGATAACAGTAATAATTAAAACAAAATAAGAAAATCATGAGGCATAAACAGAATAACAAAAATCATGTGGCATTACATAATTGTTCATTGTTTTAGCGAAGCAAAAAAAACTTAAAAAGACTAATAAAGCTTAAACAGAATAACAAAACTACTTTGAAGCACCCGTTCTACTGAAACCATAGTCCCTGAGTAAAGCAAACATAAGAAAAAATTCTATTAATGTCAAATTTGAGTATTGCAAAGCACATAAAAGAGAGAGTATTATATATAGGTGCAATTTACCTGCAAGTGCAATTGTTAGTGCTAGCAAGTTGGTAGATAACTTCATTCAACCTATCCACTCCATCTTCCAATTCACTCATCTTCACCAACTTAGCTTCTAAATCACGAACTCTGATCCTCAAGCCAATTACTTATGTTCCATCATTGGATGTTGTTGTGGTGCGAATCTGAAAAAATGTTGACGGAGTGGGACCAAGTCCAACACAACGAACACGACCAGGCTGTTCACTCCCAAATACTTGAGCGAATTCATCAATTGAATTTGAGGTAGTGCTGTTCCGAGATGTGTTTCCATCGTTTTGAGTTATCTTCTCTTCTAGTTGCTCCTGAAAGTAAAACAAATTACCAGAAAACTTAGCTAACTACTCAATGAAGATTCAGTAAAAGGAAAGCATAAATAAGAAGAGAAGATAAGATTATAGTAATTTAATAAGAAAACTCACCGATAGTTCTCTAGCTTGTTCATTAACAAAACTTCCATTAGCTTTTTAGCGTGTACACACAAACATCTCTCCACGGCTGGGACGTTTACCCGTCTTGAGAGTCTAGACATTTATACAAGAAAAATCAAATAAGAAACAAATGAAATAATAAAGTACAAAGAGCACTTACAATTTCTTTAGCCTTCCGAGCAATACTTTTTCCCCTAAAGTATGTGGAGTCTTGTAATGGCTCCTACTCTTCACATTTTGAGCTCTCAACTTCTGAAACTCGATGAAGATGTAAAAAACTTAAGAAACTCATAACATTATATTACAACACAGTAAGATGAGTGGTATCTTACCTTAGCTTTTTCATCAAACTGCAATTTCACAAAATCTTGTCATTGCTCTTTTGGAATAGAATTTGGTCGAAGCTCTATAGCTTCCTCTGGAGTGTTATGGCGACAAATTTCCCACAGACGAGTTTTATGACTTTTGCACTTTTGACTTAAACTTTTCAGCACAAACTTTTTGATCTTTTCATTAGAAGGATCCAAAAAAAACTTAGACTGCATATAAGTTTGAATAGAGATATATAGTTAAAAGTCATGTTGATAGTTGTACATTCTAGAAAATTTGACCATTATTATACCTGAATATTCTCCCAAGCCTCATCCTTTCGCCATATTGGAACCTTTCTCCAATCCACATAATTTATAGGAAATTTTTTGACATCAGTACTTAACATACCAAGCCAAGTACCAAATAAACCTCCACTTCCTCCTTCAGGTTGATTATGGGGACCAAACTCAAGGATGACTTTACGATTCTCCATTGCCCAAAAATTTTGTGCAGTAAGGTGTTCCTGAGTTACAATTCCATCTGAACCTGCAAGAAAAAAACATGGATGTAAATTTGATAATGACTATTATATTTAGAAGTTAAGACTGTGATATTGTACCTATCACATTAACCACCCATTTTCCTTGCTCACGCCCTTGTGTATGCAGAGTATTTGAAGTATTCTGACGAAGTTCCTCATGAATATCATTTGTTTCATTATCTGTTCCATCTTGTGTTTCGTCGGAGTCATAGGTAGACATCCACATTACTTTTTATATCTCCTTCTATATTCTCTCAACTCTTCTCCGGCGACTCTTCATATGGTCGCTTCTCAGTAGTTTTCTCTTCCTTGTCCTTCTTCCATCTTTCTTTCTCAGTACGTAGTTTTCTCTTCTTTGTCCTTCTTCCATCTTTGAGGTAGGGTTTTGAAAACCCAATTTTCCATATAAGCACTTGTTTTTTTCTTTTTACATCTTTAGGGTAGCTTAGATGCATGAAGTTCATAGATCTGATCATCTCTGTAGTTTTTACATTTATATGGATTATGAAAGCTTTTGTTGTTTCATAACATTTATTTGGACCATTACTGGTACAGTGCTAAACATGGATGTTTATTTTAGGGTTTCCTTGTGAACTAATATGTTTTTTTTTTTGTTTGATGGTTTGGGGCGTGGAAGATGTATCCCAACGGTTCTCAAGGTTCATTCGGTGCTGCTGGTGTGGTGGGTCTGGTGGTGGAGGTGGCCGTGGTGGTGAAGGTGGCCATGGTGGTGGCCGTGGTGATGGTCGTGGAGTTGGAGGTGGTGATGGCTGTGGAGGTGGAGGTGGAGGTGGTGACGGCCGTGGAGGTGGAGGTGGTGATGGACGTGGAGGACGTGGACTTGGAGGTGTTGGTGTTAATCGTGGAAGAGGGAGACTACCACCAGGACTAGGAATGGGTCATGGGCGTGGAAAAGGAAATAACCTAGGCCAAAATACAATTGACGCTCTCCTTGCTCAAGAATCCCGTAGACTCATGCCTGTTCTTCATCCTGAGAGACAAAATGGAGCTATGTGGTGAGTATGTGAAGTGACTTCAGAAACTATTTAAGTTTTTGAATTCACATTCTTTCTCTTTATAAGCGCATAACCGAAGTGAACCGATGTCAAGTAGGTTAAAGATATAAAATAGATACTCTGTTTCGTTATTGCTTTGTTATTTATTTCTCCTATATTGGTGGGATTGTATCACCCACCTCTCCACGTACGTTTCTTAGTGGTAGATTTAGCTAATAATTTATTTGCTTCATGGTGTTATATAAAGACATCGCTAGAGAACGAAGAGGATATGAACCCACATATTATTAAGAAACTTGTGTTCTTCAACGTTTTTGTGTTCTCAGGATTGGTTATGATAACCCTCCACGCCTAGCAATAGTTGCTTCAATCCGAAGACACTTTGATGGTCCTTGGTACAACATAAGTTCTGTTCCCGGTGATGCTCTCATCCAGTGGTGGGGAGATTTTATTGTAAGTTCTGATCCGTTTCACACCTTCTATGGGATGCTTGAAATCATAAATTTGACTGACTACTAACAGATTTAGTTCTCTCATTTGCAGCAAGCATTTTACTGGGATCCTATTGATGGTGCAGAGGTTTACCGACTTTGGTATCATGTTGTGGCTGCTCGTCTTAGAGACATGATCTCTAAAGCAAAGATTTCTGGTAACAAGCCAGAATGGATAAGTGGAGGGATCTGGGAGGTTATGTTGGAGTATTGGAACTTAGATGAGGCTAAGAAGAGAAGCAAGATAGCTTCAGAAAATAGAATGTCAGCTAGGGATGGATATGGGCCACATGCTCATACAGCAGGTGCTAGATCTTTTAACCAAGTCAGCGACCTAATCGTAAGTTTACTCTGTTTCTCATGTGATTCACTTTACGTTCAGTATAAGTCTTTTAAGTTATCCTTGTTTCAACACTATTATGTTTTGTTTGTTTGTAGAGACAAAGAGAAGGCATTGAGCCTTCCATGTTGCGTGTATTGAGGGAGACTCATCGAAGACGTGACGAGACTTATGTGGATGGACGGGCACAGTCAATTGACGAAGAACTTCAAAGACAAACGGAAGCCATCTCTCAAGCTTCCATCTGCAGTCCCAATAATGGCTCAGAGATCACACAGCTTGATAAAGATGAATTGTACTTGAAGGTAACAGTTTCAGTTCTTACTCAATCCTCATTGTTTTAAACGTTAAATTGCCTATTCCCTAACAGTTTCAACTAGCTAGATTCTTATACTACAAACATATAAAACATAATTACCTTGTTAGACACAGTAGTTAAAAAAAGTTTGTAGAAAACATGTAGTAGCAAAGATTTGTTCCTTTAATTGATTAAAATAGGGTGTAATTGTTCAATCTCATTTTTGAAAAATAAAATAGCTTCGTTAGTATACTAAACGTATTTGTCTCAAACTGTTATTATTATATTGCTGTTCTTTCGTTTTCTCTTTAGCTTGTTTAGCTTGTTAGTATTTGACTCAAACTCATTTTCTCTTTAGCTTTGTTAGCTTCGTTAGTATTTACGTTCATACATAAGAAGAGCTTGGTTAGGAATGTTATCAAGTTATTCTCAGGGACCAAAAGTTATGTTAAGTTACCAACTGTTTTAAATGTCACTAGGTTAAACCCGCGCTACGCCGCGGGATACTTTGTAACTACTTTCAGATATATCGAATTATTAATTTTTTTTTTTTGGAATTGGATTAATTGTAAAAATATGGTTTATCCAATAGTAAAATATAAAAATGCACTAATAAAATAAAAAAATAAAGAAATCTCAAATTTAGTATGATTTATAAATGTTTACTTTTAAATCGAGTAGACTTAATTATATAAATAGCCTAACTAATCCTAATGTATGTTCTTTTTTCTTTTCTTTACCTTTGGTGAGAGATATATTAGTGTAGTTTGAATTTGTGGTGTTTGTTTTTGTATTTTATACAAATTTAACAACATAATTGTTATATAGTATTTTTATTGTTATAAAAGTTATTATTTGTAAAAGTACATAGACATATTTTTACTTCAGTCTCGTTTGTGTATTATTTAATATTATTAGGGACCTTTACAAAAAAACCATTTTTTATTACCCTTTTGCAAAAATAACTCTTGTTGTCCATTTTTAATAATATACTTTTTCAATATACAAAATGACTAAATTCTAAACTCTAAACTCCAAATATTAAATCCTACCCTTTAAAACTATATCTTAAGGTAAAACAGAGAATTCAAGCCTAAAAAAAAATATATACAAATCAATTTAACACATTGTAATTATGCGAAAAAGGACAAAAATGAAACTGACCAAAAAATGGTAATTTTGAAAATGGTATCTGTATTACTAACAATTTCTCATATTATTAGCAGACCGATTAGGTTAATTGTCAAAGTAATTTTTAAGTCACTGATTTTAAACTATAATATAAAACCTTCAATTTTGGAACTTATATATTGTTCAATTTATCATTAGTTGGTGTTCTTATATATAAAATCACTATCAACACTAATCTCAAACTTTATTTTATTTACTTGTTGTAGGAGATATATTAGTGTAGCTTGATTTCATGGTGTATTATTTTGTAGTTTATACAAATTTAATCACATAATTTTTATATAGTTTTTTTTTGTTCTTAGAGAAGTTATTTATTTCCTTCTTTTTGTTCTTTTTTAAGAATCTAATTGTTTTGTTATGTTTTGTTTGATAATAATTCCATGTAAGTCAATATACACATACTTAGTTTTACTTTAGTTTGGTTTTGTGTTATTCGTGGTTATTCTTAATTTATATTCTATTTGTATTATATTATTATTTTCTTTGTATTATATTTATATTTTACTAATATGAATTGATTGCTTTTATTATTATACTTGGTTAACATTAGTATATTTTTCTAAAGTTGTAAATGATTTATTAATTTATTTTAAATTTAAGCTATAATTTTAACCTTTATTTTTGAAAATATTGATAGACATACAATAATTAATATACTTGTTTGATATTATTATATTTTTGAAAGTTGTAAATGATTTATTAATTTAGTTTAAATTTAGGCTATAAATTTAAACATTTGTTATTGAAAATTATTGATGATGTTTATTATTTTATATAATTTAATTGGTTACACAATTTAAATGATGTGTTAGTTTCTAAAAATTTGGAAAAACTGATTTGGAACAAAAAAAATAATTATTATTGGCTGAGAGATATGAGCTGTATTAATGAAATGTTTTCATTCGTAAACAAATAAGCTGATGTGTCAGCTTCATATTCCACCAAAATGCTGATGTGTAAGCACTAAGGAGAAACGTATTGTGTTTTTATTGTATTGATTGGTTTGTTGTTCTCTTCTAACAATGTTCTATCTTTGAAGTTTATGAAAGTGTTTTCTAACTTGTGTTTTTTTTTCAGTATGTACCATCTCATAATGGGAGGATATTTGGTCGTGGAGAACAGTTTTCTACTCTTGAGCGTGGGGAAAGCTCTGTTGGTGCAATAGCCAGAATTTCACTTGAACGTCAACTCTTCACCTTGCAACAGCAACTGGCTGCTGTGGTTGAGCACATGAAGAAGTACTTGCCTGAAGGAGCGACCATCAACTTTTCTTCTGCTCATCCCACACAAAGCACCGGAGCTGGCCCATCTCGCTTCAACAATAATCATGATGCTGAACCTGGTAATCCACCAGAGGAAGATGCTGAAGGTACTCCCATAGTTTCAGATCCTAACCAAGTTCCTAACGAGGCAAACCAAGAAGATGACAATGTTGATGAGGACAATGCTGGTGCAAGTTGGTGAAGTGAATGGTGATGTTAGCCTCTATCTCTTTTGCTTATCAAGTTTTTCATATGTTATCTCTCCTTCTGTTCTCCTTTTGAAACTCTGTTTATGAATGCTTGTTTTTTGGAGGTGGGAATGTATGATCCACCCTGATTGTGTTCTACTTTTGAAACTCTGTTTATGAAACTCTGTTAATTGTGTTCTACTTTTGAAACTCCCTCTGTTCTATGATCTATATAATTGGTTTTTATGGTCTATACAACAAACAATTATCTCTGTTTCTGAATATACTCTGTTTGGGAATATGGTATGTTACCAAAAACATAATACACTGTGTTTGTGAAAATATTCTGTTACCAAAAAAACATGTATCATGTCCATAACATAAAGTTCTATTTGCAACGAGAATCACGTCTGTATTCTGTTACCAAACATAATATACTCTGTTTGTATTTGCGACGAGAATTTGTGAGTAAATAAAAGTTTTTTACAAGTTAATTTGCGACAAAAACATTGTATCAAGTTGTGGCTATTTGTTACAATAACAAACGTCCCTAGATTGTAGCCAATACGTTACAAGAAAACCGTAGCTCTGCGTAGCAAATTAGCAACCGGAAGTTTGTGGGTATTAATAACAAATTGTTACAAAAATTTTGAAACAAATTTGACACAAATTGACACAGTATTATTAATGATAAATGGTAGCAAATTTGTCACATCAAAGTTGTAGTATTCGTAGCTATTAACGACAACTTGGTGTGTGGGAAACTCGTAACAATCTGTTACACTTTTTCTGAGACAAACTTGAAGCAAATGGACACAAGGTCGTTTGTAGCAAATTTGTAGCTTAATTGCTACAACTTCTCACAACCGGTATTTAGCAACTAACCTATAGGCGCAAACACAATTTCGAAACAATTTTGTAGCAACTCAGATTTTGTTACAAATATTAATGCATAGCTACTATATTCTTCGTAACTATACAACACGAAAACTGTAATGCTAGGATTTTATGCTAATAACTTGTTGCGAACAAAAAAGTTTATGAATTGTGATATCAATAAGTGATGAGATATGTATGTTTGAGGAGAGATATACAAATACAGTTAAGGTTCGACTTGGGAAAACCAATTTTTTAAAAACTTTTAGACCATTTATACATATTGGAAATTAATGGCTATCCATATGATATACATACTATTTCACTACGATTTCCAACACAAATCACTAATTTTTACGTATATATGCCTCATGATAGTATAGCGGATTAGACATAGATAATTTGGGTTAAGTTGGTGCTAAGTATTCGATAAATTTTATTTTATTTAATAACTAGGTTATATCCTGCGCATGCCGCGGGAGGTTAAAAAAATGATAAAATGAAAATTAACTATGATATTCAATATTAATTTAAGTTGTTCATATAAGCTAACACATAAACTAAAATATTAAATGCGAGAAACAAAATTATTCTCTATAAAATCATATGAAGTGCAAGCAAAACTTTAAAGTACAATTTCCAAAGATTAATTTTACTTTTAAGTCTCTTTTTTAAATTGCCCTCATTTTAATTTATATTACTTGATTTAGTTATAATTGTTTCATCTTTGTAGTAAAAGCTAGATAGAAAATAGAATATTATATTGTTTTTTTTATAGATAAATTCTTTTGAAGTACATATTTGAATAAAATAAAAAATAGCTTAATGATTTTTATGTAATTATATGTTTAATCAGAAACTAAATATAATGATGAGTATTCTTAAAAAATGTATTACACTTTTGTTAGAGGTAAGAGAGAGTTAAGAAAATTTGATTTGGTATTTCATAATTATATTACAAAATTTTCTTTCCTTAGAAGTTAGAACATTACATATTTTTAAGAATCAAATAAATATATATATGAATGTGTAAGAAATAATCTAACATCTAAAGTAAAGAAAGAAGTACATAAAAGCAAGAAGAAATAAAATGGAGAAAAATGTAAAATATATTATTAAACTCTTACAAGACATTAAAAACAAAAAAGCAAAGAAAATATTTAGGATTTGAGATATGATGGAGAAGGATGTGAGTATGATTATTTATAGGATAAGAAGTGATGGAAGTTACATTTCTCAAAAATTAAATTAGAGGAGTATAATTATAATTGATATGGTACTTAACTGAAAGTGAATGGAGAAAACAAACAGTCAATTCACAATTTATGTAATTTATGTTACAATTTAGTACTAAAGTGTATATTTAAAGTATGCATTAATGTATATGATTAAATATGTTGTATTTTAGGTTTAATTAAAAATAAATATTATATGTTTAAGACACTAAATGGACCAGTAAGGAGAGAGTAACTGAAATTAAAAATATTATATAATATTCATTATATATTTAGGTAAGAAAATATTAAAAAGAGACCACAAAATAAATTTATAAGAAAATTACATGACAATATGTCAAATTTCACAAACAAATTAAATATGAAAATAACTTATATATTTTTAAATTAGATTATAATAATCAAAAATAGAAGAGTGTATTTCTCAATTACCCACATATCATTGTTACGTTTTTTAACGATGTTAACATAATCTTTTTACATATGACACATTTCAAAAACAAATTAAATATGAAAATAACTTATATATTTTTAAATTAGATTATAATAATCAAAAATAGAAGAGTGTATTTCTCAATTACCCACATATCATTGTTACGATTTTTAACGATGTTAACATAACCTTTTTACAAACGAAATATTGATTTAAGATCTCCGTTGTTGATCAACGAAACACCATGAAAACGGAGGTGAGATTAATTAGGGTTTCTACCGGTAATTGAATAAATAAGAGGGGAGGGGTGGGGAAGAGAGAGAGAGAGGCGAGAAAGAGGAGAAGAGGGAACTGTGAGATATCGTCGGTTTTGCTTTGGGAAGTCGAGATATTTTTGTGGCTCATTAACCATTTAGAACCTATTAATAATTAACTTAAACATGAGATAAACAAAAAAAAACCCCAAAAGATTCAGAGGTGCTACGTGGCAGATAGATAGAGCTTCATTAGGGGGTGTAAGCCTACTTTATTATATTAGACTAGATGAATACCTGCGCACTGCGCGGATTATCTTTTAGCGATATGAATAATTACATTTTCACTGTCATATCAGATCATATATTGAGTAGTCAAAAAGGAAAGTACAAACCATGGTGATCAATATCATGTGACTAAAAATTTGGAGTAGCCACCACACACGATTGAATTTTCTTTTTCTCTGGCATTGTGACAGTAAAAAAAAAAAACTGTAGTAAATTTGGCCAATTCCCAAGTCTTATAATATATTCTACCTCTTAAGAATCAAACACAAAATAACCAATTTCTTCTTATTCTATAGTAAAATTACATTTAACAACACACATACCCGCCTTAGATACATAAAATATAAATTTAGAAACAACATCACTCAAAGACAAAATCCTTATGGTAAAGTATTAGTGATAAGATTAGAATATATTCGGTTTTGAGCCTTAAGCAGGCTCTGAGATGTTGGTTTGGAAAGTTATCTCAAGCGCTTCTACGATTTGGTTTTGAACAAAATTACTCAGATTACTCTATGTTTACTCTTTTCAAGGGTGCCTCCACTGTTTTTGTTTTGTTCTATGTCGATGACCTTATTATAGGTGGTGATGACACTGCTCTTATCGCCGAATTCAAATCCTATCTTAGTCAATGTTTTCACATGAAGGACTTGGGGCCATTAAAATACTTCTAGGGTATTGATGTATCTCGAAGCAACGCCGACATCTATTTGTCCCAACGTAACTATGCAATGGATATTATCACTGAATGTGGACTTCTTGGTTGTAAACCAGACATCTCTCTGATGGACCAACATCATAACCTTGCGCGACTTGACGGTGACTTCTACTCTGATCCTCAGGCGTATATACGATTGATTGGTCGTCTTGTTTACTTGTTTGTGACGCGTCCTGAGTTGAGTTTTTGTGTTCATCTCCTTGCGCAATTTCTCAAAGAACCTCGTCAAAAACATTGAGACGCTGCTCTAAAGGCTCTCCGGATCAAGGTCTTTTCCTCAGTTCAGATTCTGATCTCTCTGTTTCTGCTTATTGTGATTCGGATTATTCTACTTGTCCGCTTACTCGACGCTCGTTGTCTGGTTACGTCATCATGCTCGAAGATTCGCTGGTCTCCTGGAAGACAAAGAAGCAAGATACAGTCTCACGTTCTTCCGCTGAGGCAGAGTATCGGTCAATGGCATGGACGTATCAAGAAATACTTTGGACAAGAAAGCTTCTCACTTCTCTTGGGATCACTCAGTCGCGACCTATTCCTCTGTATTGTGATAATCAAGCGACCATTCACATCTCTCGGAATGCCGACTTCCACGAACGCACAAAGCATGTCGAAAACGACTGTCACTTTGTTCGTGACGGTGTTCAGGCACGCATTATTTCAACAGAAAAGATCTCGACAACTAATCAGGTGGTTGACTTCCTCAAGAAGGCATTGGGTCGTCCTCAACTATAATATCTTCTTGGCAAGCTGGGCATTTGAGACCTTCATGCACCACCTTGAGGGGGAGTATTAGTAATAAAATTAGAATAGATTAGATCTTACCAATAGTATCTTCAATGTTGATATGTATGTATAAACTAGAGATATGTCTCTATCCCTAGATTCTCAATTCTAGCTCTGTATAAATACTAGACTTTGGCTCATCGTGAATAATAACTGAAACTTCATAAAGTAACATGGTATCAGAGCCAATATCGATCTGAGCCTAAATTTTTCTCTTCTCTCTTTCTCCAAAGCGTTTTTTTCTTCTCTTTACTCGTTTTCTTTTCTCTTGAAAACATGAGTGAATCGGAGAGTAGTGTTGCTGGTGGGGTTACCACTACTGCTACATCAACTGCTGCTCTTGTCTCCCCTTACTTCTTGCATCCATCTGACCATACTGGACAAGTTCAAACCCTGATTCTGCTTAATGGATCCAACTATGAACGCTGGTCCAAGTTAATGATGAACTCGCTTCGTACCAAACAGAAGCTTGGCTTCATTAATGGATCTCTCAAACGACCGTCCTCTGATGAAGATGAAGCCGAAAAGTGGGACATGGTCAACGCCATGATTATTGGGTGGATCTACAGTAGCGTCGAACCTAAGCTTCGCCCCTCCATTTCTCTGGTGGACAACGCGAAGACTATGTGGGCTGGTCTTCAACGCCGGTTTTTTGTTAGTGACGATACCAGAATCCATCAACTTCATGCTGACAACGTGACATGCAAACAAGGAGGTGACTCTGTTGAAGACTATTTTGGTAAGCTCAAGGTTTTATGGGATGATCTTGCTGACTTCGACAAAGGTTTCTCTTGTTGTTGCTTCCACTGTTAGGTTTTCTCACAATTCAGGTGGCACATCCTCGCCCAATCCTCTTCACTTAGGCATTTCCGTAGTTGTGATATATGGAAAACCTTATGAAAGAGCTTTGATGGTAACTCTAGTTTGTACGCCACCACGTCTATTCGATGGATTTTAAAAAGTCTCATGAAATCCACTGTTATTGAACTGATGATTTAAAAATCTACTTTAAAATCCACTGTTATTCAAAACAGTTTGTGGATTTGGATATTAATAAGTTTTTGGGATTCTAGAGGATTTGAGAGGATTTGTTTAGTTAAAAATACAGAAATCCAAATCTTATGGTTTTAGGTGGGATTTGAAAGAATTTTACCATAAATCATATCAACTTCCCTAAAATCTATCAAAATTCCAAATTTCCTAAATCCCATAGAATTCTCCAAAATCATTGTTTCAATACACCCCCCTTAATCTCTCTTTCAAAAATAACTAATAACACAAGCTTGTGTAGGTTCTTTTGAGACGAGACATACAAGTTCCTCTAGTGTCTCTCTAGTCATAAATTTAAGCTAAAATAGGACCAGCAACCAATGCGTCTGTTTTTTTGCTCGAAGCGGTCAGTGTTGAGTGGTGACTACTGATCTTCCTCGTCGGTGCCGAAGTAAAGATCGCCAAACTCGCCTAAGCCCGGTATAACTCGGAACTCTTGGTTCAGACCCTGGTCTATTTCAGAGGTAACTATCTTCAATGCTGGAAAACGTTTGCAGACACAGTGGATTCCCTCCGGCGCCTGTCAAAAAGCAAGGCCATCAGCCATCATGAGAGACAGAGAGATCTTTAGCTTCTATATTCACGGAGAAAGAGAAAAAGAGATCGATCTTTAGCTTTTGCACTCACCGAGATAAGGTTGAGGAATATAATGTGAGATTCAGGTACTCCTTTCTGTATGAGTAATTCAATGGCTTGATTTGCAGAGTTACCTTTAAGAACAAGCAATGACAAAAGAGACTGGTTAAGAGAAACAAAAATCCATCAATAAGACTAGAATAAATGCGTGCAATGTAAAGAGACTGGTGGTACCTGTGGCTAAGACAGGGTCTAGAAGCAGGACATGGCGTTCAGAGATGTCGTGAGGAAGCTTCTCATAGATAAGCTGATTTAAACGAGAAGAGAAACTTATAAATATTCTTGTTAATAAAAAGAGCAGAGTATTAATTAGCAGACCTGTTTTCCATTGTCGCCATCACGGTGGATGAGAATTTTCCCTATTTTAATTCCTTTGCAACAAGCGCGTAATGCATTTTCCATGCTTTCACCACTAAGAAAAACATACAAACCAGAAAAATCTTAGGAGAGATATTACTGAGTCATGCCTTCCATGATGTAAAACAGTTGGAAGAATAAGCATCTTATCATTATCAAACTTAACTAAATAGAATACCTTTCAAAGGCTCACCTTCGAATAATTGAGACCCCACAAAGTTTCTTGCAGAAATCAACACCGGTATATACAGCTCCTGGTGTGGAAAAGATCAGAAGTTTAAACAACTTAAATGAGAGCTAACTCTAAATAATCTGTGTGGTATCGGTAAAGGCACAAACAAAAAAACTTGTAGAACCACATTGAAGGAGATGGACATCTGATAACCTAGTAATATAACAAAGTGTATACAGTATTGCTACAGGTCATGCATTACCTGTTGGAGTAACTACTTGTTTCTCAGTGAATGGCAAATGACCAAGACCATGCTCCGACCTGAAATGAAACCGATATTAGTTAACAAAAGGAAGCCTGAAAGCTAAGTGACGTTGAAAGAGAAGACACAAGGCAGAGAAATACCAGACGAATGAGTCGATCTGAATAGAATACAAAATCATGCTTTGATATGTCCTTCTCCCGAATAAGTGTATGCATGCCTCTTATCTGCAATCATGATCCTAGAGTGAAACCATTTATACAAACACATACCATCAAAATCAAGTATCAAAGAAAGAGAGAACATACCTGAAATGTTGACTGGATGACGTACACATTTGGGTAGATTTTGCAGAGATCATGCTGCCCAAGTTTTGTGTGGATATGTTGCGTAATCAAATCGACTGCAACGTGATTATCACCTCCTCGAGGTATGATTACAAAACATCCTCAGAAAAAAGTTGAACACATGGGAAGCTCAGAAGATTCAAATAAATCTTTACAGAGGACCATCTCAAAGGATGGAACAAGAACATATACAGTTCTCTAATAAGAATAACAACAGTAAGAAGGAGAAATCAGAGTAGCTAAACAGAGCAGAATTTCCAGGTCCCGTATTCAAAGACATATAATAAAGCCACACTTAACTAAGTAGATGAACTTATGCTGACCAATCCTACAGTATAAATAGAAACGAGGACTAACCTGTTCAAGCACAGAATTAAAATCCCTACCCCTCTCGACTATGTCACGCCTGATTCTGCGAGCAAGCCTTACATCAGCATCTGAAACCATTTAATAGTTTAAGATGACTATAAAAATGTGAAATAGATTCCAATTTGACTAATTCAATAGCTTAAAAAATTATAAGCATTTGTTCTATACTCAGTGGATGATATAAATGGTCAAAGTGAAAGAACCTATAAAGGCATCAGCTACAGAACAGGAGATGGAAAACATTGATTACAATATCATATCCCAGTATACAAAACTAATAAGTAAAAAGGATGTCAAAAGAGTGAAAGACGATGAGTACCGCAGGATATATGCGGGGAAGCGAAAAGACATAGCAGTTGATTGAACTGATTAACTGAAGATAAAGTTGGTCATTACCTGTGTCAACAAATATCTTCATATTCATCAGATTCCGCACTCGTGAGTCATGGAAGAATAGAATCCCTTCCAAAAGTATAACATCAGAAGCAACAGAGGGTGGTTCCAACAGATATTAATATGATAAATAAATGATTGTCAGCAACTGCAACACAGGAATAAAGTCGAAGAGGTGCTAACAAGCATGATTAAAATGGGGCATAGTAATGGGAGACGCGGCTTTAGACAATAAACCACATTAATGGTCTTGGAAACAAAAGTATATGCACCTGACGAAAAGTATCAGATCTACGTTGATGGGTCTTAAAGTCGTAGATTGGAAGAAAGTAAATTATGTGAATCTCAGCCAAAACAATACAGAAGAAAGTGGAACATTGAGAACAAGATTGAAGTAAAGAATCAAACCTGATTAACTAGAACAACACGATGGTCATGAAGTTGCTGAATTATCATATCACAGACCGTAGTTTTAACAGAAGCCGTACCACCAGTAACCCCTTTCAAATGGCAAAATCAAACAAAGACGTCAAAAACAAAAAGAACTGAAATTTATGCGAATTTATACAACTTGTGAAAGCACAAAATGCTACCATAGACAAAGGATCAAAACCCTAGATTTTAAAACGAAAGCAGAAACTCCCAAAATCAAGAGAGTTCGATAAAAACCTAAACAACGGGGGTTGAGAACGAAACGAGGGTTGAGAAATCACCGATAATGAAGGGCTGTTTGGGAGCGTCGGAAGCAGGATAAGAAGAGGAAGAAACAACTGATCGGAGGTGAGAAAAGTGAAGAGAGGACGGTGGAATTGGGTTAAGAAGAAGAGTGAAGGCCATCTGAAACGAAGACCGGAGAAGTGAGGCCCTGATGCCTTCTCCATCGCGTAGTCTATGGAAGAAGAATCCTCCGGCATTGAACTCCGATGAATCGATGGTTGCAGAGTTTGGAATTTTATGATTTTCTTTTTTTTCTTTTTTGTTTCCGGCGAAGAACAAAAGCGTTCGTGCCGTAGTGAAGACACTGGCAAGTAACGAATCTGTCCAACGCAAATATCAAAAAAACCTTCGTCTCCTCTCTTCACTCACTCCCTCTGACTAAACTGATATTTTCATTTACAATAATGTTTTTGGACTTTATATTTACAGTTTTCAGCAATAAATTTTACTATATTAAATGGTGTGTTAATTTAATATAAGCATCTTAGGAGAGATATTAAGCTAATTTAATAAATTTTACTTTGGGGAAAATAATAATAAAAAAAAAAAATCAGAATTTAACTCAAAAGTTGTACTTAATATACCATACATATTTTCTATATAATAAAACAGAAGTAAACAACTTTTTTTTTTCTTAGGACCATATAACTTTTATAAGTTTGTTACAAAAATAGTTTATAGATTAAATATAGGTTATAGATTAATTGATCAATATACATTTAAAAATATCCCAAAGAATCCTTTGAAAGAGAATATTCCAATGATTTACACAATTTCTAAAATAAAATCTTTAGAATTTCATGTATTGTTACATAATATATATTGTTAGGCATAAAAAAGAATAAAATCTTGGTAATTTATCACACTTAATCGTAATTTCTGGGATCATATTATGCATTTAAAAATAGAATCTTACCTTAGCTCAGGTCATATTAAAACATTTTTACCAAACATGTTCAAAAATTCAAATAAAAACAAACAACAAACATAACAATATCTCATACATAAAATTACAAAATTAACAATATAAAACTTACAAAATAAATATTTTTTTGAAACTGTCATATATTTAATATATGATTTTATTGCATAATGTTACATCGAAAAAAACTTTTAAAAACAATTATATAAATTATTTTATTATAAACTTATAATATAAATTAAAAAAATTTCAATTCATGATGTCTTGGTAGCAGGTGTCATCTTATTTTATTTATCATAAGGGAAGAAAATAAAAAATAAAAATAATTTATTTATAGAAAATAAAAAATAAAAATAAAAAAGCAATTGGCATTCAGACGATTTGCAACTCTGATCACATAGGCTGCGCAACCCATGCGCACCATTTCTTCCACCTCAGAGGATTGTTCGACGAGCAACCATCGATTTGCCCGTGCATCACAGCCAATTTTGATTAGTAGTAATGCGCTGCGGTATATATACCCGAGAGATAAAAACCATTTTGTCGATGTGGGACAATTTTCATTCTCACTTACTAAAACTAATTTAATGGGCCTAGATTATGTAAACCTTATTGGGCCTGGGTTCAGTTCGTAAGACGCTGTAACGACGCCGTTCCCGTTGCTCCCCGCACGGCCTGTGAGGAGGAACCAAGATTTGGCTGGCGCAAGGGTAAAGCTCAAGACAAAATGCTGAGGTTCTGATTATCGAAGAGTGGTCTTCTTCAGGATAACGGAACCATTCGTGGAAGAAGGGAGCTGTTGGATTTGGAGGCGGGAAAAATCTAGTTATTCGAGTAGAGTTGATCCGAAGATTTCAGCGATCGGATTGGATTGGATTGGATTCGTTGCTTGCACTACTTTGATAAGAGCGTGATGAATTGATGAGAAAAAAAAAAAGAACGTGATGATCTCTGTTGATGGCGAAATTGGATTTTTGGCAGGTGGGTTGATAGGTGGATGGTGAACGTGATGATCTGATTTTTGGCAATGTTCTAGTGGAACAAAACAATGGAAGCTCACAGGCTCTATTATGATAATTTCACGACTCTGTTTACGAGATGATAATGCTGATTGCTCTTTAGCCATTTATTATTCTTTCTCCAATCTCTGTATTGAAGCAACTGAGATGGGAAACTGGGAGAACTAAAGGGTGAGAGATTTCAGTCCACTTTTCGTCAGTGCTGCTTTGGCCGGAATCATGCCAGGTTGATTAAAAGGTTTAATTAATTCTTCCAGCCAGGCTTAGGGATGTTGTCTATCTACAAAGGCGATCGTGTCAAGCTTATGTCACGGACTCGCGGGGTCTTGACTGAATCACGTTGAGAATAAAATATGAGAACAGTGAATTTGTGTCTCCCTCGGGGGATTATGGTTTTGTCAACCAAATCAGTTCAAATCGTATACGACTCTTTGCCATATACTGACTGATTCAACACCAAACCATTCAAAATTTAACCATATAATCTAACTTTCAGACAATCTTACCCAAAAAATAAATAAAACTTAAATACAAACAATCAACATCGTATCACAAGTTAAAAAACACCAAAGAGCTTCATCTTCTATCAGTCCTCGTCCGGAGAGAAGGTAGTCTTCTTACCGCAGAAGCCGTCGGATTTTTCCTTCTGTTGCTTCAGATTCGGTTCTCGTAGAAGGTTGTCTTCGTACCTGGAATATATATATACCAAAATCCCTTGTGATCTCCCCCATGTATACGAAAAACTTTACCCAGTGTGCCCTTAATAACAAAACTCAAAAACAGATAGTAGTAATTTAAAAAGTCCCTTACCAAAGCTTCTCTGCAAGGTTGTACCTAATTAACAAAAAAAAAAAACAACGTTAGTCTTCTGTTATGACATCAAAACTTTAGCAACAAGCTTAGAGAAACATAAACTCCATATGGGACAATCAAATTACTTGGGTCGAATTGGGTATGAAGCTCTCTCAGCCACGTCCAGAAAAATCTTACGAAACAAAAAATCACGATATCGCAAATTTTTACCATTCTTCTGTTCCAGCGCCTACAGTATAGAAGGTTTAATCAAAAATCGACCTTTCAGATATATGATTTTCCCACACTACTTTCCAAATGAATACTTAAATACTTTTCATCATTACTATAAGCCACTCTCACCTTCTCTGCTTCGTTAGCAGAAGCAAACTCAACAAAGCCACAGCCCACTTGCTTACCCCTGTCGTCTACAATAAGTCGAACACCAACAATTTCTCCAACATCTTTGAAGAACTCGATGCTGTAGAACATGAAATATATCAGTCATGAAAAAAATTCCCACGAACAAAAGAGGAAACTAAAGGTGCTACTTACATCGTTATTATTTTAGTTTCAGGAGGGAGATTGGTAACAAAGAGCGTCTTTTTTCTTACCTCCTGAATTCAGCAGCCAAGTGTGTTAGCAAGGCTTGCATAACAACGAAAAGTAGATTCATCCCCAGATAAAGTTAATTTTCGACTTTGAGGCAACAGCTTTGTTATTAAACGTTAAGCGTGACATTTTTTGATGATAATAAAAACTAGTACTACCTCAACAATATCGGGAGTTTCAGCAAGTCCTTCCATTGCCCCATCTTCTTCTATCAGAAGGCTTTCTTGTCGAAGGTGGTCTTCGAACCTGGATTACCAAGGACCTTTGTGATCTCTCCATGTATACCAAATGCCTCACCCAATGTGCTCTCGATAACAAACTCAAGATGCAAATAGTTAAAGTCCTTACCAAACCTTGTGATCTATACAATACCTGATTAACAAATATTATGGCGTTAGCCTTCTGTGATGGTATCAAAACTCTAGCGATAAGTTACAGCCAGTGTTACATAAACAAATTTCCATAACATTGAAAATTAATTTACTTGGGTGGAGGAAATGGATCCATCTTAGCCGCTTCAAGAAAAATCTTCCCATCCTGTAAATATTCACCGTTCTTCTTTTCCAGCGCCTACAGTATAAAAAGATTTAGTCAAATAACTACTTGTATATTTTTCATACATTACTTTTCAAATGACTAATTAAATACATTTCATCATTACTATAACCTTCTCTGCATCGTTGGCAGAAGCAAACTCAACAAAGCCCCAGCCCACATGCTTGCCCTTGTTGTTAGCAATAAGTCGAACATGAACAACTTGTCCAACATCTTGGAAGAAATTGATGCTTCAAAAATGGAAGATACAATATTACTCATGAAAAACTTGTTCCAAGAACGAAAAGAGGAAATTTAAAGTGCTTCTTACATATCTGATATTATAGTTTGGGGGGTAAGATGGGCAACAAAGAGCGTCTTGGTTGTTCTTACGGAAACAGCCTGAATTTAACAGCTAAGTGTGTTAGCGCAACTCTAAGGAGAAAATGAGTTAAATTGCTTCAACAACAAAAAATTGCCTCGTTCATCCCCAGAATAAGTTCTCTTATTAAAAATGCCAAGTATTTATTCTGAGCCTGAGGATAATAAGAACACGTACGTCAGCAGAAACGGGAGTTTTGCCGTGTCCTTTCATCAACAAAATCTTTTGGTCGTGCAAGTATTCACCATTCTTCTTTTCCAGCACCTACAGCATAATAAAATTTAGTCAGCTATCATACTTTCAAGTAACCACTTGTGTATATTTTTCACCATAAGCTTGTACAAACCACTTTCCAAATTACTACAATACTTTTTTCATCATCACTACAAAACTAGTCTCACCTTTTTTGCTTCGTTAGCAGAAAGAAACTCAACAAAGCCATAACCCACATGCTTGCCCTCCTGGTTTACAATAAGTCGAACACTAACAACTACTCCATCATTATTGCAGAAATCTTTGCTGCAGTTGTGGAGGATGAAAATTTTAGTCACGGAAAACTAGTTCTGAGAAGGAAAAGTGGAAATATAAGCTAGTGCAACTACTTACATATCTGATATTTTAGTTTGGGGAGAGAGATTGGCAACAAAGAGTACTTCCTGAATTTAACAGCCAAGTGGGTTAGCATGACTCAAAAGGAGAAAATGACTTGAGAACAACAAAAAAGTAGTGTTTATTGGACGCGGGCCTGGAATGTTTTGAAGATAACAAGAACAGGTACCTCAGCAAAATCGGGAGGTGTCTCATCTCCTTCTACCAGACGGCTTTGTCGTCGAAGGCAGTCTTCGTTCCTGGAATATAAGAGAAGCCCTACGGATCACTCCATGTGTACCAAAAACTTTCACCGAATAATTGTGCTCTTGATAAGAAACACGAGAGGAAAAATAGTTTTAAGACCCTTACCAGACCTTGTGATCTAAGGAATACCTAATTAACAAAAATAAAAGCTGTCAAGTCTTCTGTAATGGCATTAAAATAACTCTAAACAACAAGTTGCAACCAGTGCTACAGAAACATAATTCCAAAACATGGAAAAATCAGTTTACTTGGGTGGAGGGCCTAGTGAAGAAGCTATCTTATTAGACACATCAAGAATTATCTTGCGATTGAGCAAACATTCACCGTTCTTCTTTTCCAGCGCCTACAGTATAAAAGGTTTATTTTTAATCAGCAATTCTACTTTCAAATAACTAGTTGTATATTTTTTCATCATAAAATTTTAAAATGAATTTGATTTCTATCATTACTAAAAAAAAAAACTAGTATCACCTTTTTTGTTTCACCAGGAGAAGCAAACTCAAGATAGCCATAGCCAGCACGCCTACCATCGTATGGTTTTACAGCCAGTCGAACATCAACAACTTGTCCAACATCTTTGAAGAAATCGATGCTGTAATAGTGGAGGGTAAAATATCAGTCACCAAAAAGCTTGGTCAGACAAGGAAAGTAGGAAACTGAAGGTAGTGCTACTTACATATCTTGTATTTTAGCATGGCGAGACAGACCGGCAATAAAGAGCGTATTTTTCATCAAGGCAGCTCCCTGAATGAGAAAAGGGCTTAAATTGCATAAAAACACAAGAAGTAGATTCATCCCCAGAATAAGTTGTGTTACTAAACAAAAGATGATGATAATAAAAAGAGGTACCTCAACAAAATCTTCGGGAGTGTCATCAAGTCCGTCCACTGTCTCCTATTAGAACACATTTTTTATTTTTTATTTTGGAGATATTAGAAAACAAGATGCTCAATTGAACGAACGTCTACATAAACGTGTACAATAGTTTTATAAATTTACAAAACTTAAACCTTCACTGGGATTAAATTAGCCTGATCAGACTTCTGCAGGAGACTACTAGGATCAGCAAGTCCTTCCGTTGTCTCCTGTTACGAGTGGCCAGCCATTAGAACACAGTGTAAACAAGATTGTTCTCAAACGACAAGAGTAATCAGAGACCATCGTAGGTTACCTTCTCCTCGGATGTTTCCTTATGTCTCTTCAGAATCGGTTTGTTCTCCAAATCATCTTCCGAGTTTCGCTTACCTTAAGAGCAGCAACAGAACGAATTTTAAAATCAACAACCACCTCTTCAGCCAAGTATAAAACATTAGATAGGAGCTAAGGGCCACACAAAACTAACCAACTAGATTAACTTTGGCGGCTGATTCCTTGCTAGAACTGGCCATAGTGAACGTGAAGACAGCGCCGGTTTATTTTCCGGGAAGAGTTGAGAGCAGCAGTAACTAACCCTAGAAATACACCTCGAATGAAGATATTTATAAGACAATACTCTCGTTTGGGCTGGGCTTTTATTGGTTGGATGATGTTTCGTTTTTACTTTCTAAAAAGGCTTATTGATGTTCACTTTAAACCCTCCGCATATTAAACATAATCCGAAATCCAAACCCAAGCCCGATCAGAAATAGGCAGCTCGATTCGAGTTCGGATAGATATAGGATATCTGATCGGATTTAGATAGTACCTTATACCCAAAACAAACTCAAACTAACCCGAACATATATATATATATACTAGGATAGTTGATAGACCCTGATCCGGACCTCTCAGCGTCCGCGGTCACGGCTTCCCTTCGGCCCTATTCTCGGCCGAATATCCATTAACTCGTCCACTTAGCTTTAGCTCGCGGCCTTGCTTGTAGACCTTTATACGCAGCGTAATATCTTATTAACCTTGACCCATCCCTTGGTGCTTAGCCATACAACCAACCAACCCCACAGGCTTTGCACATATTAGGGATGGGGACTTATAGTCCCTTCGGTTCACGGCGATCGGTTGCACTGTCGGCTTCTCGTTCCACTCGTGTCCGAAGCTTGATACCGGACATACCGTCCATTGACCTATCGGTCATACCTTGGTACCTCGGTCGACTCGTCGGTCTTGGTATTAGAGCCAGGTCCGATCGAACGATCCGACCCGATAATCGAATCACCGATCGCCCTCCGACCAGGCCGATACTTCTGACGGACTTGCCGACCACCCGACCGATCTATTCAACCTACGGCTCGTATCGTCGATCCTTAGATCGCCCGATCTGACTAGCGATTGAATCACCAGTCAACCTTCGATCGATCCGTCTATTGATGCAGATCGTCGATGACCTTTCGATCGGTCCGAATCTATGATCGAACCATCGATCATCCTGCGATCAGTCCAACTCCAGGCCGAACCGCCGCTTATCCTTCGATCGGATCGACCCAATTGTCGATTCGTCGCTCGTCTCATCGTACCGTCGATAGAGAGGTAGCGTGCGCATCAGTTCGGACGATGTACCGTAGTACTCGCTGAGCCGCACCCCCTTTTCTTCTTAGGCGTTGATGGACGATGGATGGACGATGGTGGTCGTGTCTGGAAATGAAGGCAACGTCCTCTATTTATAGGGTTCTGGCCAAAGTCTAGGTCCCAAAAGGTACCTGTCCAACGAGACCCTTCGATCGCTACCGTTCGATCGTGTACGTTCGGCCGTGCCTGTCCGGCCGTGCCTGTTTGGCCATGACCGATCGTCTGTGTCGGTTCGGTCATGCCTCTTCGGTCATGCCTGTTCGGTCATGATGCCTGTTTAGTCACGCCTGTCCGGTCGTGCCTGTTCGGTCGTGCCCTTTCAGTCATGACTGTTCGTCCATACCCGTTCATCAGCGCGTCTCATAACCGTCCACGAGCTCCCCAGCTGACCCGCACACTGTCCACTACCGTCCAGCTGGCCGAGCTTGGTCGAGCTTCCTGGCAGCTGGTCAAGCTAGTGGAAGCTGACTGGCAGTTGGCCGAGCCGACGCTAGCTGGCCGAGAGCTGTCCACAGCTGTCTGCAGCTGACTTAACTTGTTCATCGAGCTTGTGGAGCTTGTTAAGCTCATATTCCAGCTAGTTGAGCTAGTAGCTTAGCTACTCAAGCTCATTTAGCTATCAATTCCCTTAAAACAAATTGCCCCTCTTTAGTATCGTGGGACGCGGGCGTTACAAGTCTACCCCCCTTAAAATGAATTCATCCTCGAATTCGGTGGGTCTAGTAATTCTCGACCTTTTGGTCGCTGTTTCCCGACCTTCTGGTTGATGTTTCCTGACTATGGTCCTTCCCGGACGCGGTCTTAATTTCCCGACCTTCTGGTCGATGTTTCCCGACCTTCTGGTCGATGTTTCCTGACCGTGGTCCTTCCCAGACGCGGTCTTAATTTCCCGACCTTCTGGTTGATGTTTCCTGACCGTGGTCCTTCCCGGATGCGGTCATAATTCCTGACCTTCTGGTCGATGTTTCCTGACCTTGGTTCTTCTCGGACGCAGTCCTAATTCCCGACCTTTTGGTCGATATGCTATGTGTTCGACGTTTTGAACAATCGCTCGATTCACGAGGTCATCTTGGCGAACACATTCCCGTTCCCAAGCATGTTGTCGATCTTATCAGAGATTTCATTTCATCCGAACACATAGCATAATCGCATACGTCCTCATAGGATCGCGCATGCTCTGATACCAACTTGAAAGACCCCGACCCGGACGTCTCAGCGTCCGCGGTCACGGCTTCCCTTCGGCCCTATTCTCGGCCGAATATCCATTAACTCGTCCACTTAGCTTTAGCTCGCGGCCTTGCTTGTAGACCTTTATACGCAGCGGAATATCTTATTAACCTTGACCCATCCCTTGGTGCTTAGCCATACAACCAATCAACCCCACAGGCTTTGCACATATTAGGGATGGGGACTTATAGTCCCTTCGGTTCACGGCGATCGGTTGCACTGTCGGCTTCTCGATCCACTCGTGTCCAAAGCTTGATACTGGACATACTGTCCGTGACCTATCGGTCATACCTTGGTACCTCGGTCGACTCGTCGGTCTTGGTATTACAGCCAGGTCCGATCGAACGATCCGACCCCATAATCGAATCACCGATCTACCTCCGACCAGGCCGATACTTCTGACGGACTTGCCGACCACCTGACCGATCTATTCAACCTACGGCTCGTATCGTCGATCCTTAGATCGTCACGTTTACTCTACCTTTAGGACAGTCACGTTTTAAGATTGTCTCTGTTAAGATTTTTTATTAATTTGATAAACATGTAGGAATGAAACTGTGAAGTGTCGTGTTAAAGATAACTACGCTTCTGAATTCATGTCTAAATGGCAATCAAACAGGTGCCATCTCATATACAAATTCGAACCTGAGTTTTGTGTAATGCGGTTTGTGAAGGTCGGAGAATATGAAGGTATGTAACATAAAATAGTTCTGATATAATTGAAGGTCGGAGAATATGAAGGTATGTAACATAAAGTAGTTCTGACATAATCATCATAAGGTAACTAATATATTCACTCTGCAAATGTTTATAGATGCACCATGTATCGAAAACACATTGGCCTCTTCGAAGATCTTTATAAACCACAGTTTGAAGGACTGGTAAGATTTGATTATGTAAAAATAACTTTATACACTTTATATATGATTATGTATGATGTTAAAATAATTTTGTTTTATACACTTAATATATTTACAGGTCTGAGTTTGCTGGACGTTATTACATAAACCATGTAATGGAGCATCAAAGTGAGAGCTCGGAGACTCAGTCATAAAGAATGGACTCAGAAATGAAGATACGGTGGCTTAATAAACTTTTTGTATATGCAAACTTTAGTATAATTTTGAATGTTTGTAGTACCAAATACAATGGTCTAAACGAAAATATATTTATGGGTTGCTTAAAATATTATTTTAGTGGTCTTAAAAAATTACATATTATATTGTCCCAAATTGTTATATCAAAGTAATTAAAATTGACCGTAACAATTGTATTTGGCTCATTCAAAAATTTGTTACGGTCAATTTGGGCTTAAACTTTATAAATGGATTTTAAAATTTCAATTAAACTTTAAAAATAGACTTTAAATTTTCAATTTATATTTTGCATATGTAGATTAATACTATAAAAAATTTATTAACTATTCATTTTATTATTTTAAAAAATGAAAAAAATATTTAATACGAAACTTACAAAAAAAATAATTTATATCTGAACATACGAACTACTATAAAAATTAAAAAAATTAAACAGGTTTTTAAAATATAATAAAATTTTGATTCAACATATTAAAGAATTAAATTAATTTTTTTTTTCTATTCAGTTCCTGCCCGCACAAGCGTGCGGGTAACTCTCCTAATTGATTATAATTGGGTTAGGAATGTAAGGGTGGTACTCCTTTATGTGCTTGAGAAAATTTTCAAATTGAACTCTAAGGTAAGTTTCAATTATTTTGATAAGATAAATGCAATCTAACCAATGCAATCTAATTTTATTTATTTCAAGACAAATAGCATATAAAATTAACCGGAAAAACAAAAAAAAAAACAAAAAACAATCTCGTGGTGTAGCGAGGGTACTATTGTAACGCCCGCGTCTCGCGATCCTAAAGAGGGGCAATTAGTTTTAAGGGAATTGATAGCTAAATGAGCGTGAGTAGCTAAGCTACTAGCTCAACTAGCTGAAATATGAGCTTAACAAGCTCCGCAAGCTCGATGAACAAGTTAAGTCAGCTGCGGACAGCTGTGGACAGCTTTCGTCCAGCTAGCGTCAGCTCGGCCAACTGCTAGTCAGCTGCCACTAGCTCGACCAGCTGCCAGGAAGCTCGACCAAGCTCGGCCAGCTGGACAGTAGTGGACAGTGTGCGGGTCAGGTGGGGAGCTCGTGGATGGTTATGGGACGCGGTGACGAACGGGTATGGACGAACAATCGTGACTGAACAGGCATGACCAAACAGGCGTCATGACCAAACAGGCATGACCGAAGAGGCATGACCGAACCGACACGGACGATCGGTCATGGCTGAGCAGGCACGGCCGGACAGGCACGGCCGGACAGGCACGGCCGAACGTACACAATCGAACGGTAGCGATCGAAGGGTCTCGTCGGACAGGTACCTTTTGGGACCTAGACTTCGGCCAGAACCCTATAAATAGAGGGCGTTGCCTTCATTTCCAGACACGACCACCATCGTCCATCCATCGTCCATCAATGCCTAAGAAGAAAAGGGGGTGCGGCTCAGCGAGTACTGCGGTACATCGTCCGAACTGATGCGCACGCTACCTCTCTATTGACGGTACGATGAGACGAGCGATGGATCGACAATTGGGTCGATCCGATCGAAGGATAAGCGGCGGTTCGGCCTGGAGTTGGACTGATTGCAGGATTATTGACGGTTCGATCATAGAGTCGGACCGATCGAAAGGTTATCGATGATCTGCGTCAATGGACAGATCGATCGAGGGTTGACCGGTGATTCAATTGCTAGTTGGATCGGGCAATCTAAGGATCGACGATACGAGCCGTAGGTTGAATAGATCGGTCGGGTGGTCGGCAAGTCCGTCGGAAGTATCGGCCTGGTCGGAGGTCGATCGGTGATTCGATTGGGGTCGAATCGTTCGATCGGACCTGGCTCTAATACCAAGACCGACGAGTCGACCGAGGTACCAAGGTATGACCGATAGGTCAACGAACGGTATGTCCGGTATCAAGCTTCGGACACGAGTGGAACGAGAGGCCGACAGCGCAACCGATCACCGTGAACCGAAGGGACTATAAGTCCCCATCCCTAATATGTGCAAAGCCTGTGGGGTTGGTTGGTTGTATGGCTAAGCACCTAGGGATGGGTCAAGGTTAATAAGATATTCCGCTGCGTATAAAGGTCTACAAGCAAGGCCGCGAGCGTAAGCTAAGTCGACGAGTTAATGGATATTCGGCCGGGAATAGGGCCGAAGGGAAGCCGTGACCGCGGACGCTGAGACGTCCGGGTCAGGGTCTTTCAAGTTGCACAGGAGAGGAAGAAGAAAGGAAAAAAGGTAAGTGAGGAGGAAGATGCTGGGGAAGATGGGTAGGTTAGAACTATCTACGAATTGATCTCTAAGTTATACACAAGGTTTGACACCGTTGAGAGGAACATTGAAACTGTATCGGCAAATCTGGAGAAGAAGATGGATGAAAGGATTGAAACCAGGCTTGGATCTTTTATGACGGACCTCAAACAGATGAAAGAGCACGTGCTTTCAGAGAGCACGACTGACCAGATTTTAAATTTGGGACAGGAACTAAATAACCTGGGACATGAACAGGAACTTCAGACATCAAAAGGTCCACCAAAAGTTCCGATAATGTCTGATTTATCTTTGTTTTATGGCTGATTTTTCAGAATGTTTAGGCTGAGTTATTATAATTTTAATTGTCTTCGCTATGATATACAGGAAAAGAACTTTTGACTTCTCCAGCTGCTAAGAAGTCTCCAGCTGCTAAGAAACCAGCTGATATGAAAACACGGCCTTCCACGAGGAGAAATGCCAAAGAGTTAGAGGCGGAAGAGAAGGCCAAAGAGTTAGAGGCGGCAAAGAAGGCCAAAGAAGTAGCTGCGTCAAAGAAGCCCAAAGAAGTAGCTGTGGCAAAGCAGTCCAAAGAAGTAGGTAGAGGTAGAGGTAGAGGTAGAGGTAGAGGTAGGCTGCCTAAAAATTCTACTGTTGCTGTTGTTGCTGCTGTTGTTAATCCGTTGAAATTTGTACTACCTGGAGGTTTGAACAAGAGAGAAGCTGGTGCAGAAGCTGGTGCAGAAGATGGTGCAGAAGCAGGTGCAGAAGCTGGTGCAGAAGGTGCTGATGTTTATGATATTACAGACGAGTTTATTGTTGAAGCCAACTCACTTGAACCTGAATCTGAGGATGATGAGGAAGAAAAGATTAGACTTGATAGAATTAAAGCTTTAAGGCTGGAGAGTGTTAAGCTGTCAGCGGATGGGAGTGCATTGAATACACAACAAGATCATCGAAGCTGGAATTTCCCTTATATTGGAGACAACGGACTGATGTGCATGAGGAAGAACTGTTCACCTGGACCTGGAATATATGATCCTCTGGCACCTGTTGATCCGGTCAAGTTGCATAAACTTTTGGAGTTCCTAAAGAGCGCCGAGTATGACCCTTTAGACCCTTTTGCTTAACAAGTTAATAACAGCTTGTTAACATTATATTAACTTGTGTTTATTTGCTTGTTAGGAATATTCTGTTATGCAAAGGCGGAATCGAAATTGAATTCTATAGGGTGCTAATCACCGAACGAAAGGACTGGCCAGTGAGGCCAAGAAGAATATGGTAACTATGTGTGGCTTACTGATGAAGTAAGTTTATCTTAATGTCTTAGTTATTGTTGTCGTTTTCTGACTTACATTACATTATGGTTGCGTTGTTGTTTACTACTCAGTTTTCTATTGTACAACACATGGGCGCGTTTATGAGAGTCCTTAAGTGTAGGTACAAACGAGATACCTTCCCATTCCACAACAAACGCATTGCGTTTATAGACCCGTGGTTCACCAGTGATATGATTCGTGATCATTATAAGATGTTCCAGATTAAACCCAAGTTTTTTACAATGACTGGCAATAGTTATGAAGATTTAGTTAAAGGTTTGATTCCATCAGATGAACCGACTAATTTGAAGTGGATAGAAGATGTGGATCACCTGTATATTGCTCCACAAACTGGAGGCGATCACTGGGTGGCGCTGCACGTGGATCTCATCAGAAGGCATATTGATTGCTATGATAGCATCATGGGACAAGTAACCGAAGACAATGAGCTTAGAATGCTGAATGCTTGTAGGGCGTTTACGCGGATTATTCCAGCAATGATGAACGCGAACGTTCCTCACGGAATTCGTACACCTACTTTCAAACAGTTTACCTTCAGGAGGAGGACAGTCTCCAAGGTCCCGCAAAACGTACAGGTTGGTGACTGTAGCGTGTACGCTTTAAAGTTTATAGAATGTCTAGCGCTTGGTGTGTCTTTCGCTGGAATCTGTGATCAAAACATCTAGGGTATACGTGTTAAAATGGCAGCAGAAATCTACGATGAGTCACCTGATTTTATAAATCAGTTCACGTAAAAAACATTTGTATTTCTTTTGGTAGGACTTGCACTTGGAAATGTAAAAAAACATTTGAATTTCTTTTGGTAGGAATTGTACTTGGATATTGAAAAAATTTGGATTTATTTTGGTAGGAATTGTACTTGGATAAGAAAGTCCTTTGTTTAGTATCTTTTCAATGTTACGGCTGAGTTATGTACTTCACACGGCTGAGTTATAATTAAATATTAAATAAACATATATGTTATGGCTGAGTTATATATTTCGAACAGCTGAGTTGTCTACTTCGTACGGCTGAGTGAGTTATGGCTGAGTTATGTACTTGGTACGACTTCGTTTAGTCTTTTGTGCCGTGCCTCGATATTACTAAAACTGTTGTTGGGGAAGCCCAAACAATAATTCTGTGCCTCAGATTCACACGCGTAATAAATTTATAAAGTTAGCTTTTTCACAATATATTATACAAAATAATTAAAAAATTGAACTCAAAATTCGAATAAAAAATCTAAAAATTTCGACAAAGTGACTAAGTGATGGCTGAGTTATTGACTTACACGGCTGACTTATGAAATATTCGTAAATTTACATTATTATAACTCAACATTTAAATGTACAATTGAATTATGAATATTACAATTATTATAACCAATAAAAAGTAATAATTATAGAGAAAGATTGATTTTTACACATTCTCACCAAAAATGTGTAAAACATACAACACATGACGTTTAGGGGTTAGGGTTAGGGTTGGGGTTTAGGGTTTGAGATGTAGGGTTCAGATGAGTAACATTATTTAATTTTTGGTTTTGGTTCTAATGTGTTTTAATGTGTATGGTTTAAGGTGGTAATATGGATATACTAATATTATTACCATTTGAATATTTTTTTAAAAAATCAAAATTTTTTTTAGTTATTTCCGGTTATGGGTTGGTTATATTAATATCTAACAATAAATAACCCAAAATATATTGTAATTAGGTAGATTAGCCTAATATAACCGAAATTTAGCCGAATATATCCAAAATTAACCAAACATACCAATTCAAAAATATCAAATTGGAAAATTTATTTTATCGGTTTGGTTCGGTTTAGTCGGTTATTTAGTCATTCTAAATTGAGGGTTGGCTGAGATATCGTTTATGACGGCTGAGTTATAATTAATCATGACTGAGTTATTAAAATAGATTGATAAAACAACACAACATAGAATGTTCGTATCAATTCCAAAAAAAAAAAAACTACGGAGCTTGACTAATCTCACAGATACTTGTTAAAGCTCTCAAACTTCTTCTCCAGCGCGTCATATTTCTTTTCCAAATACTAAATCATTTCTTCTTGAATCTCGATGCGCTTCTTGGATGCATCCAAGTCCTGCTTCATCTCATTCTTCTCCTCCTGAATAACCCTAAACTCTTCGTGCACTGCATCAGTCCACCACTTCCTGAAACCGCAGCCTTGACCGGGACCCTTACAAATAGTACATCATTCATATTAGACTAAAAAAAAAGTCAGAAGCAGAACACAAAACTCAAAAATAAGAGTACAAAAATCTTTACATCTGTGATGTCATACGGACAACTGAAATAACGTTCTCCTCTCGTGGTAGGATTATTAGAAGTGGCAACGAGAAGCACCGCACCGCAAGTACACCCGATTGGAACGCCCTTGTCTCGCCTCCGGATTTCGCCGTACCTTATTTTCATATTTGTTTTATTACGATTCAGCTCCTATAGTTCCACAAACACAATATTAAGATAATGCTTTGAGATTTCAGATAGTCCAGAGATCTACCTCAGCTAGTGCTTCAGAAGCAGTTTACTCATCAGCCCTGGAGTTGTCGCCGTAGATATCTCTATTTGCCATCATCTTGACTCGATCTCGATTACTGAAGCAATTAACACCAATTTCACGATGTTAGAATTACCTCAGATTAGGGAATCAATAGGACTGGATGCGTGGGAAAAAACAAAGGATGTACCTATTGGAATAATCTCTAAGCTAGTTGATAGCCAATTCGTCTGGTCTGGTAAGGTTGTTCATTTCCTGCTATGTAACCAGTTAAGGGTACATAAGAAGGAGCTTTGGTTTGTGGTCGGCGGTCAACCTATCAGGTTTGGGTTGAATGAATTTCATTATCTGACGGGGTTAAACATAGACCCAATGCCTACTGAACGGTTTGAACTTGAAAAGGAACACAAAGAGTTCTTCAGATTGCCTGGTGGGCAGGTCCAACGCTACTTGAACTCAGGGAAGCATTAAAAGTGTGCCGGGGATGGGTTAACCTTGATCATCGTAAATGGTTGGGACTGTTGCTTCTTCAACACATTGGACTTTATGATTTGCATAATAACTCTAGAATTCCATATGAAAGTGCCAAAAGAGTTTTTGATGATGAAGCCGTGAAGACTTATCCGTGGGGTCGGTCAGCATTTGAAGCTCTTGTTGATTCCATAAAGATGTTGAACCCTAAGGAAAAGTCGTACACCCTTAGTGGGTTTACACCCGTGTTACAGACGGGCGTATGAGTCCATCAAAAAATTTGGAGAACGGTTTGGGAATGCATCAGCTAAAGATGGTGGCATACCGATGCTTCAATGGGGTGGAAACCGTACACGTTCTACGATGGTGAGGTAAGGTTTATATCTGGTTGAGTGATTGTTTAGTATGGATGAGTTATGATTTAGTTATGGTTGCGTTATTTTTTAGTAACGGCTGAGTTATGTTTTAGTAATGGCTGATTTATGCTTTAGTGTTGGCTGAGTTATTATTCACTGATGGGTCTCATATTCTCATATGTTACAGCTGCGTGTGACTAAAATGGTTATGAAGGATGATGTACGCGAGCTATTTCATACGTGGCCATATCAAAAAGACGACCCAGCAGTTGATCGCCTTATCCAAGACATACATGAGGATAAGTTTGTTAAAGGTTTTTGGGATGTTAAAGCAGCTGTTGATTCTGACTCTCCTCCCGCAAAGAAGCAGAAAGTTGATTCTGACTCTCCTCCCGCAAAGAAGCAGAAAGTCAAGAAGGTGGTAGTTTCCAACAGTCAGGGTGGTGGATCTGGTGAAGGAGCTAAACAGAAGGTGGTAGTTTCCAACAGTCAGGGTGGTGGATCGGTTGGAACTCTCATTGAGTTGGTGTCTAATTTAACCTCAAGGTTTGACATCTTGGAAAAAAACATTGGAGATAGAATAGAAGAGAGGATGAATGAAAGGTTTGAAACCAGGTTTCGATCTGTTGAGAGTGATCTCAAGCGGATGAAAGAGCACGTGCTTTCATTGGGTGTTGGGCAAACTGGCTAAAACACTTTTGATGAGGGGTCAAATTATATATATTTCAAAATAAAGGACCTGTTACCAGAAGACGTTCGGGATGAACTGTTGACACCAGAAAGTCCACCACCAGTTCCAGGAAAAATGCAACAAAACTACTCTATCAACAGTCCTCCGGTAATGTCTGAATTATGCTAATGTTATGGCTGATTTTCCAGAATGTTTAGGTTGAGTTATCATTATCTTTAATTGTCTTCGCTATGTTATACAGGTAGGTGGCAGTGGTATCGCTGGGGTCAGTAGGAATCTGAATAAAGAGTTTGATAAAGATGATCCTCTTAATTTCATTGAGAAGTCTCCAGCTGCTACAAAACCAATTCAACGGCCTAACACGAGGAAAAATGCCAAAGATGAAAAGAAGGACAAAGAATTAGATGCAAAGAAGGCGAAAGATGAGGCGGCCGCTGCGAAGAAGATCAAAGAGTTCGCGGCAAAGAAGGCCAAAGCTGAGGCGGCGGCTGCAAAAAAGGTCAAAGAGTTGGCGGAAAAGAATATTGGAAATAATCCGCCAAAGAGAAGAGGTAGAAAGAATACTAAGCCTACTCACGTCAGTCTGTTGCAATATGTAGAACCTGTTGCCGCAAAAGAGGGAGTATCCGAAGCTGGTGCAAACGCTGGTGCCGACGCCGCTGACAGCAGTATATGTGATATGACAGCCGAGATTATGGCTGAAAACAATATCCTTGAACCTGAATCTGAGGATGATGAGGAGGAAAAGATTAGGCTTGATAGAATTAAAGCTTTAAGGCTGGAGAATGTTAAGCTGTCCCCGGATGTAAGTTCATTGAATAAACTACAAGCTACACAAGCGAGGATTTTCCCTTATATTGGACACAACAGACTGACATGCATGAGGAAGAACTGTTCACCTGGACCTGGAATATATGATCCTCTGGCACCTGTTGATCCGGTCAAGTTGCATAAACTTTTGGAGTTCCTAAAGAGCGCCGAGTAGGACCATTTAGACCCTTGTTAATCACATCTTGTTAAAATTATATTAACCTGTTCTTATTTGTTTCTTAGGGATACACCATTAGGCAAGTAAACACCAAATACTGAATTATATAGGACTCTCATCACCAAAAGAAAGAACTGGCTGTCTGATACATTTGGGTGGCTGTCTGATAAAGTAAGTTTAACTTGATGTCTGAGTTATTATGTTTACAGCTGAGATATAATACATATTGGCTGAGTTATTATGTTTACGGCTGAGATATAATACATAGTGGCTGAGTTATTATGTTTACGGCTGTGTTATAATACATAATGACAGTTGTAACATCCGTGAACCGGAATCCCGGTTTGGGAGTTGCATCGGTCGATGCAGATGATGCATCAGTCGATGCATGTTCGATTCTCTGCGTTTTGACTTAAGTCAAACGCTGCGTTTTGGGTTAAGGAAAACTCTTAGATGCGAGTTTTGTCTCATTCGTGGGTGTTGAGCCGTTTTTGAGAGAAACGAAAAGAGAGAAACTGTTCTTGAGAGTTCTTGGTGATTTCTGGAGATTTGAGTCTGTTCCTGGAGAGATCTGTAGCTGGGATCGTTGTAGGAGCTTCCTAGAAGCGTTTTCTTCCTTGTGTTAGGTTCAGATTCGTCTTGGCAAAGGTAAGTGCAGGACCATGGCTTATCTAAGCTAGAGAACTCTTTAATCTGTTTGTTTTGTGTTGTTAGATGTGTTAGATTGTTGTTATGGACGTTAGGAAGCTTTCTTGTGGCTTGGGATCGAGTTTTGTGTTTACAGGAACGAAGATCCGGCGAGAAGCTTTGGGGAAAACATGATGCTCGGCATTGCATCGGTCGATGCATAGCTTGCGTCGGTCAATGCAAGTGCGAGGACGGCGCGTAAAACTCTAGGGTTTTCGTGTGATGTCGAGCATCCGTCGGTCGATGCAGATTGGGTACCGGTCGATGCAAGTTACACTTGCATCGGTCGATGCAGCTTCTGTGTCGGTCGATGCAATCCCTTGATGTGTCGATCGATGCATGTTTGCGTCGGTCGATGCACTGTCCTGGTTTGTCGAGCGTTGTTTATTGTTTGTTGTTTGATGCTTAAAGATACTCTATTGCTTGTGTGTATAGCCCAGTAGATGGGAGGATTGCCTTACTGAGTGTTTATAAAATACTCATGCATTGTAATATGTGTTTGTGGTGCAGGTAAAGGCAAAGTGTGATCGTGGAATCAAGGCAATGAAGAGGAGGATGTTCTAGGGACTCGGTTTTATGTTGTATGGCAATGCGAGGTTGCTAGAGTTGGGTCATTAGAACATTGCTAGGTTATTGGAGTATTATTGAATATTGATTGGTTATTTTCCGCTGTTGAATGTGTTTGTGGTTAGGTGGCTAGTGGGTATGGGACCACTAGCTGTAGTTTATTTTATTATATTATATTTCTTATTTATTATTTTTTTTTAAAAAGGGTCGGACGTTTCATTTTGGTATCAGAGCCCTTACGGTTCTAGGTTTGGGTTCACTAGGTTTCTGTTGTAGATGTTTGGGATTGCATGTCTTGATTGATTATGTGAGTTAGTCAATTGTGTGTGGCATGGAGTCCTAGAACATCCTCTTCGAGCCGACTGTGTGATTCCATGGTGAGTTTATGTTTCTGTGTTATAATAGAAATTGTTTGCTTAGCCTTCTGTTCATGGTAGTGCAGATGGTTAGAGAGGATGTTGTGGCTGGTCGAGGTCGTGGACGCGGACGTGGTCGTGGACGCGGACGTGGTCGTGGTAGGGGCAGAGTCCCAGTGGTTAGTGAGACCGAGGACCAGAGTGTGAAAGCTGAGGGTGTTAGCGAGTCGCAGGGTGTTCCGGGGGATTCCGTGAGTGTGGCAGGAGGGGGCGGTGTTGATGCTCCAGTGGCCGGTGATGCTCGGGTTCCGGGTGTGGGAGTACTAGCGGGTGGAGTCCCTGGTACTGACTTTGCGGCTATGCTAGCACAGGTGTTAGAGCGGTTACCACCAGTGGTACCGGCTCAGGCTCAGGTAGTGCCACCAGTGGTGGCGGAGGAGCGGCAGCCAGTGGTTGCGGATGTGGGAGCACATAGACGTTATTTGTCTATGCTCAAGGAGATGAAGGATCTGTTCATTGAGAGGTTTTCGGGCGGTACAGATCCTACTGTTGCGGATGCGTGGAGGACGAGTGTGGAACGTAACTTCCATATTCTGAGATGTCCTGAGGTGTTTTGGGTGGACATAGGGGTCTACTATTTGAGTGGTGATGCTGAGTTGTGGTGGAGATCAGTGGCTGCTAGGAGAGTGCAGCGGGAGATGACTTGGGCTGACTTCGTCTTGGAGTTCAACCGCAAGTATTTTCCTAGAGAGGCATTGGATCGGTTGGAGGTGCAGTTCCTTCAGTTGTCTCAGGGGTCACGGTCAGTGCGGGAGCTGCACTTGGAGTTCAGTCGACTTCTTTGTTATGGGGGTCGGGCTTTGGAGTCTGAGGAGGCTCAGATCAGGAGGTTTTATAGGGCTCTACGTGATGAGTTGAGAGTTCACTGTAGAGGGCGGAGTTATGCTACGCGTGCAGAGTTGGTTGAGACTGCAGCAGAGATTGACGAGGATATCCGGGCACAGTCAGTGGCGGTAGCTCCAGCAGTTCAGCCTAGTAAGGCTCAGCAGCAGGGTGGTTCTAGCAGGGGTGGTAGGCATGCTCAGGGAACCAAGAGGAAGTGGGAGGCTACGCAGAAGCCGAGTGGTGCGGGTTGCTTCGGTTGTGGGAGCAAGGATCACAGGGTTGCTAGTTGTCCCAAGAGGAGTGTTCCGACGACAGGACCTCGGGTATGTTATCATTGTAGGGAGACAGGGCACATCAGGCCTTTTTGTCCCAAGTTGTAGCCGGCAGCAGTGGCAGCGTTGCAGCAGGTGCAGCCTGGAGGTCAGCAGGTGGCACGGATTGAGCAGACGCCACGTGCTTACACGACAGTAGAGACTGGTGGAACCAGTGCCGGGGCGATCACAGGTATAATTTCTGGTACTTAATCTTTGTGAATTTAGTAGGGTCAGATTTTATGTTTCCTGTTATAAAGTGTTAGGTTCTCAACACATGAGGTTTGTGTAGGGACCTTGTTGGTGGGCGGGTTTAAGTCCCACGTTATGTTTGATTCTGGAGCTTCTCATAGCTTCATTACTCCGGAGTGTGCAGAGTGTGCGGGGATCAGCGGGGATCCTGGAGAGCGTGCAGGAGTTGTCAGAGTTGCGGGAGGTGAGTTCCTGAGAGTGATTGGACGAGCTAGAGGAATTGATATTCAGATCGCAGGGGAGTCGTGGCCAGCGGATTTGCTTATCAGTCCAATGGAGCTTTATGATGTTATTCTCGGGATGGATTGGTTGCATCGGCATAGGGTGCATTTGGATTACCATCGCGGCAGGGTGGAGTTTGAGCGTTCAGGAGGGAAGTTGGTTTTTCAGGGTATTAGGCCGACTTCGGGGAGTCTCGTGATCTCAGCCATTCAGGCTGGGAAGATGATCGAGAAGGGCCGTGAGGCTTATTTGGTTACTATATCTATGCCAGAGTCAGTGGGGAAGTCTACGGTGAGCGGTATCCCGGTAGTGGAGGAGTTTGAGGATGTGTTTTAGTCTTTGCAGGGATTACCACCATCTCGGTCGGATCCTTTTACCATTGAACTGGAACCAGGGACGATGCCGTTATCCAAGGCTCCTTACAGGATGGCTCCAGCAGAGATGGCAGAGCTGAAGAAGCAGCTAGAGGATTTGTTGAGTAAGGGATTCATCCGTCCTAGTGTGTCACCGTGGGGAGCGCCGGTGTTGTTTGTGAAGAAGAAGGATGGGAGTTTCAGGTTGTGTATTGATTATCGGGGTTTGAACCGGGTCACTGTGAAGAACAAGTACCCTCTTCCTAGGATTGATGAGTTGTTGGATCAGTTGAGGGGTGCTACTTGGTTCTCTAAGGTAGAACTGGCGTCGGGTTATCATCAGATACCGATAGATGAGGCAGATGTGAGGAAGTCAGCTTTCAGGACGAGGTATGGGCACTATGAGTTTGTGGTGATGCCTTTTGGGTTGACTAACGCGCCAGCAGCGTTTATGAGATTGATGAACAGTGTGTTCCAGGAGTTTCTGGATGTGTCTGTCATCATTTTCATCGACGATATCCTGGTTTATTCTAAGAGTCCTGAAGAGCATGCAATGCATTTGAAGGCAGTTATGGAGAAGCTGCGGGAGCAGAAGTTGTTTGCTAAGTTGAGTAAGTGCAGTTTTTGGCAGCGTGAGATGGGCTTTCTGGGTCACATTGTTTCTGCTGAGGGGGTTTCAGTAGATCAAGAGAAGATTCAGGCTATCAGGGATTGGCCTAGACCGCAGAATGCCACAGAGATCAGGAGTTTTCTTGGATTGGCAGGTTACTACAGGAGATTTGTGCAGGGGTTTGCAAGCAGAGCACGTCCTATGACTAAGTTGAGAGGGAAGGATGTTCCTTTTGTCTGGTCAGAAGAGTGTGAGGAAGGCTTTGCAAGCCTGAAGGAGATGTTGACTACTGCGCCAGTGTTGGCTTTGCCTGAGCAGAGAGAACCCTATGTGGTTTATACAGATGCATCTAGAGTTGGTTTGGGGTGTGTTCTGATGCAGCATGGGAAGGTGATTGCCTATGCTTCGCGGCAGTTGCGGGTGCATGAAGGCAACTATCCTACTCATGATTTGGAGATGGGTGCTGTAGTTTTTGCCCTGAAGATTTGGAGATCTTATCTTTATGGTGCAAAGGTACAAGTGTTTACAGATCATAAGAGCCTGAAGTATATATTCACTCAGCCTGAGCTGAACTTGAGACAGAGGCGGTGGATGGAGCTTGTGGCAGATTATGATTTGGAGATAGCCTATCATCCTGGTAAGGCTAACACGGTTGCAGATGCCATGAGTCGGAAGAGGGTAGCTTCGGCTCAGGAGCAGGAGATGGAGTCTCTGGTTGGAGAGATCAGTGCTTTGAGCTTGTGTGCTGTTTCACAGGAACCGTTGGGGTTGGAAGCAGTTGACAGAGCAGATCTTCTGAGTAGGGTGCGGTTGGCTCAGAAGAAGGATTTGGGGTTGTTGAATGCCTCTAAGGATGTGGATTCAGAGTATCAGGTCTCAGATGATGGTACTATCTTGGTGCACGGTCGGGTTTGTGTGCCCAAGGATGAGGAGTTGAGGCAGGAGATTCTGAGAGAGGCTCATGCGAGCAAGTTGTCTATTCATCCAGGAGCGACTAAGATGTACCGTGACCTCAAGAGGTACTATCATTGGGTCGGGATGAAGAAGGATGTGGCTAGTTGGGTTTCGAGGTGTGATGTGTGTCAGCTGGTGAAAGCTGAGCATCAGGTTCGTGGCGGGTTACTGAAGAGTTTACCCATTCCTGAGTGGAAGTGGGATATGATCACCATGGATTTTGTGGTAGGATTGCCAGTGTCACGGACCTTTGATGCTATTTGGGTCATTGTGGACCGGTTGACTAAGTCAGCACATTTTCTGGCCATTAAAAAGACTGATGGAGCAGCGATCTTGGCTAAGAAGTATGTGAGAGAGATAGTCAGATTGCATGGGGTGCCAGCGAGCATTGTGTCTGACAGGGATTCTAAGTTCACTTCGGTGTTCTGGAAGGCATTTCAGGCAGAGATGGGCACTAAGGTGCATATGAGTACAGCTTATCATCCCCAGACAGATGGGCAGTCTGAGAGGACGATCCAGACGTTGGAGGATTTGCTGAGGATGTGTGTGTTGGATTGGGGTGGCCATTGGGCAGATCACCTGAACCTGGTAGAGTTTGCTTACAACAACAGTTATCAGGCGAGTATTAAGATGGCTCCTTATGAGGCTTTGTATGGGAGGCCATGTCGGACACCATTATGCTGGACTCAGGTGGGGGAGAGGAGCATGTTTGGTGCTAGTTTTGTTCAGGAGACCTCGGAGAAGATTCGGGTTCTCAAGCTGAACGTGAAGGAGGCTCAGGATAGGCAGAGGAGTTATGCGGATAGGAGGAGGAGAGATCTTGATTTTCAGGTAGGAGACAGAGTGTACCTCAAGATGGCCATGTTGCAGGGTCGAACAGGTCATTGACAGAGACTAAGTTGAGTCCGAGGTATATGGGTCCATTCAGAGTGATTGAGCGGGTTGGACCAGTGGCATATAGATTGGAGTTACCTGAGGTGATGCGTGCATTCCATAAGGTTTTCCATGTGTCTATGTTGCAGAAGTGTCTCCGTGAGGGTGAGCAGGTGTTGGCTAAGATTCCTGAGGAACTTCAGCCTAACATGACATTGGAGGCGAGACCAGTGAGGGTTCTCGGAAGGAGGATCAAGGAACTTCGGAAGAAGAAGATTCCTTTGATGAGAGTCCTGTGGGACTGTGATGGTGTTGAGGAGCAGACTTGGGAGCCTGAGGCAAAGATGAAGGCAAGGTTTAAGAAGTGGTATGAGAAGCAAGCCGCGACTTGAACTTGTCTAGCTTGGTCCCATCTGTATTCCGTGGCTGGAGCGGGAATGGAGTATTCAGCCCATCTCTCTTGTTACTCGGTCGCTTGGGGTGGTTGGTTGTGCGACTCAGTAACAAGATGAGGTGGTGTTCGGGGTACAAAGTTTTCGTGAGGCGGGGTTTTGGAGGAAAGTTTCCTGAAATAGAAGTTTCCAAAATGGAAAGTGCTAAATATGGAAAGTTTTACGGGAGTTAGAATTTGTCCATTTTAGCGGTGGAGAGCCTTGGAGGGGCTTTTGTGTGGCCTTGGTGGCGGACTTTTGAGTCAGTGTGCCGTGTGCGGCGGTCTTTTTAGACATTGTGTGGTCTTGGTGACGGGCTTTTTAGCCAGAGTGTCTTTGTGACGGTCCTCTTTAGGACATTTGTTTGGCCTTGGTGGCGGTCCGCTTTAGGACATTTGTTTGGCCTTGGTGGCGGTCCTCCTTAGGACATTTGTTTGGCCTTTGTGGCGGGCTGTTTAGCCAGAGTGTCTTTGTGACGGTCCTTCGGGACAGATGGTCTTTGTGACGGGCTTTTTAGCCAGAGTGTCTTTGTGACGGTCCTCTTTAGGACATTTGTTTGGCCTTGGTGGCGGTCCTCTTTAGGACATTTGTTTGGCCTTGGTGGCGGTCCTCTTTAGGACATTTAGTTTGGCCTTGGTGGCGGTCCTCTTTAGGACATTTGTTTGGCCTTGGTGGCGGTCCTCTTTAGGACATTTTGTTTGGCCTTGGTGGCGGTCCTCTTTAGGACATTTTGTTTGGCCTTTGTGGCGGTCCTCTTTAGGACATTTTTGTTTGGCCTTAGTGGCGGCCCTTGGGGCGTGTATATGATCCTTGTGTGGTCATGAGGTATTCCAGTGAGGGGATATGTGGTTGGTAGGACATTGAGATGTTTTACGCGAGCCACGGGAAGGAAACCTGGATAGGGATAGGACTCAGACGTGTTCAGAATCGTTTGCTCGTGACTCTTGGAGGACTTAGGTTCTCCTAGTACTGCTATATTCAGAGACTTTGTGACTTGGGAATATGATTGGTATATCGACTTCGGATGAAGATCCGGGGGCGCGCTGTAGGGTGGCAACCCGAGAGACGAGTTGGATTTTCCTTATATATTATGGCATGCGGGTCTAGGCCCGATGAGGAGTCAACATTATGGCATGCAGACTTAGGTCTGATGAGGAGCCAATAAAAACTCAAGGTTTAGGCCTATGAGTAAAGGAGAGTCCAAAAGTCGAGAGCAAATGACGCCTGGAGCATGAGTCTATCGCCTAGAGGTGACCTTCTATAGATCAGTCGGAGGAGTGCGGGCCGTGGAGACGGTTGCACGGAAGTCCTTGGCTGATGGTTGTTCGGGATTCGAGGACGAATCCAGTTTGGTGGGAGAGAATTGTAACATCCGTGAACCGGAATCCCGGTTTGGGAGTTGCATCGGTCGATGCAGATGGTGCATCGGTCGATGCATGTTCGATTCTCTGCGTTTTGACTTAAGTCAAACGCTGCGTTTTGGGTTAAGGAAAACCCTTAGATGCGAGTTTTGTCTCATTCGTGGGTGTTGAGCCGTTTTTGAGAGAAACGAAAAGAGAGAAACTGTTCTTGAGAGTTCCTGGTGATTTCTGGAGATTTGAGTCTGTTCCTAGAGAGATCTGTAGCTGGGATCGTTGTAGGAGCTTCCTAGAAGCGTTTTCTTCCTTGTGTTAGGTTCAGATTTGTCTTGGCAAAGGTAAGTGCAGGACCATGGCTTATCTAAGCTAGAGAACTCTTTAATCTGTTTGTTTTGTGTTGTTAGACGTGTTAGATTGTTGTTATGGACGTTAGGAAGCTTTCTTGTGGCTTGGGATCGAGTTTTGTGTTTACAGGAACGAAGATCCGGCGAGAAGCTTTGGGGAAAACACGATGCTCGGCATTGCATCGGTCGATGCATAGCTTGCGTCAGTCGATGCAAGTGCGAGGATGGCGCGTAAAACTCTAGGGTTTTCGTGTGATGTCGAGCATGCGTCGGTCGATGCAGATTTGGTACCGGTCGATGCAGCTTCTGTGTCGGTCGATGCAATCCCTTGATGTGTCGATCGATGCATGTTTGCGTCGGTCGATGCACTGTCCTGGTTTGTCGAGCGTTGTTTATTGTTTGTTGTTTGATGGTTAAAGATACTCTATTGCTTGTGTGTATAGCCCAGTAGATGGGAGGATTGCCTTACTGAGTGTTTATAAAATACTCATGCATTGCAATATGTGTTTGTGGTGCAGGTAAAGGCAAAGTGTGATCGTGGAATCAAGGCAATGAAGAGGAGGATGTTCTAGGGACTCGGTTTTATGTTGTCTGGCATTGCTAGGTTGCTAGAGTTGGGTCATTAGAACATTGCTAGGTTTCTGGTTCTATGATTCCTGTTGTTTGGATATTGATTATGTTGATGTTATGATGATATTTTATTATTGGAGTATTATTGAATATTGGTTGGTTATTTCCGCTGTTGAATGTGTTTGTGGTTAGGTGGCTAGTGGGTATGGGACCACTAGCTGTAGTTTATTTTATTATATTATATCTATTATTTATTATTTTTCAAAAAAAAGGGTCGGACGTTTCAACAGTAGGTGGCAGTGGTATGATTTGTTATTGTTTACGACTGACTTATATTACATTATGGCTGAGTTGTTATTTACTACTCAGTTTTCTGTTTTACAGCACATGGGCGCGTTGCGTTTATAGACCCCTTCCCATTCCACAACAAACGCATTGCGTTTATAGACCCGTGGTTCACCAGATCGATGGTTCGTGATTATAAACAGTTCGATATGAAACCCAAGTTTTTTCAAATTGACAGGCAATAGTTATGAAGATTTCGTTTAAAGGTTTGATTCCACTAGATGAACCGACTAATTTGAAGTGGATAGAAGATGTGGATCACCTGTATATTACTCCACAAACTGGAGGCAATCACTGGGTTGCGCTGCACGTGGATCTCATCAGAAGGCATATTGATTGCTATGATAGCATCGTGGGACAAGTAACCGAATACAGTGATAGAAAAATGTTGAATGCTTGTAGGGCGTTTACGCGGATGATTCCAGCATTGATGAACGAGAACGTTTCTCATGAAATTTGTACACCTACTACCAGTCAGTTCGGTTTCAAGAGGAAGAGTGCCTCCAAGGTCCCTCAAAACGTACAGGTTGGTGACTGTGGCGTGTACGCTTCAAAGTTTATAGAATGTCTAGCGCTTGGTGTGTCTTTCGATGGAATCTGTGATCAAAATATTCAGGCTATACGGGTTAAAATGGCAGCAGAAATCTACGATGAGGCACCTGATTTTATGAGTTCAGATTAAATAATGCATTATGTCCTTTGTTTTGTTTCTTTTGTTAGTATGTGCATTATGTACTATGATATGTAATTTCTTTTGGCAGGAATTGTACTTGGATTTGTAATACTTTGATTTATCTATTTTCAAAATTATGGCTGGTTTACGGTTAAGTTATGGCTGATTTACATACTTCACACGGCTGACTTATGAAATATTTGTAAATTAAAATTATTATAACTCAAAATTAAAATATAGAATGAAAAATGAATATTACAATCATAATAAGTAATAAAAAGTAATAATTATAGACAAAGATTGATTTTTACGCATTCTGATCAAAATGTGTAAAACATTCAAAACATGACATTTAGGGGTTAGGGTTAGGGTTAGGGTTAGGGTTAGAGGTGTATGTTTCATATTTCCAACATTATGGGTTTTAATATAACAGTTTGGTTTTGGTTATATTGTGTTTGGTTTAAGGTGGTAATTTATATACTAATATGATAACCATTTTTCAAATTTTAAAATTTTTTGAAATTACTTTTCGGTTATTTCCGGTTATGTGTCGGTTAGACGAATATATAACTATAAATAACCCAAATGTTATCCAAATTACCGTAGCAAGCCGAATATAACCGTAATTAACCGAAAATACCAATACAAAAATACCAAAAGGGGTAAAATTAGTTTTTGGTTCGGTTTGGTTTGGTCGGTTATTTAATCTTATAATTGTAGTAGTGGCTGAGTTATAGTTTATGACGGCTGAGTTATCGTTTAGGGTCTTCACAATAATATGAAAACGTATTCTTCTTTCTTTCATGGGTCTTTCGTTTTGTCAGATTCCTGATAAATTATCTAACTAAAAAAAATCTCGATATCACAAAAAGTGTTGTTAGGGAAACGGGAAAAATCACTAATTCTGTGCCTGCTCAAATCCACACGCATAATCATAAATATAAAAGTAAGGTTTTGGTCTCTCCTTATTGGTTGATTTTCATTTAATGTTTCTAATTTTTTATTTTTTATTTGTTTTCTAATTACTTTAAATAATATTTAAGACTCAACAATACATTTAACTCACACATTAAAATAAAATTATAACTGAAAATAAAATAAATTATGCATTAATCATATTCCACCATTCAATTTTATTCAAACACAATAAATTATTATTGTAACTCCATATTCTAAATGTAACTTCTATCAATTTTTATCATATAAATAAGTATTCTTTCATTCTCTCATTCTCTCATATTGGCACTTTTTTACTTTCTCATTTTCACATTCTCTCATTCTCTTCCACTTCTCTCATTCTCTTCCACAATACCTCAAATCATTTTTTTTTTATTTCTTATTTTTGTTGTATGGGTTAAAAAACAAATGAAATATCATTGTAAATTTTTAATGCTAAATTTTAATTTTAGAGACTACATGATATATATTTTACATTGTTCTTATTTTTAAAGATTTATCTCCATTATCTAATTTTTATTATTATCTTATAAGTAATCATTCTCTCCACCTCTCCCACCAATATTAAATGTTGTTATATCCCATATGTGTTGTAAGAGTTTGATTCTATATTTTAATTTAGAAAGTATTATATATATTTTACATTGTTCTATTTTTAAAAGATTCATCTCCATTAACTAATTTGGATTATCATCTTATAGTAATCATTTTCTCATTCTCTCCCACAAATCAAATGTTGTTATATCTCATATGTGTTGTAAGAGTTTGATTCTATATTTTAATTTAGAAAGCATTATATATATTTAACATTGTTTTCAATTTTTATTTATTAATATAGAAATAAAATATTTCTTTTATATTTCTTGCCTTTCTAATCTATTCATATTTATTTTTTAAATTTCCATAGTTAAATTGAAATTCACATATGTTGGTTTTAACAAAAAAAATCAAGTTTATTTGAGAATTAGATGTTCTTATACCTTTTTGAACGATTAATGTGTAACATATTATACTTTTGAATCAAATTATGGATCCACCAACACTCACTTTTAAATTAAATGGGTTTTAATTTTAGGAGTTGGAAAAGTATAAAAGTTAGTTTGTAACTCCCATAATAATATCATAGTAGTGTTCTCAATGAATTTAATTTAATGTAATAGAACATGTTAAAAATGTATTAGTATGCACTTAATTGCACTTTTGTAACTCTCAAATAGTTACCTACTTACCTTTGATACACCCATTTCTGTATTATCTATTAAAAGAAAGACACATATCTCACTATAACCCTCATGACCTCATATTTCAAATCTCACATAATTTTATAAATTCTACAATATCATTATCTTTCTTTGATTAAACTAATGATATCTTAACTTAATAAAATTTTCAGTTTATTTGAATAAGATATACATGTAATATATGATATATAGTTTAATTATTTATTGCTATATGAAACATTATCTTTCATATAAATCAAAGTCTAGACACAATTAAAGACTTTAAGATAATAACCTAATAAAGTAGTTGCTGTGTATTTTTGTTTTTTATGGAAAATGTATAAGTCTAATAATCTATGGTTAGACTAATACACTGCAAACCTACTGTTTATTTTTGATTTTTTTCTTAATTGAAACATTTTAAATCTCTTTAAGCTATCACCATATATAAATTAGAAAAATGTATAACTAACACCACAAAATAAATTTTATGAAAATATATATCACAATGATTTTGAAGTATGACTACAAGTACAAAAATATATGGCATATGACATGTAAGATATAATATGACTTAATTGCACTAAATATATTTTCATCAAAAAAAGTTTGATTTCTTTACTTTATTTAAATTCATACTACATAGTCTTTAGTTTTTAATGTACACCGAAAAAACAAAATAATAATAATATGTTAATTTATATTATTTTTCAAAATAGAATAGCGATTACGTAAAAACTCACACGTAGCGTGAGCTAGCACCTAGTAAATTCATAAAGTAAGCTTTTTTATATTATGAATTCATAATAAATTCATATAATGAAATTTTTTCACACATTTTTATTTTGGGAAATTACCTAGAATATTACATAAAAGTAGGTTTATTACTAGAATAACACGTTATGATTTTCGACTTACTCAAACAATACAAAAAAGTTTAATTATTACTTCTAAACCAGGATTGTGTGTTTTATTACGGTTTATGCCATTTATCTGAGATTGATTCTTTCTACTTTGATTCATCTTCTTCGACTAAATCATGACATCCAAACAAAAGAAACACCATATTCTTGTTGGAGATTACTGTCCCGAGAGAGAAGAAAATTATCAGAGCCAGACAATCGTTTACGCATAAAACTATGTCTTCTTAAAGACGCTTGTGAGATAAGCCCAATTAAGTTAGATATTTTTTTTGCTTTCGCCTCTGATATTTTTTCAAAATTCATAATTCATCTTTTCACCGTAAAGCCGGCTTCCTCCGACGGTGAAGAAGCATGTGACCGATTTTGCTCTCTCTTTTTTCAATTTAGGTCAATTTTAGGGATTTGGTAGCTAGAACTATGCTCGTTTAGGTGATGTTAGGATTGTCTTCTTAGAGACGAGCCAGACAATCGTCTCTGCTGTTTTGGGTACCCTTATCTCCGCCATCTTGACCTTCTTCTTTGCCTTAGGTTTGTTTCTTTATTTTCCGTTCCTTGTAAACTCGATTTTGGATCTGATTTTGTCTATGTGCAGTCAATACTCGGTTCGATCGATTCTCTAATCGTGGAGTTCTCAATTTACAAGGAATCCGCCGGAGATGAGAAGCGGCGGCTTAGAAATGATGTCATCTTCGTCGGGGATTTTGTCGTCTTCTTCGGCGGCAGCAATAGTAGCGCTTAATCTCAAGGAGGCTACGAATTGGTGGTCGGATGTGAATGAATCTCCGGTGTGGCAAGATCGTATATTTCATATCCTCGCTGTTCTTTATGGGATTGTTTCCATCATTGTTGTGGTACCGTTACTTTTGTCCTTCTCTCGTTTTATAAATGTTTGGTTTGAGATTGGAATTAGGGAAAATCGAAAGATTAGGGATTCCAGGTTGAAAGTGTTGCGGGCTGGTTAAGAAAAGCCCTAAAATTGATTGGTATGTTAGGCCGTTGACGCCATCTCCTTGTTTTTTTTTTGTTGCAGGGATTTCATCAAGTCATTCTTACAGGGTTTTCTCCCGGGTCTTGCTCTGAAGATTTTCTTGTGGATTCTCCCAACAGTTCTTGTGGATTCTCCTGTAGACTTTAGTCTCCTTGATTTTTTATTTTTGTTTTGTTTTGCTTTTACTATAGAATTTTGGATTTCCCGTAGTAGATAGATCCACTCTATGATCTACTAAGCTCAAAGTTATGTTGTAATTTTTATTGTTCAAACGTTTCTTGTAGTTGCTACAAGTTCTTAGAATCCAACATTTTGAAATTTGCTAGCTCTTTAGAATAAATGGCTCTGGCTTTTATTACTACTGCCTTGGAGTTGTTTACATCTTTATGGTCACCTGTCTCACCAGATGCTCAAGGTCATTTCATTTCTCCCTCCTTTTGTTTGTCTCTTTCAGAATTTTCTTTAGTACTTTCTACGTTTTGTCAAAGTACAGCTATTTGTTAAACTCCTTTTCGTTTTTTCAGGGAATGCGCTGTTTGCGTTGAGGAGCTCGTTACGTGCATCCCCTGAACAGCTAAGTGATTGGAACCAGAATCAAGTTGATCCTTGTACTTGGTCTCAAGTTATTTGTGAGGACAAGAAACATGTTTCTTCTGTGTAAGTTTTAATAACACTAAGCTAAATTTAGTGATTTTGGGGTTGAGTGAATATAAATTTTGCTATATTGTTGTGATTTTGCAGTACACTGTCTTACATGAACTTCTCGTCCGGAACCTTGTCTTCAGGGATAGGAATCTTGACAACCCTCAAGACTCTGTAAGCCCCTACTTAGTCTTTTCTTTTCGTCATTGTTTAGTTATATTGAGGGATTCATTGTTTTTTTTTTTGGGGTCGTAGTACATTAAAAGGAAATGGAATTATGGGTGGAATACCAGAATCCATTGGAAATCTGTCTAGCTTGACCAGCTTGGATTTGGAGGATAATCAGTTAACCGGTCACATACCATCCACTCTCGGTAATCTCAAGAATCTCCAGTTCTTGTAAGTGACTCTACTCACTCAGATTTCTTGAAACTTGTGTAACATCTTTGGAACAAAGAATAGCAAAGATCATGTCTTTGTTTCTATGTTTGACCAGGCAGGACCCTGAGTAGGAATAACTTAAACGGGACTATCCCAAAGTCACTTACGGGCCTATCAAAACTGATAAATATGTGAGTGGTTGTTCTACGTGTTTTCTTTTAAATCCTTATCGAGAACATTCTGAGTGTCTTAAATGCTGTTGCTTGAACTACTTTTGCAGTCTGCTCGACTCAAATAATCTCACCGGTGAGATTCCTCAGAGTTTATTCAAAACTTCAAAATACAAGTGCTGATATGAGTCTTAGTGGAATGGGCGACACCTTACTTGCGAGACAAGAGAAAAGTGTTTAGGATAATGGACACGAAGCTTGTGGGTCAATACCCTCAGAAAACAGCGTTTATGATGTCTTTCTTGGCTTTACAATGTATTGGAGAGGTTAAAGTTAGACCATCAATGCCTGAGGTCTTGTCTCTTCTTGAGAAAGTTACAATTCCAAGACATCGAAAGAGTAGAAGCAGAGGTTTTGCTACTAACTCTTCTTCCAAACGGTTTCTCAGACACCCTAATTAAGGACTCAAAATCTCTTTGGCTTTTGGATCGTTTCTTTTGTGGAAATGGAATATAAAAACCTTTATTTTGTTACGTCATTGATAATATAGAAGAATAAAAAAAGCTTGGCCATGATCTATAATTAAGTTTTCAACCATACGTTACATCTTCTAATCTTAACTGAGCAAACCTTATTCAGTTAGTGGCTATTAATTATACACAGTCATCATGATCATTGTTATGTGTAATGTACGTATATAAGAACATGTACATAGTCTACACATATGTGGATTGTATATGTACTAGTAACTATTTGCATGGAGAGACGAAAAGAGAAGTCTAATTGAAACGACCGACCCTTTTATTTTTTTATAATAAATAATAAATATAAGATATTAAAATAAACTACAGCTAGTGGTCTCATACCCACTAGCCACCTAACCACAACACATTCAACAGCGGAATAACATAATCAATATCCAATAATTAACCAATAATAAACCAATATTATAGCAAGGCAATATCTCAATACCAAACAACAAGAAACATGAAACCAGCAACCTAGCAATGTTTCTAATGACTCAACTCTAGCACCCTAGCAAATGCCAGACAACATCCAATCGAGTCCCTAGAACATCCTCCTCTTCATTGCCTTGATTCCACGATCACACTTTGCCTTTACCTGCACCACAAACACAAATTGAGATGCATGAGTATTTGATAAACACTCAGTGAGGCAATCCTCCCATCTACTGGGCTATACACACAAGCAATAAGATCTCTACATGCCACAAACAACAATCAATAAAACAAACCAGGCAATATACAAAGCATGCAACGATCCATCGTAGCTGAAAGAAGGGTGTCGACCGACACCAGATGGTGTCGATCGATACTGACAACCTGGTGTCGACCGACACCCTGCCCGACACTCCCGAAAACCCTAGTTTGTGTCGACCGACACCTCCACATGGCATCGATCGACACTCGCCAAAGTCCCGAGCCGTCCTCACGTTGGTGTCGACCGACACCCCAACTGGTGTCGATCGACACCGTCGTCGAGCAGCGATTTCCTTCGATCAGAAACTCCGAATCTCGCCTCCAATCTTCTCCAATCCCCTCCTTGCACTCCCAGAAGCCAAACCCAGCCACAATAGCGACGAAATACCATAGAGAACTCAAAGAAACAACCACATAAGCACCAAATCACATGAAATCTAGAGATCTTAGCTTAGATAAGCCATGGTCATGCACTCACCTCTTTCAAGAAGATTCTGACCAACAAGAACAAATTCCCTCACTCCTAGCAAGCTTCTAACACCTTCCCAGCCTTAGATCTCCCAAGAACAGCAAGGAATCTCTCAATCTCTTCCCAAAAGCTCAAGAACACTCTCTCTTTGTGTTTTCTCTCAAAAACGGCGAATAGCACAAACAACACGACCCTAGGCCGTTTTCTTCCTCTAAAACTCGATTTTTAGGGATTCCCTAAACCAACCACGCAAACCGGACAATTAAAATTGAACCAACCAAACCGGCCACAATTGGTGTCGATCGATGCCTCACTAGAAGGTGTCGATCGACACCCTTACCAAAATACCAAAAATTGGTTTGCGGGTGTTACAATTCTCCCCCACCAATCTAGATTCTTCCTCGAATCTCGAACAACCATCAGCCAAGGACTCCCGTGCAACCGTCTCCACGGCCCGCACTCCTCCGACCGATCTACAGAAGGTCACCTCTAGGCAATAGACTCACGCTCCAGGCGTCATTTGCTCTTGACTTTTTGGACTTTCCTTTACTCATAGGCCTAAACCTTGAGTTTTTATTGGCTCCTCATCAGACCTAAGTCTGCATGCCAAATGTTGGCTCCTCATCAGACCGAAGCCCGCATGCCATAATATATAAGGAAAAGCCCAAACTCGTCTCTCGGGTTGCCACCCTACAGCGCGCCCCCGGATCGTCATCCGAAGTCGATATACCAACCATACTCCCGAGCCACAAAGTCTCTGAATATGGCAGTACTAGGAGAACCTAAGTCCCCCAAGAGTCGCGAGCAACCGATTCTGAACACGTTTGAGTCCTATCCCTATCCAGGTTTCCTTCCCATGGCTCGCGTAAAAACATCTCAATGTCCAACCAACCACATATTCCCTCACTGGAATACCTCATGACCACACAAGGATCATATACACGCCACAAGGGCCGCCACAAAGGCCAAACAAAATGTCCTAAAGAGGACCGCCACCAAGGCCAAACAAATGTCCTAAAGAGGACCGCCACCAAGGCCAAATAAATGTCCTAAAGAGGACCGCCACCAAGGCACTCTGGCTAAACAGCCCGCCACAAAGGCCATCTGTCCTGAAGGACGTCACAAAGACCATCTGTCCCAAAGGACCGTCACAAAGACACTCTGGCTAAATAGCCCGCCACAAAGGCCATCTGTCCCGAAGGACCTTCACAAAGACACTCTGGCTAAACAGCCCGCCACAAAGGCCATCTGTCCCGAAGGACCGTCACAAAGACACTCTGGCTAAACAGCCCGCCACAAAGGCCAAACAAATGTCCTAAAAAGGACCGCCACCAAGGCCACACAAATGTCCTAAAGAGGACCGTCACAAAGACACTCTGGCTAAAAAGCCCGTCACAAAGACCACACATTGTCTAAAAAGACCGCCACACACGGCACACTGACTCAAAAGTCCGCCACCAAGGCCACACACAAGCCCCCTTTAAGGCTCTCCACCGCTAAAATGGACAAATTCTAACTCCCATAAAACTTTCCATATTTAGCACCTTCCATTTTTGGAAACTTTCCACTTTTGGAAACTTCTAATCCAGGAAATTTCTTCCAAAACCCCGCCTCACGGAAACTTTGTATCCCAAACACCACCTCATCTTGTTACTAAGTCGCACAACCAACCACCCCAAGCGACCGAGTAACAAGAGAGATGGGCTGGAATACTCCATTCCCGCTTCAGCCACGGATTACAGATGGGACCAGGCTAAACAAGCTCAAGTCGCGGCTTGCTTCTCATACCACTTCTTGAACCTTGCCTTCATCTTTGCCTCAGGCTCCCAAGTCTGCTCCTCAACACCATCACAGTCCCACAGGACTCTCATCAAAGGAATCTTCTTCTTCCGAAGTTCCTTGATCCTCCTCTCGAGAACCCTCACTGGTCTCGCCTCCAAGGTCATGTTAGGCTGAAGATCCTCAGGAATCTTAGCCAACACCTCCTCTCCCTCACGGAGACACTTCCGCAACATAGACACATGGAAAACCTTATGGAATGCACGCATCACCTCAGGTAACTCCAATCTATATGCCACTGGTCCAACCCGCTCAATCACTCTGAATGGACCCATATACCTCGGACTCAACTTAGTCTCTGACAATGACCTGTTTGGACCCCGCAACATGGCCATCTTGAGGTACACTCTGTCTCCTACCTGAAACTCAAGATCTCTCCTCCTCCTATCTGCATAACTCCTCTGCCTATCTTGAGCCTCCTTCATGTTTAGCTTGAGAACCCGAATCTTCTCTGAGGTCTCCTGAACAAAACTAGCACCAAACATGCTCCTCTCCCCCACCTGAGTCCAGCATAATGGTGTACGACATGGCCTCCCATACAAAGCCTCATAAGGAGCCATCTTAATACTCGCCTGATAGCTGTTGTTGTAAGCAAACTCTACCAGGTTCAGGTGATCTGCCCAATGGCCACCCCAATCCAACACACACATCCTCAGCAAATCCTCCAGCGTCTGGATCGTCCTCTCTGACTGTCCATCAGTCTGGGGATGATAAGCTGTACTCATATGCACCTTAGTGCCCATCTCTGCCTGAAATGCCTTCCAGAACACCGAAGTGAACTTAGAATCTCTGTCAGACACAATGCTTGCTGGCACCCCATGCAATCTGACTATCTCTCTCACATACTTCTTAGCCAAGACCGCTGCTCCATCAGTCTTCTTAATGGCCAGAAAATGTGCTGACTTAGTCAACCGGTCCACAATGACCCAAATAGCATCAAAAGTCCGTGACACTGGCAATCCTACCACAAAATCCATGGTGATCATATCCCACTTCCACTCAGGAATGGGTAAACTCTTCAGTAACCCGCCAGGAACCTGATGCTCAGCCTTCACTAGCTGACACACATCACACCTCGAAACCCAACTCGCTACATCCTTCTTCATCCCGACCCAATGATAGTACCTCTTGAGATCACAGTACATCTTAGTCGCTCCTGGATGAATAGATAACTTGCTCGCGTGAGCCTCTCTCAGAATCTCCTGTCTCAACTCCTCATCCTTGGGCACACAAACCCGACCGTGCACCAAGATAGTACCATTATCTGAGACCTGATACTCTGAATCCACATCCTTAGAGGCATTCACCAGCCCCAAATCCTTCTCCTGAGCCAACCGCACCCTACTCAGAAGATCTGCTCTATCTACTGCTTCCAAACCCAACGGTTCCTGTGAAACAGCACACAAGCTCAAAGCACTGATCTCCCCTACTAGAGACTCCATCTCCTGCTCCTGAGCCGAAGCTACCCTCTTCCGACTCAGAGCATCTGCAACCGTGTTAGCCTTACCAGGATGATAGGCTATCTCCAAATCATAATCTGCCACAAGCTCCATCCACCGCCTCTGTCTCAAATTCAGCTCAGGCTGAGTAAATATATACTTCAGGCTCTTATGATCTGTAAACACCTGTACCTTTGCACCATAAAGATAAGATCTCCAAATCTTCAGGGCAAAAACTACAGCACCCATCTCCAAATCATGAGTAGGATAGTTGCCTTCATGCACCCGCAACTGCCGCGAAGCATAAGCAATCACCTTCCCATGCTGCATCAGAACACAACCCAACCCAACTCTAGATGCATCTGTATAAACCACATAGGGTTCTCCCTGCTCAGGCAAAGCCAACACTGGCGCAGTAGTCAACATCTCCTTCAGGCTTGCAAAGCCTTCCTCACACTCTTCTGACCAGACAAAAGGAACATCCTTCCCTGTCAACTTAGTCATAGGACGTGCTCTGCTTGCAAACCCCTGCACAAATCTCCTGTAGTAACCTGCCAATCCAAGGAAACTTCTGATCTCTGTGGCATTCTGCGGTCTAGGCCAATCTCTGATAGCCTGAATCTTCTCGGGATCTACAGAAACCCCCTCTGCAGAAACAATGTGACCCAGAAAGCCCATTTCACGCTGCCAGAAACTACACTTGCTCAACTTGGCAAACAACTTCTGCTCCCGCAGCTTCTCCATAACTGCCCTCAAATGCACTGCATGCTCCTCAGGACTCTTAGAATAAACCAGGATATCGTCGATGAAAATGATGACAGATACATCCAGAAACTCCTGAAACACACTGTTCATCAATCTAATAAATGCTGCTGGCGCGTTAGTCAACCCGAAAGGCATCACCACAAACTCATAATGCCCATACCTCGTCCTGAAAGCAGTCTTTCTCACATCTGCCTCATCTATCGGTATCTGATGATAACTCGATGCCAGATCTACCTTGGAGAACCAAGTAGCACCCCTCAACTGATCCAACAACTCATCGATCCTAGGAAGAGGATACTTGTTCTTCACAGTGACCCGGTTCAAACCCCGATAATCGATACACAACCTGAAACTCCCATCCTTCTTCTTCACAAACAATACCTGCGCTCCCCACGGTGATACACTAGGACGGATGAATCCCTTACTCAGCAAATCCTCTAGCTGCTTCTTCAGCTCTGCCATCTCTGCTGGAGCCATCCTGTAAGGAGCCTTGGATAACGGTGTCGTCCCCGGTTCCAGTTCAATGGTAAAAGGATCCGACCGAGATGGTGGTAATCCCTGCAAAGACTGAAACACATCCTCAAACTCCTCCACTATCGGAATACCGCTAACCGTAGACTTCCCCACTGACTCTGGCATAGATATAGTAACCAAATAAGCCTCACGGCCCTTCTCGATCATCTTCCCAGCCTGAATGGCTGAGATCCCGAGACTCCCCGAAGTCGGTCTAATACCCTGAAAAACCAACTTCCCTCCTGGACGCTCAAACTCCACTCTACCCTGATAGCAATCCAAATGCACCATATGCCGATGCATCCAATCCATCCCGAGAATAACATCATACAGCTCCACTTGACTGATAAGCAAATCCGCTGGCCATGACTCTCCTGCGATCTGAATATCAATTCCTCTAGCTCGTCCAATAACTCTCAGGAACTTGCCTCCCGCAACTCTAACAACTCCTGTACGCTCTCCAGGATCCCCGCTGATCCCCGCACACTCTGCACACTCTGGAGTAATGAAGCTATGCGAAGCTCCAGAATCAAACATAACGTGGGACTTAAACCCGCCCACCAACAAGGTCCCTACACAAACCTCATGTGTTGAGAACCTAACACTTAATCACAGGAACATATACAATCTGAACCTACTAAAATTCACAAAGTTAAAGTACCAGAAAATATACCTGTGATCGCCCCGGCACTGGTTCCACCAGTCTCAGCTGTCGTGTAAACTCGTGGCGCCTGCTCAATCCGTGCCACCTGCTGACCTCCAGGCTGCACCTGCTGCAACGCTGCCACTGCTGCCGGCTGCAACTTGGGACAAAAAGGCCTGATGTGCCCTGTCTCCCTACAGTGATAACATACCCGAGGTCCTGCCGTCGGAACACTCCTCTTGGGACAACTAGCAACCCTGTGATCCCTGCTCCCACAACCGAAGCAACCCGCACCACTCGGCTTCTGCGTAGCCTCCCACTTCCTCTTGGTTCCCTGAGCATGCCTACCGCCCCTGCTAGAACCACCCTGCTGCTGAGCCTTACTAGGCTGAACTGCTGGAGCTACCGCCACTGACTGTGCCCGGATATCCTCTTCAATCTCTGCTGCAGTCTCAACCAGCTCTGCACGCGTAGCATAACTCCTCCCTCTACAGTGAACTCTCAAGTCATCACGTAGAGCCCTCAAGAACCTCCTGATCTGAGCCTCCTCAGGCTCCATAGCCCGACCTCCATAACAAAGAAGTCGACTGAACTCCAAGTCCAGCTCCCGCACTGACCGTGTCCCCTGAGACAACTGAAGGAACTGCACCTCCAAACGATCCAATGCCTCTCTAGGAAAATACTTGCGGTTGAACTCCAAAACGAAGTCAGCCCAAGTCGTCTCCCGCTGCACCCTCCTAGCAGCCACAGATCTCCACCACAACTCAGCATCACCACTCAAAAAGTAGACCCCTATGTCCACCCAAAACTCCTCAGGACATCTCAGAGTATGGAAGTTACGTTCCACTCTCGTCCTCCACGCATCCGCAGCAGTAGGATCTACACCTCCTGAAAACTGCTCAGTACGCAACCTACCCATCTCTGTCAACATGCTGAGATAACGAGCATGGACCCTCGCATCCGCAGCCACTGGCTGCCGCTCCTCCGCCACCACTGGTGGCACTACCTGAGCCTGAGCCGGTACCACTGGTGGTAACCGCGCCAACACCTCTGCTAGCATAGCCGCAAAGTCAGTACCAGGGACTCCACCCGCTGGGACTCCCACACCCGGGACCCTAGCATCACCGGCCACTGGAGCATCAATACCGCCCCCTCCTGCCACACTCACGGAATCCCCCGGAACATCCTGCGACTCGCCAACACCCTCAGCTGTCACACTCTGGTCCTCGGTCTCACTAACCACTGGGGCTCTGCCCCTACCACGACCACGTCCGCGACCACGTCCGCGTCCACGACCTCGACCAGCCACAGCATCCTCTCTAACCATCTGCACTACCATGAACAGAAGGCTAAGCAAACAATTTCTATTATAACACAGAAAACATAAACTCACCGTGGAATCACACACTCGGCTCGAAGAGGATGTTCTAGGACTCCATGCCACACACAATTGACTAACTCACATAATCAATCAAGACATGCAATCCCAAACATCTACAACAGAAACCTAGTGAACCCAAACCTAGAACCGTAAGGGCTCTGATACCAAAATGAAACGACCGACCCTTTTTTTTTTTATAATAAATAATAAATATAATATATTAAAATAAACTACAGCTAGTGGTCCCATACCCACTAGCCACCTAACCACAACACATTCAACAGCGGAATAACATAATCAATATCCAATAATTAACCAATAATAAACCAATATTATAGCAAGGCAATATCTCAATACCAAACAACAAGAAACATGAAACCAGCAACCTAGCAATGTTTCTAATGACTCAACTCTAGCACCCTAGCAAATGCCAGACAACATCCAATCGAGTCCCTAGAACATCCTCCTCTTCATTGCCTTGATTCCACGATCACACTTTGCCTTTACCTGCACCACAAACACTAATTGAGATGCATGAGTATTTGATAAACACTCAGTGAGGCAATCCTCCCATCTACTGGGCTATACACACAAGCAATAAGATCTCTACATGCCACAAACAACAATCAATAAAACAAACCAGGCAATATACAAAGCATGCAACGATCCATCGTAGCTGAAAGAAGGGTGTCGACCGACACCAGATGGTGTCGATCGATACTGACAACCTGGTGTCGACCGACACCAATATGGTGTCGACCGACACCCTGCCCGACACTCCCGAAAACCCTAGTTTGTGTCGACCGACACCTCCACATGGCATCGATCGACACTCGCCAAAGTCCCAAGCCGTCCTCGCGTTGGTGTCGACCGACACCCCAACTGGTGTCGATCAACACCGTCGTCGAGCAGCGATTTCCTTCGATCAGAAACTCCGAATCTCGCCTCCAATCTTCTCCAATCCGCTCCTTGCACTCCCAGAAGCCAAACCCAGCCACAATAGCGACGAAATACCATAGAGAACTCAAAGAAACAACCACATAAGCACCAAATCACATGAAATCTAGAGATCTTAGCTTAGATAAGCCATGGTCATGCACTCACCTCTTTCAAGAAGATTCTGACCAACAAGAACGAATTCCCTCACTCCTAGCAAGCTTCTAACACCTTCCCAGCCTTAGATCTCCCAAGAACAGCAAGGAATCTCTCAATCTCTTCCCAAAAGCTCAAGAACACTCTCTCTTTGTGTTTTCTCTCAAAAACGGCGAATAACACAAACAACACGACCGTAGGTCGTTTTCTTCCTCTAAAACTCGATTTTTAGGGATTCCCTAAACCAACCACGCAAACCGGACAATTAAAATTGAACCGACCAAACCGGCCACAATTGGTGTCGATCGATGCCTCACTAGAAGGTGTCGATCGACACCCTTACCAAAATACCAAAAATTGGTTTGCGGGTGTTACACTAATCCAAACCAAAATGCCCCTATCAAATTAACCACCACTAATTAACATTAATCATATCTCTCGTAAATCCAAATTTAACAGAGCTATCAATTCGCTGTCAATACCCCACTTCTCCTAATAGTTTCATCATCACTAATTCCACTATTATTCTCTTTCCATAATAGTTTCATCATCACTAATTCCACTATTATTCTCTTTCCATAATAGTTTCATCATCACTAATTCCCTGTCGCTATCACTTGAGCGTAGTCAGTTTTGCAAGTTTAGGTCCCTCATGATTGCTTAAGGTATCCTGTAATATCTACTTAGAAACTATAAGGAGTAGAAGATGGAGCATTTGCAAAAGATAAAAGAGTTGCAACAGAGAGAGATTTGTTTGGTTGTAATTAATAGAATTTTAGGGTGAATGTGAGATCTTATGTATAACTAGATCACTTAGGTAGAAAATTTCAGTATAACTTGAACTACTTGGTGCAACTGTACTAGAATTATTAAAATAAATTACAATATGGATCATGTGAAAACGAATAAAAAATAGATTTTGGCGGTGGAATATTCATTTAAAATCATCACACTGTGGTAAAATGAACCAAAGACAACATGATATTAGTAAAAAATTATTTGGTATACACATAATTATACATAGTTATCCAGTTGTACTCTCATATCTATAGTTGAACTTTTGCATTTTTTTCGTATTTCCAGTTGGACTATAATATAAATTATTAATTAGCAGTTGACCACAAGATTTATCAGTATTAATTAGCATATACAAGGTTTTCATAACACAATATTCATAAAAACTTGGGTTTCACCTCTTTTGCTTCATTTGAGGTGATCACTTACTAAGTCTTCCTTATACTATAAAGAGTGTTTTATGTGAAAACGATAGTATGTATTAGAAAGTGATTAATTCTTGTATTGTTGATTAAACATGGTTCTTTAATAGTTCAATATGTAAAGAAATTCGTATAAACCTTAATTATCATTTTCATATTTTAAATATAAATGCAAATCTAAATATATATTTAGCTGTACCTAGTTGAACTGAGTATTATATATTTATGTTATCTAAATATTACCCTCTATAGTTAAAATGTAATTTTGTGTGGTTATTGTTCATTAACTCTCGAAAATATAATAAATAAATAAACAATTACGAATTACATAGGTTGTTCTAGTAACATCTCTTACTTTTTCTAGTAACATCTCTTACTTGTTCCATTTCCGGTGAACAACAACGACAATATTAGCTAGGGTTGTAGAAGAAGATATGTTGAAGATGACTACAAAATTACAATAATATTGTTCATTAAAACGGATTTATGGACCTACACTAAGCAAAAGAACGTTATATACGTACACTAATCTCAAGAACATTATGTATGTATAAGTTCATATGTACGTACACGTTCGATTTTAGGTTTAATGAACCCAAAATTACCATAATATCCTCATCTTCTACCTCTAACATACGACTGGAAACCCTAATTTCCCCTGCCTCACTTTATTTTTTCACGACTTATGTCTATTTTTTTGGTTTCACTTGTGGGGTTTTTACTCAACTATTATAGATTTTCGTCTCAACATCTGATTTCTAAATTAAAAACCTATAAAAAGTGAGTTATATAGATTTCCGAAACGATATCTTGCTCTTCCATGGATGAACCCAGAGGAAAGATTTAGGGAAGAACAGCAAACCTGTTTAGATCTTCCTCCAATAAGTCTATCACAACGCTAGACTGTCTTTGCCAGCTCAAACAAATTCGTGTTATTCTGGTAAGACTTTACAGCTGTCAATCTTACTTACTAAATCTACCACAGACATGAAGCCTACCACAACACTACGAAAACTATTTCAAAAAACAAACAAAGTATACCAAAAATATCTGTAACGAGCGAAGGCTGTCGCATAAATCTGTCGCAACAGGCCATTAGTCTACCATAAATATCTTCCCACCCTTTTACATTTATCGCTATACCCACTAAAAACATAAGTCTATCATCAAAGGGCAACTTAATCTACCAAAATCATATATCTGTTGATTTCATCTATGTGGACCGATAAGTGTACCAACACTACAACTAAGTCTACCATCTATGTTGACCGATAAGTGTACCAAGACTACAACTAAGTGTACCAAAAATATCTGACGTACACCTTTAATCAGTCCACCTATATAAATCTACCATCAAAGGATCGGTAGACTTAGTCCCAGTTTCCAATATTTTTTTTTTACTAATGGCATTAGGCGTAATTACGTTTTTTCCCAACACTAGTTTCAGGGGTAGTATAGGTACAGAGTTTATTCTAGTAATTACAAACAATTGTGTGTTACTTTTTTAATAAGGAAGCTTTTATGCAATATTATAGTAACTCTCCCTTTTATTTTTTGTAAAAGTATTTGTCCGACAATTGAATATTAAAATTATTGTAGCTCAAATTTAAATTTAAAATTATTATTCAAAGTGTTACGGTAAAGTGATGGCTGAGTTATCCAATATTGTGGTTGACTTATTGAACTTTATGGTTGAGTTATGATTCCGTAATGGCTGAGATATCGTAATAACGACTAATTTATATTAATATGAAAGTACAACATAAACGAAATCAAAAAAAAAAACACAAAATCATAGTTCATAGTTCATAGTTCATTAGTTCATATAGAAGACGACAAAAAAGTACAATGAAAATCACTTTTTGAATCCGACGTCATCTGGGCCAAATTCTTCAAACATATCGACCAAATCATTCCAAACTATGCTAGTCAGCATCTCGGGTTTATTGCCACCACTCGCCCATATCCTCTTGAGAGCACGTATATGGGATCTGAATAACCTTCTAGCCACCAAATTAAACTGCGTCCAGACCGTTAAAGTATGCTTTGGATCCCACGTGTATTTACGCTACAATTAAAGGAAAGAAACAATAAGAGTATAGAATAATATCAGTATGGTTTGTTTTATTAATCTTACCGCGAGGAGGAGAAACCACCGTCTCTTAAAGTGGAAGGGAATCAAGCGGTACGTTGGCCACGCATGGTGCCAGTTGTGTTGAAGTATTCCTCCAATCGCGATAGAGAGAACATGAAGGAACTTGAACCATGTAACAGTGGTTTTGTCAACCCAGGAACCCACACCAGGGTTTAGAACCGGAATATTCTCCCGACCAGTGGCGCAAATGATCGCTTCGACATATCTAAAAAACTTTCCATCGATGTGAGGAACAACTTCCATGTCGATAGGAAGATGTAAGAGATAGACAGATCTGTGATTTAGGAGAAGATAAAGAGAAACAATAGAAACAAAGAATGAGATGAAAGAGATGAAAGAGAGTAAGACATATGAATGAGGAGAATATAAAGGAAAAACAATAGGAAAAACGAAAGGTCGCGTCTTATTATTAGGTTAACTTATGGTTTCCCGCCAAAATATCGCTTGACGGCTGAGTTATAATATTTACGGGAAAACGAAAGGTCATGTTATGACTGAGTTATAGAGAGTAATGGCTGAGTTATCACAAGAAAATATTTGAAGGTAAATGAATGATATATATGATTTGACTGCTGAGTTATAATATTTACGGGAAAACGAAAGGTCATGTTACGACTGAGTTATAGTGAGTTATGGCTGAGTAATCAAAAGAAACAATATGAAAGTAAATGGCTGATATATATGACTTTACAGCTGAGTTGTAATATATACGGGAAAACGAAATTCATCTTCCAAATAACTTTCTTGTACTCTGGTCCAACCAAATAATATACTATTATTCCATCTCTGTATATATACAAGTATTCCCGTTACTTTTATTACCTCTCAACTACAAACTAGAATAAAATTATTGTTTACAACACTATGTCCTCTCGAGCACCCAAGATGCCAGATCTCCCCGATGACGTTTTCATAAAAATCGTTTCCCTTGTTGCAGAAGATGCTGCAAAAGATCGTTGGTCCTCACTTGGTTCTATTTTAAGGGCTGGTCATAGGGGGAAAAATGCAGTATACAATAATGAAGTTCTAAAGACAGCTGCTATCTATTGCCTTTGTACTGATCCATCAGAAATCAACACATCCAATGCCCCTGATGGTGGCCTCCAAATTGAAGGGCGGCACATGCCTTTCTTCGTCAAATGCTTTGACGCCGGCAACCCCATTGCCATTTACTACGAAGGGCTAAGGGTTGTGGCTGAGGATAGAGATATCCAGCGTGGGATTGATATTCTCAGTCGTAATGTACCGGCCGATGTTTATGCCACCTTAGCTTGTGGGGTACTAAGTATTTGTCAAGGGAATGAGGTTATGGCCGTCCATTACCTCCAGCTGTTTGATGTACATCATTATCCTCTGATGTCTTCGGATACCATGGTAACCGGTAATGATTTTCTGTTTGTGTTATCTCGTTATAAGATGGCCCGGAAAAACTCATACACAGCCTCCCTTCGCTATCCTGACAGCCCGCCACTCCCTTCACCCGCTTGTGCTGTGATGTGTTATTTAGATAACGGTCTCCATCTTCTCAACGGTCTCCATCCTCTCAACTGTGGATATAGTTATCAAATAATGTGCAAAAACTGTTACCTTTGGTGGTTGTCCCTCAAAGTCTCTGAGATCCATTAGGGTTTCCAGCAGTGAATTCAAGTTTTACCTTATCAACTCGTGACTCTAAAGTCTGTTTATTTTAAAATAGTTATTTCCATTTCTTAGGCGAGTATCTTTTTTCATGTATTAAAGGTCCCTATTTTCCACATTTTAGTATCTCCTATCATTTATCGGCTGAGTTATAGTAAAGTTATGGCTGAGTTATAACAACAAACAATCTGACAGCAAACGACTGATTTATACGAATTTACAGCTGAGTTATGGTATTTAAGGGAAAACGAAAGGTCTCGTCAATTCATATAACGGCTGAGTAATAGTGATTTAGAAATCCGTAATGGCTGAGATATCGTAATACCGGCTAAATTATAAATCCGTAATGTAGGATTTTTATAGACTTATAGTGATTTTTACATGTTCTATTATTAGGTTAACTTATGGTTTCCCGCCAAAGTATCGCTTTACGGCTGAGTTATAATTTTTACGGTATAACGAAAGGTCATGTGATGGCTTAGTTATAGTGAGTTTTGGCTGAGTTATCACAAGAAACAATCTGATATATATGACATTACGGCTGAGTTATAATATTTACGGGAAAACGAAAGGTCTCGTCGATTCATGTGACAGCTGAGTTATAGTGATTTATAAATCCGTAATGGCTGAGATATCGTAATACCGGCTAAATTATAAATCCGTAATGTAGGATTTTTATAGGCTTATAGTGATTTTTACACGTTCTATTATTAGGTTAACTTATGGTTTCCCGCCTATTATTAGGTTAACTTATGGTTTCCCGCCAGTGGAATCAATGGGGGTTGCATTCCAAGTTTTAGTATAAATAGGGAAAGGGTTGGAAATGTTCAGAGCATTCCAAACTAGAACGAAACTAGCAAAGATGCCAGTGACTACCCGATCTGCTTGGTTGAAACGAGCCCGAGCACTGACAGCCGCTGGAACTAGCGGTTTCGATCCGGATACGTCGGATAATGCCCCCCCTCAAGAGGAGACGGAGACGTCTCGATCCCGTGAAGGGGATCCTTTGCAAAAGGAACTCCGGATGTACCGAGCTCGCCGCAAGAGACTTGACGCGTATATTAAAGCATTTAGTCTTAAATTCGAGCAAGTCTTTCGGCTCTGCCGATTGGAAGGGACTATCCGAGTCCTGGATGAGCTCATCGCCGAAGGTTTTTTTCTGGCGAAGTGGCGCATGACTCGTCTACTTGCTGAGCATGCCTCGTGCGAAGAACAGGTTTCCCGTATGGTGATGCCCAACTTACCCGAAGGTGATTACAAACCTTTGGGAGAGTCTGACTTCCCGCACAACACAGACGTCTGGGCCTACCGAGCTTGCTTGGAGAGGCTGAGGCGGTACATCAACCACTTGGAGTCAACGGACAATTTCTTCCGCGAAAGCCATGATGTAGAAGGTCCATGTGCCTTCTTGGAAGAGATGGTGACCAAGGGCTCCAAAGTGCCGATGGAAAGGCTTGAATCCTTAAGGCGGGATTGTCAGATCTGGCGATCTGAACTGAGCAAGCTGGTGGTGGAAGAACCGTTGGAGTCCGATCTATCCGGTCCGGCTCCCATTCTGAGACTTCAGGACCGTCCAGAATGCTAGAGACGATAGCCTTCCCATGGGTATTGACCATGAGCCATTCGAGACTTGGCCGTACGGTACGGACGTCCGTACACACGAGCAATAAGGCCGAGCCTCTTTCTGACACAAAGAAAGGAGAAGAAAGTGAAGTCCATCAAAGCCCATCATGTGATCGAGAAGCTTCCATTCTAGCCGTTAGGAAGAAGAAGAGAGAACCGATCACGTGTGGGCAAATTGACTTCGGTGATGTCGCTATCAAGCTTGGGAACTCTCCCTTAATGTCCCTTTCATTTGTTTCGATTTTAGTAAGAGGTTGCCCTAGTTGGCTCTTCTATTTAAGCTTGTATTCACATGTTGTAAACAACACAATAATGGAAAATTCTCTTTCTCATTTCTCTCTACCGTATACACTCGATCTCTCTCAAATTATTCTCTTTACTTCCGCTTAAACTAACATGGTATCAGAGCATGTTTTTTGATCTTTGATTCTTTAAACCTACTCTTGTTTTTCATTATACTCTTAAGTTCTTCAAATACTACCCTCTATTCTCCTTATATACTCTTTCTACTTGATATTCGACTTATTCTACACTCTTGTTTCTCAAATCGGTAACAATGGACAACAACAAACCAGTTGTGACTCCGGTAGTGCTCAAGGGAGCAAATTACTTGTTGTGGAAGAGAATCACAAAGACCGCACTTAGTGGCCGGGGACTATGGATCCATGTTGAGACGGACCAACTCCCCAAGAAAGCTACTAAGGAAGACGGTAAAGAAGAAAAGGAAGAAGACAAGGAGGCTGATCTAGAGAAGGAAGTCAAGTGGTTCCAAGAAGATCAGACCGTGCTTGCCATTCTTCAAAACTCGTTAGACGCACCAATCCTTGAAGCCTATTCATATTGCGAGACGGCCAAGGATTTATGGGAGACGCTAGCGAATGTCTATGGGAATGTGACCAACTTGACTCGAGTGTTTGAAGTCAAGAAGACGATTAATGGCCTCCACCAAGAAGACTTGGAATTCACGAAGCACTTTGGGAAGTTTAGGTCACTATGGGCCGAACTGGAGATGCTTCGGCCGAGCACAATCGATCCAGCCATTCTCAATGAAAGAAAGGAGCAAGACAAGGTCTTTGGCCTCTTACTTACTCTCAACCCGGCGTTCAACGACCTCATCAAGCATATCCTTCGTGGAGACAAACTGCCTACTCTTGGAGACGTTTGTTCCCAAGTTCAAAAGGAACAAGGCTCTCTTGGTCTCTTTTGTGGAAAAGACGACTTAGCCACGGCCAACAAGGGAGTTTACAAGCAGGATGACCGGAAAGTGGTGGTATGCGACCATTGCAAGAAGAGGGGTCATGTGAAGGATAAGTGCTGGATTCTTCACCCTCATCTCAAGCCGGCCAAGTTCAAGGCTCATCTTTCACAAGAAGGGACAAGCGGTCAAGGTGCGGGTGTAGCGAATCAAGGAGATGCGGCGGCCGCAGCCATGGCAGCCTCATTCGGAGACCTTATGAGGAAATCCGACCTGGAGGCCCTCATCAAATCCATTGCTGCACTAATAGATTCTGGTATCACCTTCTTTGCTTCACAGCCTAGTAAAACTCTTGTTGTAGACTCGGGTGCTTCTCACCACATGATAAGCAACCCTAGTCTCATAAACAACATAAAACCGGCTGTAGGTAATGTTATTATTGCCAATGGGGATAGAATACCAGTAAAAGGAGTAGGAGACTTAAAACTATTTCATAAGAACTCAAAAGCTTTCTTTATGCCTACATTCACCTCTAACTTGTTATCGGTTAAGAGGGCTACTACTGATTTAAACTGTTATACAATCTTTGGTCCTAACAGTGTACATTTTCAGGATATTGAGACTTGAAAGATCCTTAGAGGAGGAGATGCTAAAGGAGATCTCTATGTCCTAGAGAAAACTTCATCAAGTCCATCTAATTTCTTTTCCTTTACATCGAACCTTAGTAGTATTTCAAGTGATGTATGGCATGCTAGACTAGGCCATCCTCACTCTAGAGCCTTTGAATTAATGTTACCTAATGTTTCTTTTGATAACTCTAGTTGTGAGTCTTGTATTCTTGGTAAACATTGCAAGTCTATTTTCCCTAAATCTACTACCATTTATGAACATTGCTTTGATTTAGTACATTCTGATGTTTGGACCTCTCCTTGCCTATCTAGAGATAATAACAAGTATTTTGTGACTTTTATTGATGAAAAATCTAAATACACATGGCTTACCTTGTTACCATATAAAGATAGAGTATATGATGCATTTGTTAACTTTCAGAATTATGTCACTAATCATTTCAATGCTAAAATAAAGGTACTAAGATCAGACAATGGGGGAGAATAAACAAGCCACAAACTTAAAGCACATCTAGCAAAGCATGGCATACTCCAACAAACAAGCTGTCCCTATACGCCTCAACAAAACGGGGTAGCCGAGAGAAAGAATCGGCATCTCATGGAAGTGGTGAGGTCGATGATGTTCCAAACCAATGTCACCAAAAGATTTTGGGGAGATGCCGTGATGACCGCATGTTACTTGATCAATAGGACGCCAACAAGAATCTTACAAGATAAATCGCCATATGAGGTATTAAACTAATTTAAACCTTCTTTGGATCACATACGCGTTTTTGGGTGTGTGTGCTTTGTCTTGGTGCCAGGTGAGCAACGAACCAAACTTGACGCCAAAAGCACAAAATGTATGTTCGTCGGCTACTCAACAAGTCAAAAGGGGTACAAATGCTATGAACCAACCACTGGCCGCATGCTTATCTCACGTGATGTGAAGTTCTTCGAACAACAAGGCTACTACGCAAAGAAGGATTGGGACAGCCTGAAAGACCTCTCTCAATCCAATTCAGACCAAGTAACCAACCTGCGGTTCCTCCTAAACCATCTTGGCATTACAGCCCCACCGAGGCTGACCAAGAGAGTAACGATCAGGCCTCTCCGGAACCTGTGCAACCCGTTACACCATCTACCGAAGAGGAAGAACAAGAAAATGCTTCCGGCCGCTTGTTCCTCCGACCGATGAACCTCTTGCTGAAGTGAACCAGGAGGATAGTGATCACACGAGTGCTGACATCGATGCCTCTCCACATGAATCGAATGTGGTTCTCCCTCGACGAAGTGAACGACTTAAGTCTCATAATCTTCCTCGGCGAAGTGAACGACTTAAGTCTCATCCACGGGTTTACTACAATAATCAAGCAGTGGCTTATCCAATTTAAGCTGTGTGTTCACTTGACCTTGTTCCTCAAGACGATGCTGCTTTTCTCACCAAGATCGATGCTCAGTTTGTTCCTCAAACCTATGATGAGGCTAAAGAACACAAGGAATGGCTAGAGGCTGTTGATGATGAGACTGGTGCTATGATCCGTAATCATACTTGGGATGAGGCAGATCTCCCGAAAGGGAAGAAAGCGGTCAGCTCCAAATGGGTTTTCACGATTAAGTATCAAAGCAATGGGGATGTGGAGCGCTATAAGGCTCGTCTTGTTGCTCGCGGCTTCACACAAACCTATGGCACCGATTAAACGGATACGTTCGCTCCGGTCGCCAAGCTCCACACCGTCCGCGTTGTTCTCTCCCTTGCTACAAACTTGTCTTGGGATCTATGGCAGATGGACGTCAAGAATTCATTCCTTCAGGGGGAGCTCAAAGAAGAGGTCTACATGCACCCTCCTCCGGGCTTAGAAGATATAGTCACTCCGGGCAAAGTTATTCGTCTCCGCAAGGCTATCTATGGCTTGAAGCAATCCCCTAGGGCGTGGTACCACAAACTTAGCTCCACGCTTCGCACAAATGGCTTTAAGCGGTCTGAAGCTGACCACACTCTCTTTACTCTTCGGACTACCGGTGGCCGTGTGGTGGTCCTTGTATATGTCGATGACATAATCATCACTGGAGATGACCGAGACGGGATCTCCACCACTAAGGCGCTGTTTCACTCCGCCTTTGATATGAAGGATCTTGGTGAGCTCAAATACTTCCTTTGGATTGAAATCTCTCGTTCACCGGAGGGGTTGTTTCTCTCACAACGAAAGTATACACTTGATCTTCTCAAGGAAACTGGTAAGCTAGGGGCAAAACCGGTTTCTACGCCACTTGAAGAAGGCTACCAGGTCAAGCGAAAGGGGGAGATGAAGAAAACGCCGAATGCTCCGGTAAACAAGTTGGCTGAGCCATATTAGGATGTGGGGAGATATCGTAGGCTGGTGGGGAAATTGATCTTTCTCACCATCACACGACCGGATCTTTGCTATGCGGTGAATCAAGTTAGCCAACATATGAAGGCACCAACAAATTTCGATTGGAAGACGGTAGAGAGGATGCTTTGTTATCTCAAGGGGAGCCCTGGCCAAGGTATATGGATGGGAAAGAATGATAACACGGAGCTGGTAGGTTACTGTGATGCAGATTATGCTGGCGATACAATGGACAGGAGGTCGACCACTGGATATTGTACTTTCTTGGGTGGTAATCTTGTGACTTGGAAGTCAAAGAAACAGAAGGTAGTCTCATGTTCAAGCGCGGAGTCTGAATATAGGGCTATAAAGAAGCTTACCAATGAGTTAACCTGGCTCAAAGGTTTGCTTAAAGATCTTGGAGTTAAATCTGATAAACCGATCACTATGCATTGTGACAACAACGCGGCAATACACATCGCCACAAACTCGGTGTGTCATGAACGGACCAAGCACATTGAGGTAGACTGCCACAAGTTTGAGAGAAGATTGAAGAAGGAGTAGTTCTACCCTGCCATACGCCAAGTAAAGATCAGCTAGCCGATATATTCACCAAGGCTGCGAGCCCTCAAGTTTGCGAATACATTCATGGCCAGCTTGGGCTAGTAAATCCTACACTCCCATGAGTCACTCCTCTAACTCGTGGATATCACGCTCTTTTTCCCTTAACATGGTTTTGTCCCATGAGGTTTTCTATGGTAAGGTTTTTAATGAGGTGATAGCTCACGGGTTCCAAGCTTAGTCATTTCATTAGGCTAAGCTTGAGGGGGAGTATTGACCATGAGCCATTCGAGACTTGGCCGTACGGTACGGACGTCCGTACACACGAGCAATAAGACCGAGCCTCTTTGTGACACAAAGAAAGGAGAAGAAAGTGAAGTCCATCAAAGCCCATCATGTGATCGAGAAGCTTCCATTCTAGCCGTTAGGAAGAAGAAGAGGGAACCGATCACGTGTGGGCAAGTTGACTTTGGTGATGTCGCTATCAAGCTTGGGAACGCTTCCTTCTCTCTCTCTCCCTTAATGTCCCTTTCGTTTGTTTCGATTTTAGTAAGAGGTTGCCCTAGTTGACTCTTCTATTTAAGCTTGTATTCACATGTTGTAAACAACACACTTATGGAAAATTCTCTTTCTCATTTCTCTCTGCCGTATACACTCGATCTCTCTCAAATTATTCTCTTTACTTCCGCTTAAACTAACAATGGGAACTAGTTCGCTAATATGATGCTTGTCGCTTTTTTATTTTATTTATTTTTTTATTTTGGCGAATTGCAGAACTGAATGTAATCAATTCGAATTTAATGGAAAACGAAAGCTGAGTTATAGTGAGTTATGGCTCTGTGTATGTGAGACTTGACGGCTGAGTTATAATATTTACGGGAAAACGAAAGGTCATGTGACGGCTGATTTATATTGAGTTATGGCTAAGTTATCACAAGTAACAATTTGAAAGTAAATGAGTGATATATATGACTTGACGACTGAGTTATAATATTTACGGGAGAACGAAAGGTCATGTGACGGCTGAGTTATGGCTTAGTTATCACAAGAAACAATTTGAAAGTAAATGAGTGATATATATGACTTGACGGGTGAGTTATAATATTTACGGGAAAACGAAAGGTCATGTGACGGCTGAGTTATAGTGTGTTTTGGCTGAGTTATCAATTTGAATGTAAATGAACGATATATATGACTTGACGGCTGAGTTATAATATTTACTGGAAAACGAAAGGTCATGTGACGGCTGAGTTATAGCGATTTATGGATGAGATAGTAACGTTATGGCTGAGTTATAGTATTTAACAGCGAAGGGGTAAGATTTGAAGGGGTAAGATTTCGAAACAGCGCTACCAGAGGCTTGTAAAACCGTAATTGATTGAAGGCGTAATACGCGAAGCGTCGCTTTAGTTTGGTTATAATTACGCGTTGAAGGAGTAAGAATTATGTATTTATGAAGCCGAAGGGGAACTTTTTGTAAACCAAAGCGACGCTTCGCGTATTATAAATACTTTTTGCTCTCGACTTACACATCAAACCTTTGTCTCACGAAAACGTATAAATCATCTCTCGGATTCGACAAATCCTATTACCTTCTTCCTTCAATCCGTCAGAAATGGCCCATCTTTCTTCAAGCCATCTAAGGTCTGGGTTGAAAGATCTGAACAGGGATCTTTCGCCAAACGTCACAGCAGGTAAACGCATAATCTTCAGATTAGATTTGTTTTACTATTAAGGATAAAAGAGATTGAGTGTGTTTGCCTTTTTGTTAGTAACTGTTGATGACGACATTTTCCGTTGGGAGGCTACTTTAATCGGACCGGTGAACACCCATTATGAAGGGGGAGTGTTTAAAATAAGTCTTAATTTTCCGCTTGATTTCCCAAATAATCCCCCCAAGGTATCTGTTTTTGATTATACTCCTTTTTATTTTAGCAAGCATGTGTATTAGGACTCCTCTTTTCGCAGCAACTCAATAGTTTTTTAAATATAATTTCTTGATAATGCAGGTTTGTTTCGTCACAAAAATTTGCCACCCAAACATATCAGATAATGGAGGCATATACTTAAGAGTGTTGAGGGCCGCCTATTGGCATCCCATGTCGATTGTTTTGCTTTTCAAGAGATTAGTGGAGAATTTGATTGAACCAGAGGTCAATGATGAGGACCAGATCAATGAAAATCTTGCCAACCTCTACAAATCTGATAGGACAAGGTTTGAAGCAATGGCTAGAGAGATGACAAACCAATACGCTGGGAGAGGAAACTGAAATACGAACTTAAATAGGTCAAATCTATTTTAAAAACTCTTGAATAATTTATCTTGTATTTGTTCCATTTAATAAAATATTTCAGTCTGTTGTAAACTCCATTATAAAAGAATTTTTTATTATGATTATACTGTTTTAAAACATTATAAACAACTTGTAAAGTCTTTTAAAAAAGCAAATCAAACAGATATATCATTATAAACAACTTATAAAACCTTTTAAACCTTTCTAAAAACCAGATATACTCTTGTAAATGAATGATATATATGACTTGATGGCTGACTTATAATATATACGGGAAAACGAAAGGTCATGTGACGGCTGAGTTATAGTGAGTTATGGCTAAGTTATGGCTGAGTTATAGTGAGTTATGGCTGAGTTATCACAAGAAACAATTTATAAGTAAATGAACGATATATATGACTTGACGGCTGAGTTATAATATTTACGGGAAAATGAAAGGTCATGTGACGGCTGAGTTAAAGTGAGTTATGGCTGAGTTATCACAAGAAACAATTTGAAAGTAAATGAGTGATATATATGACTTGACGGCTGAGTTATAATATTTACGGGAAAACGAAAGGTCATGTGACGGCTGAGTTATAGTGAGTTATGGATGAGTTATAGTGAAGTTATGGATGAGTTATAGTAAATTTATGGCTAAGTTATTAAAAGTGATTGATAAAACACCACTAACAACAACATTAGTTTGCTTGGAATCCATAACCATTAACAACAACATTATGGAAACATAATCCCATCATACACTAGCTCATCCTGCTATCTTAAATAGACCAAACATGATCATATAACCAAAAACTATCACAACTATCATCATCTTCATCCTTGCTTTCAATTCTGATTTTGCATCTTCAACCCTCTCAAATAGCTCTTTCTCAAGCTCCATTTGCATCTTCTTATCAATCTCCATTTCCATTTGTAGTTTTACAGTTTGAACAGAGAAAGACTCTACCTCATCCAACAGTGCCTCATCGACCCACTTGAAGACGTGGTCATCATTCATAAGCTATCAAGATGATGGAGACAACAATTGGAACAAGAACAGATTCAACATAAACCAAATCAACAAGAACAGATTCAACATAACCAAGAACATACTCTACCTTCTTCGCAGCTGCATACCCACAACGGAAGTATCATCGACAAGGATTTGACTCCGATTTCGAATTTTTGGCCACGATTGCTTCTCCACACCAACATCTCTTAGGCACGCCAACAACTGTACCTCGTCCTCTCTCTTGGACATTTGATGCACAACTCGAATCTCCAGATACATTGCTCATGATTTACGAGAATTTGTTTTTTTAGGGTTTAAGCATTCGACATTTGGGGATTTTCATTTTTAAGAAGAAGAACATCACTCGGGTCAACAATTGAATATTAATATTATTAGGTTAACCTATGGTTTCCCGCCAACAATTGAATATTAAAATTATTAGGTTAACTTATGGTTTTCCGCCAAATTATCGCTTTACGGCTGAGTTATAATCATTGCTGGAAAACGAAAGGTCATGTAACGGATGAGTTATAGTGACATATGGCTGAGTTATCATAGGAAACAATTTGAAAGTAAATGAATGATATATATGATTTGACGGCTGAGTTATCATATTTACGGGAAATCGAAAGGTCTCATCAATTCATGTTACGGCTGAGTTATAGTGAGTATGGCTGAATTATCACAAGAAACAATATGAAAGTAAATGGCTGATATATATGACTTTACGGCTGAGTTATAATATTTACGGGAAAACGAAAAGTCTCGACGAATCATGTGATGGCTGAGTTATAGTGATTTATAAATCTTTAGTGCCTGATTTATCGTAATACCGGCTGAGTTATATTAATATGAAACATTACAAAAAGAAAAAGAAAAAACAAGTTCAGAGTTCATAAAGAAGAAGACACGACATTACAATGGAATTCACTTCTAAAAACCGATTAAGAGGAGGAGGAACCAAGAGCTTTTAGTTAATCCCAATCAAGAGGAGGAGGAACCACACACTGGTCGGCATCGGCCTCCGCAATCTCTCTCATCTCCTCTAACCTCTTGTGCTCTGTCGCTAAGTCGGCAAGTTCTCCACCCAAGATTTGATTCAGTTGGGATAGTTGAGCGTCGATTAGTTCCATTTGATGCACGAGGACGGTCTTCTCTTCCTTCTTATTCATATGCTCATCCATCATACGCAGAATTTCTGTGTAGCGATGCTTTGTCTCCGCCTCGGCCGCGGCTCTTGTCTGAGAAAAGGCGTCGGACACGGCCAATAGTGATTCCTCTTCCCACTCGTAATCTGGGACTCTTGCTGGCGATATTGCTTTGTCTGCCTTGCGTTTTTGACATCTACTGGAACCCTCTCCGTCCATAGCTCGGCTATCAAAATAAAAACAACTGTCACCAACTGATAGGTACAATGATTGGAAAATATGCAATAGATTGAGAGGGGATGGAGAGGAGACTTACATATGCAATGATCGAAGGATATACTGATATTGGTTGTAGAGGAGATTTGTAGGTGCAATATATTGTGAGCGGAGAAGAAGGAAACGATACAATGAGTAAGAAATCGAAACGATACAATGAATTAAGAGAATATAAAGGAAAAACAATAGGAAAACAAAAGGTCACGTCGATTATTAGGTTAACTTATGGTTTCCCACCAAAATATTGCTTTGCGGCTGAGTTATAGTTTTACGGATTCATGTGATGGCTGAGTTATAGTTAGCAAAAGAAAGGTCGCGTCTATTATTAGGTTAACTTAGGGTTTCCCGCCAAAATATTGCTTAACGGCTGAGTTATAGTTTTACGGGAAAACGAAAGGTCTCATATATTCATGTGATGGCTGAGTTATAGTAAGGGATGCTGATATATATATATATGACTTGACGGCTGAGTTATCACTAGGAATAATCTGAAAGTAGGTAGCTGAAATATATATATGACTTGACGGCTAAGCTATAGTATTTATAGGAAAAAGAAAGGTCTCGTTTATTCATGTGACGGCTGAGTTATAGTGATTTATAAATCCGTAAATGTCTCGTCGATGCGTCTATTACAGGATTAACTGATGGTTTCCCGTCAAAATATTGCTTAACAATAAAATTAGTCTATTTATTACCTCTCAACTACAAATAGAACCAAGTGACTGAGTTATAATATTCCCGTTTTTAGTCTATTACCTCTCAACTACAAACTAGAATAAAATAATTTTTTACAACACTATTTCCGCTCGAGCACTCAAGATGCCAGATCTCCCCGACGGCATTTTCATAAAAATCGTTTCCCTTGTTGCAGAAGATGCTGCAGAAAATCGATGGTCCTCACTTGGTTCTATTTTAAGGGCTGGTCATAGGGGGAAAAATGCAGTATACAGTAATGAAGTTCTAAAGACAGCTGCTATCTATTGCCTTTGTACTGATCCATCAGAAATCAACACATCCAATGCCCCTGATGGTGGCCTCCAAATCGAAGGGCGGCACAGGCCTTTCTTCGTCAAATTCTTTGACGCAGGCAACCCCATTGCCATTTACTACGAAGGGCTAAGGGTTGTGGCTGAGGATAGAGATATCCAGCGTGGGATTGATATTCACAGTCGTATTGTACCGGCCGATGGTTATGCCACCTTAGCATGTGGGGTACTAAGTATTTGTCAAGGGAATGAGGTTATGGCCGTCCATTACCTCCAACTGTTTGATGCAAATCATTATCCTCTGATGTCTTCGGATGCCATGGTAACCGGTAATGATTTTCTGTTTGAGTTATCTCGTTATTAGACGGCCCAGAAAACTCATACTCAGCTGCCCATCGCTATCCTGACAGCCCGCCACTCCCTTCACCCGCTTGTGCTGTGATGTGTTGTTTGGATTATGGTTTCCATTCTCTCCGCTATGGAGACTATGAAATCATGTGCAAAAAGTGTTACCTTTTGTGGTTGTCCCTCAAAGTCTCTGAGATCCTTTAGGGTTTCCAGCAGTGATTTCCAGTTTTACCTTATCAATTCGTGACTCTAATTTCTGTTTATTTTAAAAGAATTATTTTTCATTTCTTCGTCTAGTTTCCCATCTTTTTTCATGTATTAAACGTCCCTTTTTTCTTCGTCTAATTCTATGTATCCACCTTTTATGCTTCCACATTTTAGTGTCTACTCTCACTTTGAGGCTGAGTTATAGTTTTACGGGAAAACTAAAGGTCACGTCGATTCATGTGACGGCTGAGTTATAGTGAATAACGGATGAGTTATCAAAATGAACAATCTATATGGCTGAGTTATCAAAAGAAAGGTCGCGTCTATTATTAGGTTAACTTGCCAAAATTTTGCTTAACGGCTGAGTTATATTTTAAGGGAAAACGAAATATATTGTTGATTCATGTGATCGCTGAGTTATAGTGAGTTATGACTGAGTTATCAAAAGTAACAATATGAAAGCAAACGACTGATTTACACGACTGATTATATGGCTGAGTTATATTTTATGACGGCTGAGTTATCGTGATACGGGAGGAAATGTCTCGATGATTCATGTGATGGCTGAGTTATAGTGAGTTATGGCTGAGTTATCACACAAAATAATTAGATAGCGCGGAAAACGAAAGGTCACGTCAATTCATGTGATGGCTGAGTTATAACACTTGACAGCTGAGTTATTACACAAAATAAAAATCTCCCTAACTATAGAGCACAAGTTTTCGAATTGTGCCCAACTTGCTTACATCGCGAACATGCGTGTTGCTTCCTAGGGCGTTTATTTTCAGTGGCAACTTCCAAAGATGATTTAATCCTACGCTTCTTTGGCCTTCCTGGCTGGTTCACAACAATCGAAGGCAAGCACTTCTGATTATCCACAACTTCAGGAGCAGGGAATGATTCATCCGGAGGCATGATTGAACCAACCCATCCGTTAACTAAATCGACACTCCTAAATTTCGTATCGCACATGGATATACGAGACACATCCATATGCTCTGCACCTGCGATTGCATGGATGCATGGTATTTTCTCGTGGTCGAAACGACGACATGTGCAACTTTTTATTTCTAAATTTACAACATTCAAAGATGATCCATATTTCACTTGCACACGTACAACATCAATCGTTTGTACCTCCATAATTGCTCCGGTGACACGGTCCTATTAGGGTGTAGAACAAAAAACAAAAACGTTTTCGGCTGAGTTATGAAAACAATTACGGCTGAGTTATTGAAACAACAATGGCTGAGTTATGGAAACTATAATGGTAATGGCTGAGATAAGGAAACAATTACGGCTGAGATATGGTAACTGTTATGGCTGAGTTATCAACATTGACGACTGACTTATGCAAACTTACCTGTAACAGTTTCTCAACACCTCGAGTGAGCGTTGTTAGCTGCGATTTTGCATCCTCTCTCCGTTCCGAAAACCATCTGGTCATCATATCCCGTATCGATTCTAGAAGTCGAACTATGGGAAGACTTCTAGCATTTTACAGTGCATGGTTCATTGATTATGCAATATTTGTTGTCATTAAATTGTACCTTTCACTCGGGAAATGAACACGTGCCCACATTCGGACACCAGCTCGTTGGAGGTATCCATGTAGTCCGGGATGACGTGCTTTAATCTCATTGAAAGCCTCATTAAAATCAGTTAGCCTAAAACACCTTGCCGCTTTTTTCACCAGAGGGAACAAATGTTTTCCTTTGAACTTCACAAAGATGTTCTTATACAAATGGTAAGTGCAAATTCCACGCGAAGCCAACGAATACACTTGACCAATCGCTTTCCCTATTGACTTATGTCTGTCGGAGATTATCGCAAGATCCTTTTTGTCTGGAATGGAAACTTTGAGTTGTGTAAAGAACCGACGCCAAGACTCATCATTTTCAGTGTCAACAACAGCGAAAGCTAATGGGAAAATTTGAAAGTTACCATCCTGAGCTAGGGCTGTTAGAAGCGTCCCTTTGTAACTACCATGGAGAAACGTTCCGTCGCAACAACAACTTTGCGCATGAAAGCAAACCCAGCAATACTCGCACCAAAAGCAATAAAAACATATTTGAATCTATCTTCATCACCTATTTGAAGACGTGTGACTGTACCTGGATTTTCCCTTTTTAACTTGTATATGTAAGAAGGCAACTCGGTAAAACTTTCCTCAGGAGTTCCCTGATCGATCTGCCTTGCATTCAGCAGCGTTCGATATGCCTTCCAATAACCCATCTGTTGACACCAACAAATTAATAAATCAGCCATAATATATATATAACTCAGCCGATACATTCGAATAAGTCAGCCGTAAATAATCAATAAATGAGCCGTAAAAAGTAATTAACTCAGCCTATACATACCTATAACTCAGCCATTATTATCAATAAGTCAGTAAATACACAGTAAAATGTAAATAACTCAGCCTGTACATACCTATAACTCAGCCATTATAATCAATAAGTCAGTCAAAACATAGTAATTACCTTTAGACTAAATTGCTTATTGAAAATGACTCCGACACATTTAGGTTTAACATCCGGACCAAGATCACCAAGATAGTCCCTGTAAAGAACTGCCAGTACATCAGCAGTTGATTGGGGGCATCTAGTAGAACGTTCTGTCACCGAAAATGTGTGTTCCGAATCGTATACACGAACATGAAAATCTGGGTCATCCCCTTGTACAGATGCACGAACTCTCCAAAGACATCCTTTAACCCATCACCTAAAAACCACTTGTTTCGGATTTGAGGTTGGTACATTAAAATCAAATCCATCCCTAACCGAAATAAGTTTCACGTGATTCCTGAACTGCTTTTTGCTCCTCTATCGTTGTCCTACAGCAATTTTTAGCGTTGACACCTCCAACCTAATAGCCTCCGGATTCATCTTCGATCCGGCAAAGTTATCATCTTTATGAGCTTTCTTTTGAGGAGGCGGAGTAGGTGGGTCTTCCACTTTACTCTGAGGCTCGCCCAATACAGAAAACTTCTCGTCATCAGATGACTCACAATCGGAGTCATCGAAAACATCAAATCGGGTTGAAAATTCATCGTCTTCTTCTTCGTCAAATGCTACTTCGACAGCTTCTTCTTCGTTTTCTTTGTCAACGATCTTACCATAATCAAAACAAGTGCCTTCAAATCCCCCACCGTACACTTCGTATGTAGATTCTGCTTTCGAGTCTCTAGCTCTACTAGTTTATGTAGACTTTTTCGCCGAAAACTCTGCACAGAGACGTAGCTCATCATTTTTCCATAGCCCCAAAAAACATTGCAACTGTCGATCATTGGAGACAAAAACTGGTGGAGTATCATGCGCCATATGTTTCATTGCCTTGTTCGAGAACATGTAGCTCAGCTTTAGCTCATGGCTAAACGCGTCCAATCCGTAGTCTTCAAGAACAAGCTTCACAAGCTTGTCGTGTGTTGTGCCTCCATCTATCTGCACAACTATAGACCCTTTATCGTCGGAGTTAAATACATATCTCTGTGTCTTTATCCAATTACCGGACACAACTAGTACCAGAACTGGATCCATGAAAGATAATGAAGAACGAGGTGGAGAAGAAGTAGAAGAACAAGGTGTGAAGAAGAAAGTGAAGAAGAAGTAGAAGAAAAAGGTGAATAAGAAGGTAAATAGTTCACTTATTAACCAGTTGAAGAAAAAGAGTCGAACGACGTTTCGTATTTCCGGAGAAAAAAAGATGATGACATGGAATGCTGACATGGATGCTGCGTCCGACGTGGCAAGTCAGCCATCAAACAATAACATAACTCAGCCTAACTAAAACTCAGCCACAACATGAAAAACATTACAGTAATTAAAAAGCAAAAAAAATTGCTGCCAAACTCAGCCGCTTCATTAACTGAAAATATGTAACTCAGCCGTATCGTTTGATAAGTCAGCCGTAACTGAATAACATTCTAGTAATTAATCTTTTTCTAATAAGTCAGCCGTCAAACGGCTGAGTTGTCGATAAGTCAGCCTATGACGGCTGAGTTATAGTTTTTTTTACCATAACTCAGCCGTAACAACATCTCATAAGTCAGCCGTTTTTCATAACTCAGCGAGGCGGAAAATGTTAACTCAGCCGTGTCGTTGTGATAACTCAGCCAAAATTTTGACAACTCAACCATCAGGTGAAAACTCAGCCGTAACTACAGCTGAGTTATGCGCATAACTCAGCCAGATTTTAATAAGTCAGCCGTCCGCTCTTACTCAAATATTTTTCTGATAACTCAGCCGCAACATATCTATAACTCAGCCGCAACATACTCTGTAACGCGTTACGGCTGAGTTATGGTTACACGTCAGCGATTTCTGACGTGGCGTCTGACGTGTGATGTGTGTGGTTTTTCACTTCAAAATCTTTTACCTTAAAAGACCACACAACTGATGAAAGTGCACAGTTAATCGGTAGTAGTATTTAAGGATCGATCCCACAGAGAGAGAGTTGTTGTTCAGAGAATCCGACGGAGGTCAGTAAGGCTAGGACTCAATAAAAATAGGGTTTTGGTTGTCACGGTTGTAGCAAGCAAATAAACGAAAATAAAACAAGTAAAATAAATGAGACAAGCGTTGGGCATCAAGGGGAATTGCAGGGGTTCAATGATCTATCTATCTAGGACAGTTTAGGGTTAGTTTGTTTATCTAAAACTCGGACTACGAAACACTAATAAACCGTTAACTTAAAGTTCTCAAGCTAACCGTCTAAGATCACTACATCTCGTAACTCAACTGTCGCAGGCTACGACGCATAGATCAAAGCATTTAAAACAAGTTCGACTAACATCCGTAGAATTCCATAGGTAAGGGATATGTGCTTCCTATGTCTCCCCACACATCTAAGCTAGGTCAAGCACACATGCAAGCTTTTGGCAAAGCACACACACTTTAGATCATAGTTAGTTCATGAGGCTAACTTAAAGCATTAAGCAAAGACTTAGAATTAAAGCATAGAATAAACAGATTTAAATCTAACAAACCTTAAAAATTGCCACCTAAACTAAGATCATCTCCCCCCTTTGATTTATCCCTTTAAACCCAACTAGAAAACTACTCTAGCATGTTTAAGGGAATCATCAAAGCTAGGTTTAAATAATTCATAAACATAAAAGAATAAATAGAGAAAAGGGTTTTAGATATTACTTCAATGATTGTCAAACAAAGTGTAAGATCTTCTTCCTTAGAAACAAAGTAGAAGCAAACAGAATAGAAAGAGTTTGGTGGATCTTCAAAGCTTCAAGAGATGGACGAGATAGGGCTGCTGTTCGTGGCTGTTCTTCTGGTCGTGATCTCTTTGGAGGCAGGTGAAGGCACACTCTAAACCCTAGGGCTTAGAAGAGTATTTAAAGGGTTCTGTCTAGGTTTAGGGATTTGTAAGGGTAGAAACGTCTTCTCTTGATAAGTGCATGGCAAGGGCGGCGAAGGAAGCTTCTAGAATGGTGGTGAAGGCTTGGACTGGGCCGCCGTGGCGGTCGGTGATCAGGCCTTCAAATAAAAGCCCATGGGCTTGATGGTTTTTCTTAGGTTGGTTTAAGGTACGTCTCGGTAAATCGGGCATAACTTCCGGATAGTTGGATGGATCGACTTGATTCCACATCAAGGAGAAAGATGACTCTCTCAGCTTTCCATAGACACCAAGTACGTAGAAATGTGAGTTCTGAAAGTTATTCAAACGTTGCCCGTTCTGTAAAGCTCTGAAACTTTCCTAAAACGTATTTTCCTTGCCTTTTGGTCCTTTTTGCTATAAAACCTGTAAAACCTTCTTGAAACCTAAAATACTTGATAATAGACATTAAAGCCTTGAAATCATGTCAAACTCATTCTAAATGCATACTAAAACTATAGCTAAAATGGGTAAAATAATGATGTTATCAACTCCCCCAGACTTAGTCTTTGCTAGTCCTCAAGCAAATAATCAAACTAAATCATGGAAAAGAGGTTTTGAAAAATGGGAATTCACTTATATTTGGGGATATCTTCTTTGCACTCTTCTTCTCCTTGACATTAGGAACTTCCATTTGTAATCCACCATGAGAGTCATCAACTCTCCTTGATCCCACAATTCTTAGAGTTTCCAGAATCTCCATTGTCATCTCTTTACATAAATTAAGCAATAATAAAAAGTGAAATCTTACCAAGGGAAAATCGATCAATGGCTTGCAGACTCTCTTCAAGCCAAGACTTTCTTCATATGATTCCTTTCCTCTCCCTTTTCTCGCTTCTTCTTCTTTTTTTTTTTTTTTTTTTTTTTTTAAATCAAAGGTGTAGGCAAATAATGGGGTCATCGGTAATTTACCTACCCCTCGCTTCCAAGCTTTGTGTGATCATTTGAATCAAGAGTAGAATAATGAGGTCACAGGTAATTTACCTACCTCTCTAAACTTATCAAAATCATCTCATCTTATATTCTCTTTTTTTTTTGCTTTTTTTTTTTATAGTATTGAAGGGAAGAGAGAGGGGAACATACTTTTGAAGAAGTGCAATGTCTTGTGTGGCTTGAATGTAGAGATCTAGTCCAATGTATACCAATTCCCTGGGCTTGAAAATGTAGTCCGGTTTAGGTCCTATAAAAGTTAGAGACAACGTTAGATCATCTGAATATCCATCGAATAGGGACTTGGGGGATTGTTGAGTCAGCTCACAGTCTTTCCAAACTTTGGTTCTGTTGTCAAGCATAATCAAGAGTCATAAGAGTGTTAATCCAAATCAAATAAACCTTTAGAATAAGATCGTAATCCCCTACTAGTTTTGACTCAGTAAAAAAAATGTGACTCGATAAAATGTCAAAATTATTGATGTAAAAAGTGGAAAAAGGTCTCAAGTCAACAAAATAGAAAGTAGCATTAGTATAGGATGGAACATCCTTCCCCCCAGACTTAAATCACACCGTCCTCGGTGGGAGAAAAGAAAGAGATGAGGATTAAAAATCATAAGGAAAAGTGTAGGGTTTAAGAACAATGTCACTTTGATGGAATGATGTTGTGTCGACTCTTAGACGTTTTATGGTTGCCCAAAATTGTCTTAGAGTTCGGCTGTGGAATGAAAGTGTGGTGACTAACCGTCTGTACTTCCTTTGGTTGCTTGACATCGAGTATGAACTAGGCTAAGTTCGTTCGAATTCTGTTTGATATATCTCTAAATGCATCCTCCTTGAAACAAAAACCTAAAACCATCAATAATAATGAGAAACTAAAAATAACAAATGCATACCTAAGTAAAAGAATGGTGATGGTAGGTGGTGAGGATGGTGGTGGTTCGGAGTTGTCTCGCGGCACACGGGTGAATGGTCGCGGACATAAGCAGCAGGTACGGTCAGAAACATTAGCAGCTAACATTGGACGTGGTACAGGGTACATAAGACAGGACATGGCATCGGCTATGGCTGGTATGGCTAGTGGGGACTCTCGGCATCATTCACATGAGGATTGTGATGATCCGTCGCCTTCGGCATTCCTCGGTCACATTGAACATGGCCGGTCAGTAGGTGGTGCTTGCCACTAGTCATGTGGTGCATTGCCAATCCATGGTGACTTCTTTCTTTTCTTTTTTTGGCTTTTCTGTTTTCTATTTTTTTTTTTGTGTTGTTTTTTTTTATAAAAACCTGAAACTAAAATGCAAAACTATCAATAGTAAAGGAAAATAAATCCTAAAAATAAATACTTACTAGACATGGGTTGCCTCCCAAGAAGCCACTTGTTTAACGTCGTTGGCTCGACTTTGGTTGCTTTCTCAAGCAGGGTGAGGAGAGTGAGTTGTCCTTTGACAAGCTCTCTTGGATCTTCCTCCATCAAAGGCATCAGGTGGCTCTCTTGCATAGTCTTCTTCTCTACACCTTCGAGTTGGTGGGTTGAATGGCTTAGCTTCATAGAAAATGTCTCCATTGATGTTGGTGAGAGTCATTCTTCGGTTAGGCCAGTCCATGACGGCTCCGGCTGTGGCTAGGAATGCTCCTCCAAGGATAAGTGGCGTAAACCTCCCTTTCTCAGCATTGATGACTTGAAAATCGGTTGGAACATTGCAGATTCCAACTCTCACATGAATGTCTCGGACCATTCCTTCGGGTATTGTGAATGAGGAGTTGGCGAGTCCTATGCGTATGTCTGAGGGTTGTAAGTGTCTCAAGCCAATCTTCCTTGCAGCATCGGTTGACATGATGTTGATACATGAACCGGAATCACATAATGCATCTTCGAATTTAACTCCATTGATAGAACAAGTGATGAGGAATCGGCTAGGGCTCTCCACTTTGTGTAGTGTTCGCAAATCTTCAGGTTCCAAAGCTTTTAGGAACAGATCTCTAATCTCTTCTACTGATTCTCTGCTTTCCAAAAATAAACGAGCAATATCATGTTGGCACCAAGCATTCATGAAAGACGTACCAAGGGGTAAAGCTTTGACAGCTTTGTTGAACTTCTCCAAGTCCTCCTCGCTAATGCGTCTTCTACGCCATAGTTTTTGTGTCTCGGCTGGTGCGTCTGGATAGAGGGATAGTCTTGCCTCTCTAAAGTGATCCTCCACATGCTCTTCGGTAATATAGCTCTCCATGAAAAAACGCTTCAATGGGAATTTGCTCCATGCTTCTTCGAATGAGATGTGAGGTGGAATAGCTTTCATCAAAGTCTTAAACTTGTCTCTTGGGGGCTCATCCCATCTAAAGACAGTTTGAATCTCTCCAAACTCGGCGGTTTGGTGCTCCTCTCCTTCTTCTACAATCGGCTCAGCTTCTGTTTCTCCTTGTTGAGGGTTAGAAGAATCAGATCCATCATCTCCAATGGATTCATCCTCATAATCGGTTTCATACTCCTCTTCTTCTTCAGCGATTTCTTCTTCTTCTAGTCCTTCAAGGTTTCGTGGTGGTGAGGCTTCAAGAGTTGTTACAGCAAAACAATCCTTGGTAAGGATCGCAACTTCTTCTCCTTGAGAGATCTCTTGCAAATTGGGTGTAGGGTTCTTGGTCTCCATCGAAAGTTGAAGCTTATCTCTCAAAAAATCTTTTTGAGGTTCTTCGGGTTCTAGAGCAGCTTCTATCACGTCGAGATGTTGTGGAGGATGAATAAGGTTACCTTGTGGTTTGTTCTCCACGAAATCTTCTTGTCTTGAAGTAAAAGAAAATTTTCCTTTTCCTAAAAGGAATTTAGAATGTTTTCCTTTTTCGAGTAGGATTTCCTTTTCTTCTTTTCCTTCCTCCTTGTCGGGTTGATCTTCTTCTTCCTTGTGTCCAGCAACACACGAGATTGAGCTCTCCTTAGATTTTTCTTCAAAGTAAGCTTCTCCTTCATCGGTTTGATAAGCTTTTTCTCCAGTCCACTCCTTGGACTTGTTAGGATCGGTTGGATAATCATGTGAGGCTCCATGTTCCTCTTCAGCATCAGCAGGTTGATATAGTTGATCTTCACTCCAGTTGTTGCGTTCGTCTGGGTTGTTGAATAAGGTTTGTAAGGCTTTAACCTTCCACTCTAAACGGCTCTCGATAGTGTCGATGGTGTAGCCCATATTGATAATCTTTGTTCGGTCATCATCAATGTACTCCATGTTGTTTAAGACTTGATTGTTGACAGCATTGATTTGTTCCTCCAAGCGTGTAACATCCTTGGTGATACTCTCGAGTTTAGCTCCGAACTCAATGCTCATCTTATCCAGCTTAGCATTAAAAACTTTATCAGCCTCCTCTTGACTTGATATAAGTTCATCCATCATCTTCATGACCTTGTCTTCATTGTAAGAGCTCCTTGAAGTGATAGGTTTTCGATTGTCATAGAAAAAGTTTTCATTGACATCGACTTGCATGACTTCTTGCGGATCAAGGTACTGGTCCGTTGCGAAGCATGGTACGTCCGCATGGTACGGCGTGTAAGAATGGTCAGCTCGGCGGTAAGCTGATCTAAGTGGTGCTCGGCCTTGAGGTGGTCAAGTGAAAGCACTGCGGCAAGGTTTCCTAAGTGTTGGTACAATGCTTGGTCGAGAGTGACCAATGCTTGTACCTTGCAGCGAGTGGGCTTGCGGACCGGATGAGTCTCTGTCCGTGGCTCGGTAGCGTGACATGAGCTCAGCAATAGTAAGGTTCTCAAAATCTCCTGGGAGAGCGTCGAGGTTCATCCTCAAGGTCTCCTGAAACAATGAAAAATAAAAAGAAAAATTAAACGCAAGGTGTCCTAGACGTTACTCTAGTTCCTAGACTCTTGTAAACAACAATCTTTCCCCGGCAACGGCGCCAAAAAGCTTTGATGTGTGTGGCTTTTCACTTCAAAATTTTTTACCTTAAAAGACCACACAAATGCTGAAAGTGCACAGCTAATCGGTAGTAGTATTTAAGGATCGATCCCACAGAGAGAGAGTTGTTGTTCAGAGAATCCGACGGAGGTAAGTAAGGCTAGGACTCAATAAAAATAGGGTTTTGGTTGTCACGGTTGTAGCAAGCAAATAAACGAAAATAAAACAAGTAAAATTAATGAGACAAGCGTTGGGCATCAAGGGGAATCGCAGGGGTTCAATGATCTATCTATCTAGGAAAGTTTAGGGTTAGTTTGTTTATCTAAAACTCGGACTACGAAACACTAATAAACCGTTAACTTAAAGTTCTCAAGATAACCGTCTAAAATATCACTACACCTCGTAACTCAACTGTCGCAGGCTACGATACATAGATCAAAGCATTTGAAACAAGTTCGACTAACATCCGTGGAATTCCATAGGTAAGGGATATGTGCTTCCTATGTCTCCCCACACATCTAAGCTAGGTCAAGCACACATGCAAGCTTTTGGCAAAGCATACACACTTTAGATCATAGTTAGTTCATGAGGCTAACTTAAAGCATTAAGCAAAGACTTAGAATTTAAGCATAGAATAAACAGATTTAAATCTAACAAACCCTAAAAATTGCCACCTAAACTAAGATCATCTCCCCCCTTTGATTTATCCCTTTAAACCCAACTAGAAAACTACTCTAGCATGTTTAAGGGAATCATCAAAGCTAGGTTTAAACAATTCATAAACATAAAAGAATAAATAGAGAAAAGGGTTTTAGATATTACTTCAATGATTGTCAAACAAAGTGTAAGATCTTCTTCCTTAGAAACAAAGTAGAAGCAAACAGAATAGAAAGAGTTTGGTGGATCTTCAAAGCTTCAAGAGATGGACGAGATAGGGCTGCTGTTCGTGGCTGTTCTTCTGGTCGTGATCTCTTTGGAGGCAGGTGAAGGCACACTCTAAACCCTAGGGCTTAGAAGAGTATTTATAGGGTTCTGTCTAGGTTTAGGGTTTTGTAAGGGTAGAAACGTCTTCTCTTGATAAGTGCATGGCAAGGGCGGCGTAGGAAGCTTCTAGAATGGTGGTGAAGGCTTGGATTGGGCCGCCGTGGCAGTCGGTGGTCAGGCCTTCAAATAAAAGCCCATGGGCTTGATGGTTCTTCTTAGGTCGGTTTAAGGTACGTCTCGGTAAATCGGGCATAACTTCCGGATGGTTGGATGGATTGACTTGATTCCACATCGAGGAGAAATATGACTCTCTCAGCTTTCCATAGACACCAAGTACGCCGAAATGTGAGTTCTGGAAGTTCTTCAAACGTTTCCCGTTCTGTAAAGCTCTAAAACTTTCCTAAAACGTATTTTCCTTGTCTTTTGGTCCTTTTTGCTATAAAACCTGTAAAACCTTCTTAAAACCTAAAATACTTGATAATAGACATTAAAGCCTTGACATCATGTCAAACTCATCCTAAATGCTTACTAAAACTATAGCTAAAATGGGTAAAATAATGATGTTATCAACGTGGCAATGGTATTTTTGTAATTACGTTTTTCCGGTAATATAAAACAGGGGCACGCTGGGTATTTTGAAAATACCCGAAACATTCTAGTAATAAAAAAGTTTTTTTGTAGATTCTGGTAATATTACCTAAAAAGAGTAACATTTAAGTAATTCACCCTATTTATTATTATCTATATATAATAGCAAACTCACTTTTGGGGGTCAAGTTTAATCTAACGGTGAGATTGTTTCTACTATCTCATCTAACAGATTAGAATTATTGATGATCCCAACAGTTGCAAGTTTTTTTCAATAATCGTGTACCCCATCTTTTAATTTTTACACTTTTTTGTTTCACAACTCTTTATTTTCACATCTCTTTGTTTTTATATATATACAGATTTTTATGAACTTTGAAAAAAAAAAATTGTTCTTTGAGTATTATATTATTAATGATGTCACCCTTTGTTAATGATCTCAAAAGTTGCAAAGTTTTTATCCAACAATTGTGTTTCTTTGTCGCACCCCCAATTTTCCATGTTGGCACCCGTTAGTTTTCACACCTTTTTGTTTTGCACCTTTTTTGTTTATATAAAATTGCAATGTTTTGATCCAATAACAAACCTACTTTTGGGGGTCAACTTTAATCTAATGGATGAGATTGTTTCTAATATCTCATCTAACGGTTTAGAATAATTAATGATCCCAACAGTTGCAAGTCTTTTTTACCAATAATCGTGTTTCTTCGTCGTATCCTCATTTCACACCTCTTTGTTTTCACACCTTTTTGTTTATATATATATATATATATATATATATATATTATACACAGATTTTTTTGAACTTTGAAAAGATTTTTTGTTCTTTGAGTATTATATTATTAATGATCTCACCCTTTGTTAATGATCTTAAAAGTTACAAAGTTTCGATCCAACAATTGTGTTTTTTCATCGCTCCCCCAACTTTCCATGTTAGCACTTGTTAGTTTTCGCACCTTTTTGTTTCACACATTTTTGTTTCACACCTCTTTGTTTTTACACCTTTTTGTTTATATTTATATACTGATTTTTATGGACTTTTAAAAGAGTTTTTGTTCTTTGAGTATTATTAATGATCTCACTATTTGTTAATGATCTCAAAATTTGCAAAGTTTCAATCTAACAATTGTGTTTCTTCGTCGCACCCCCAGCTTTCCATGTTGGCACCCGTTAGTTTTCACACATTTTTGTTTTACACCTCTTTGTTTATATAAAGTTGCAATGTTTTGATCCAATAGCTGTGTTTGTCGTACCCCTAGCTTTCAATTTTTGCACTTGTTAGTTATTGCATTTTTTTGTTTCACGTCTTTTTGTTTCACACCTCTTTCTTTTTTTATATATATAAATTTTTATGGACTTTGAAAATATTTTGTTCTTTGAGTATTATTAATGTTCTCATCCTTTGTTAATGATCTCAAAATTTGCAAAATTTTGATCCAACAATTGTGTTTCTTCGTCGCACCCCCAGTTTTCCATGTTGGCACCCGTTAGTTTTCATATCTTTTTGTTTTACACCTTTTGGTTTATATAAAGTTGCAATGTTTTAATCCAACAATTGTGTTTTTTGGTCGTACCCCTAGCATTCAATGTTTGCACTTGTTAGTTTTTGCACCTTTTTGTTTCACACCTCTTTGTTTTCACACTTTTTTTTGTTTTTATTTATATACAGATTTGTAAGGACTTTGAAAAGAGTTTTGTTTTTTCTTTGAGTATTATTAATGATCTCACCCTTTGTTAATGATCTAAAAAATTTCAAAGTTTCGATATAACAATTGTGTTTCTTCGTTGCACACCCAGCTTTCCATGTTGGGAGACATTAGTTTTCACACCTTTTTGTTTTACACCTCTTTGTTTATAAAAAGTTATAATGTGTTGATCCAACAATTGTATTTCAACGTCGTACCCCTACCTTTCAATGTTTGTATTTGTTAGTTTTCGCACTAGTTAGTATTCACATGTTTTTGTTTCACACCTTTTTGTTTCACACATCTTTGTTTTCACACTTTTATGTTTTTGTATATATACAGAATTTTATGGACTTTGAAAGAAAAAAATTTGTTCTTTGAGTACTATTAATGATATCACCCTTTGTTAATATCTCAAAATTTGCAAAGTTTCGATCCAAAAATTATGTTTCTTTGTCGCACTCCCAGCTTTCAATGTTGGCACCCGTTAGTTTTCACAAATTTTTGTTTTACACCTCTTTTTTATAACTTTGTTTATATAAAGTTGCAATGTTTTAATCCAAAAATTGGGTTTCTTCTCGTACCCCTAGCTTTCAATGTTTGCACTTCTTAGTTTTCACACCTTTTTCTTTCACAATTTTTTGTTTCACACTTTTTTGTTTTTATGTATATACAAATTTTTATGGAATTTGAAAAGAGTTTTTGTTCTTTGAGTATTATTAATGATCTCACCCTTTGTTAATGATCTCAAAAGTTGCAAAGTTTTGATCAAACAACTGTGTTTCTTTGTCGCACCCCAACTTCCCATGTAGGCACCTGTTAGTTTTCACACTTTTTTGTTTTACACCTATTTGTTTATATATAGTTGCAATGTTTTGATCCAACAATTGTGTTTCTTTGTCGTACCCCTAGCTTTCAATGTTTGCACTTGTTAGTTTTTGCCCCTTTTGTTTCACACCTTTTTGTTTCACACCTCTTTGTTTTCACGCATTTTTGTTTTTATATATATACAGATTTTTATGGACTTTGAAAAAAGGATTTGCTCTTTGAGTATCATTAATGATCTCACCCTTTGTTAATGATCTCAAAATTTGCAAAGTTGTGATCCAACAATTTTGTTCTTTGAGTATCATTATTGATCTCACCCATTGTTAATGATCTCAAAATTTGTAAAGTTTTGATCCAACAATTGTGTTTCTTCGTCGCACCCCCAACTTTTCATGTTGGCACCCGTTAGTTTGCACACTTTTTTGTTTTACACCTCTTTGTTTATATAAAGTTGCAATGTTTTGAAAACATCCTATTTTCCCATGAGAACTATGATATCGTACCAGATAGAGCCCGAACTTTCACTACGTCTCAGATGTCCCCGAAAAAATAGTTTTCAACCTAGATCCCCATAAATCAAAAGTTGTCATCTATTTGCCCATAAATCTGGGTTTAATCGGTTTATATACTAAACCGGTACAAAATCTCGGTCAAACCATAACAAAACTAAATTTAAAATCTGACTGACCTTATAAACCCGACCCGACCTAATTTTCTAACCCGATAAAAATTTCCCAAATTCTCAAATCTAAAAACCCTAAAATCATCATCTTGTAAAATCATGAGCAATGAATGTATATTGCATTGCGGCTATATGATGTATATGTTTGTGTAAAGGTTTCAAGTGGCCCATAAACCCAGTCAAAAACCTACAAAATTCTCGGCAGCGAAGGCAACCATTGAGATCACTGGAACTTTCGTCGTCTTCTCCGCCAATAGAAGCGCGCATGACTCCCACGTTCCCCTAAGTTTTGAAAACTCAATTATTTGTGTTCTTAACTTATTTTGGAATTGAATAAAGATTCGTAATTTGAGAAATATTTTGCAGATTTTGGCTTTACTCCCAATCAGATTCGTGGTGTTCTTCATTCACTTGGCCGCGATTCTGATCAACGGAACTAAAAATAGTAATGGAGCTGGAATCGTACGTCTACAACAAGGACCACGTGAATCTCCATTAAATACACAGCAAATATAATTTGTCTTTTATGTCTTTGTTAATTTGGTTGATTTGTTTATTTGATTTTGTTGGTTGCAGTGGATTTTCTGGGTTTGTTACCATTCAAGAGGAGAAATTGACTTGTTTTTTTTGGGTTATTTGATGTGAGTGATCTGGTTTGAAATGAGGATTCGTAGAGTTGGTATTTTTTATTTTTGGGTTACGTGATTTTTGTATGTAATTGGGTTGAAATGAGGTTCAAACCGGTTTATAATTATTCTTAGTTGGTTAAACAAACAATAAACCAATTAAATTCATATTTATGGAGAAGTAGATGAGAACTACTTGTTTAAGGGAGATTTAGTAAGAGAACTTTTGATTTATGGGGATTTAGGTTGAAAACTATTTTTTCGGGGACATCTGAGACGTAGTGAAAGTTCGGGCTCTATTTGATACGATATCATAGTTCTCATGGGGAAATAGGACGTTTTCCCTCCAACAATTGTGTTACTTCGTCATACTCTTACCTTTCAATGTTTGCACTTGTTAGTTTTCGCATCTTTTTGTTTCACAGCTTTTTGTTTCACACCAATTTGTCTTCACATGTCTTTAACTTTATATATATACATATCTTTATGGACTTTGAAAAGAGTTTTTGTTCTTTGAGTATTATTAATTATCTCACCTTTTGTTAATGATCTCAAAAGTTGCAAAGTTTCGATCCAACAATTGTGTTTCTTCTCTGCATCCCCAGTTTTCCATGTTGGCACCCGTTAGTTTTCAAACTTTTTTTGTTTTACACCTTTTTGTTTATATAAATTTGCAATGTTTTAATCCAACAATTGTGTTTCTTTGTTTTACCCCTAGCTTTCAATGTTAGTTTTCGTACCTTTTTGTTTTACACCTCTTTGTTTTCACACTTTTTTGTTTTTATGTATATACAGATTTGTAAGGACTTTGAAAAGAGTTTTTTTTTTCTTTGAGTATTATCAATGATTTCACCCTTTGTTAATGATCTAAAAAATTTCAAAGTTTCGATATAACAATTGTGTTTCTTCGTCGCACACCCAGCTTTCCATGTTGGGACACATTAGTTTTCACACATTTTTGTTTTACACCTCTTTGTTTATAAAAAGTTATAATGTTTTGATCTAACAATTGGGTTTATACGTCGTACCTAGGGGTGTCAAGTTGGGTAAACCAACCCAAACCAACCCATAACCATAGAGATTTAGTATTAAATGGATAATGAGTCAACGCAACTCATTAAGCAAATGGTTTGGATCAACCCACAAACTCATTTAGCTTAATGGATTAATGGGTTAAATGAGTTGATCCATTTTATATCATAATCAGAAATTTAGACTTTGTGTATTTTTATAAAATCATCAAAGCTTATGTAATTTTATACATAAACTGTTTATCATAAACATGATATATGTCTCCAATTATTCAAATTTTGATAACCAGAAATCATATTATATAAATACATGTCAATACAAAAAACTATAAATTTTAAAACAAAGTTTCAAGTCACTACAAAACATATGAAGGAAGAGCTTCCAAAACACAAGAAAGCAGAGAACTAATAGCCTCCATTGAGATCGTTGACGAGTAAGGGATTGGACTCCTCTGCACACCTTGACTGCTGCACATGCTCCACACGCACATGAATCCTCTTCCTTATGATCCTGTTGCCAATCTAAAACACCCCCATACATATATGTCAGTAAATGATACACTAAGATAACAGATCACATTGTCATAAATGATAACAGTAAATGATAATCTGAAACTAATCACATTGTCAATAACATCTTAAGATAACAGAGAAACTAATCACATTGTTACTCTCGAGTCCTCGACTCTATCCAAGACCAAAACTTCAAGAACATGACAACTTGAAGTATAATCATTGGGTCTGCAATTTCAGACCGTACAAAAGTATCTATAATATGAAATCAATGGGTCTCTAAAGCTTTTGCAGTCAATAGAGAGAGAATCAAAAACCCAAATCAGAGACAAAACAACGATACTTTAGCTTTCAATAAAACACTACAACTAAAAGATGATTAGAGCATCTTTATAAGAGAAACCAAATCTCATTAACGAATACACACATTCCCAACTTATCCCTCTAGAGAACCTTTAGAGATCAACAAGTTCACAAACAAAACATAGGACCAAAGAATGGCAACTAATTCCAAAGACATCGTATCCAATACTAAGAAATCTCAATCACACAACAAACTGTAAACATCAAAATTCTACACCAAAAACATCATAAAAACTAATCTGCGGTTTTATGTAACTTTCACCTCTGAATGATGGCGGTTTTATGTCTCTGGTCTTGTAGGGCAGGAAGAATCCACAGAAATTGGATCCAATCGAATAATAACAGTCTCGCCATTGTCATTTACAATTTATAAGAGAAAATTTAAGTAATTCAAACTAATCCAAGTAAAGCAAACTGATAAACTTTAGTATTTCTTACCTTCACCATCCACCTTGTAACCATGTATCCAAGAACGGGTACATAACAGAGCTTGGACATTGCTTGGAAGAAGACAACTCATGTATTTGTTAATCAAATGAGCTCCAATACTAAAGGAAGACTCAGCAGCTACGGTGGTTATGGGAATGCTAAGAATGTCCATGGCCATGTAGGTTAAGGCACCAAAAGGATGTATGTTCTCTCTCCAGTAATGCAAAACATTTAGATGAGGATGACTTTTCATATCTAACTTTGGTTCCTCTAAATACATGCGCAAAGCTGACTTGCCTTCTTCAATATAATCTGGGACATCATCCAAATCAAGTATCATTACAATTTAAACACATTAAAAACTTAAACGGTTAAACCATCAAACAAACTTAAACTTACAAGTACAGAAACTTACATCTTGTACGTCTAAGCTTCCTCTACCTCTTTTAGGAGCATAAGACTCTGATCTTGCAGAACTTACAATTGGAGTCAAAGGAAATTTTTTTTTGATATTCTTCAAAGAGTTTATAAAGCGCACTCTCAAGGTGATCAATTTTTGCTTGTGAACTAAATGGATCAAGTTCATCATAACAGCGCTTCAAAAGTCTAAATTTCATCCTAGGATCTAGAACAGCTCCCAAAGCAAGTATAACACTGTTTTTCTCCCAATATTTATCATATTTCAGCCTCATCATATGTATCATCTCTCTAATCATGTTGTCATCATGATTCCTATTCACTTCCAACAAAGACTGAATCTTCCATACATGCCCAAAGTACAAGTTAGATCTAGAATAACTTCTTCCAGACATCAAAGTAGTAATACTATAGAAGGGCATCAAAATCTCATGAATCAACTTTGCTCTCTTCCAATCTTGAGTTGAGGGACAATGTTTGTAATTTTTGTCAACCACTTTAAACCTATTTAAAGCACGCTCATACTTTAAAACCTTCTCAAGCATTAAGTAAGTTGAATTCCATCTATGCTGAACATCCAAAGACAAAAGAACTTCACCATCACCTTCTACACATTCCCCAAATGCAATACGTCTAGACTTTGAGCCTTTAAGATACTTTACAATTTCTCTAATCTTAGTCAATGCACCACTAATAACAAATAAACCATCCTGCACAATAAGATTCAATATGTGTGCACAGCATCTCACATGGAAAAATTCTCCTTTACACAGCAAATCATTATCTAAATTAAGCCTATCCTTTTATATGTCTTGCAATGTTCCATTAGCTGTAGCATTATCCAGAGTCAAACTAAACACCTTTTTCTCTATCCCCCATTCTTTTAAGCACTCATGAATCTTACCAGCTAATGCATCACTAGTGTGAGGAGGAAGTATATCACAAAATGAAAGAATTTTGCTATTCAAAATCCATTTTGCATCAATATAGTGTGCAGTCACCACTATATATCCATCTCCATAAGCAGTAGTCCAACAATCAAAAGTTAAACACACTCTACTATGAATTTTTTCCAACTCAGACCTTAATCTCAGCTTTTCCTTCTCCCAAGTTTTGACCACATCAGCAGCAGCTGTGTTTCTAGTATAGCATTTATAATCTGGGTTTAGATAACTATGAAAATCCCTAAGCTCCTCATATTCAACCACAAGAAAAGGTAGATTATGTCATATAATCACCCTACTAAACTTCTCCCTAGCAATTTTATCATCAGACTTCACCCTCTTTCTTTCTACATCCACATTTAGTGAGCATTTTTCATAATGCCTTTTCAAATTAGATGTTCCACTAGTAGGCTGCCACAAAAAACTCTTTGGACATTTCTTACAATAAGCCCTTTCTTCACCATCATCAGATTTTTCTATTACAAAGTAATTCCACATTAATGACCTCTTATTTCTTTTTGCATGATGAGAAGAACTTACTAGTGTTCTAGATTGTGATGCACTTGATGATGATGATTGTCCAACAATACCACTAGGGGGTTCTTCTTCGTCATTCAATTCATCAATCACTTGTTCTGCAAACCAAAACACAAAAAATCGTATTTCATATCAGCCCAAAACGAGACAATATATAGCAAACTGAGTCTTGATACAATATATTATCAATACGAATCTATATAGCAAACTGAGACAGGGCATAGACAGGGCATAGACAAACTTAAACCACAGCCAGTGGATGGGACAAAAGAAGTTGTTATGAAAGCAGCAGCAACTACAGAGCCAGAGAGATCATGTATCTTAATTGTTAAATGTAACAGAGAAGTGGAGGTATAGGATCATCAGTAAGTTATTTGATTAAATATTCATTGATTGAGGTCATCCAAGCCAGAACGGGATTACAATTCTAATCAATACTACATTCCAATAAGCAGACAAACCACATTTGTTTGCAAAGCCTTCACATATGTAAACAGCTCAGCTAGCATAGTCCGACCAAGCAATAACATCAACCTAAGCAATAACATCAACCTAAGCAAATGGTAAAATCGAATCCAGTGTAGGAAGACATAGAATCTGCAGCAGGGAAACTTGTGAATTGTCAGAAAACAATTGCTTCACTAGGGAAACATTTACATAGACAGGGCATAGACAAACTTAAACCACAGCTAGAACAACAACACCAAGCTAAAACAGTAAAACCCTTAATCCATTAGAGACACCACATCCACTTAAACCACAGCTAGAACAACAACACCAAGCTAAAACCCTTAAACCATTAGAGAGACCACATCCACTTAAACCACAGCTAGAACAACAACACCAAGCTAAAACCCTTAAACCATTAGAGAGACCACATCCACTTAAACCACAGCTAGAACAACAACACCAAGCTAAAACTCACAGCTACACAAAAGAAACAAATCAAAAAAATCTGAAGCATGAAAACGGAATCAATCAAATCACAGCTATGTATCCGATTGTGAATGGAATCAATCGAATCCACAAAAGAAACAAATCAAACAAATATGAACCATGAGAACGGAATTTAAATGGGTTTAAGTGGGAGACGAGATTTAGATCATACCCATGTATCCGAAGTCTGAGTCGATCGAACAAGACGAAGTGGGAGAGAGAGCGAAATCAAAATCGAAAGTATTGATATTTCGATTTGGGGGTGATACATGAAGAATAAGAAATATCTTCGTAAGAAATGAAAGATGGGTTTTGTTCAGAAAGAAAAATTGGTTTAATCTGGTATTCAAAATTAATCAAATGGTTTGGTTTTGGTCAACCCATAAACTCATTTTAATCCAATCCATTTCAAACCAATCCACTAAACTCATAAACCAATTTGACTCATTAACCCATTAATACTCAAATTATCAACTCAATAAGTTTTTGGATTGGTTTGGTTTGAGTCAATCCATTAATTTTGACCCATTTTGACATCCCTAGTCCTACCTCTACCTTTCAATGTTTGTACTTGTTAGTTTTCGCACTTGTTAGTATAGAATATAGAATAAGTCTAAATTAGAAAATGGTTTTCTCCAATGTAAAAGTTTATATCTGACTATAAAATAGAGGTAGTGTTAAAGATATTTGAAATCACTATATTTAAGAGAAGAAATATAATTCAAGTCTAAATATCCAAAACGATTATCCAACTACAAACCATCATTATACAGTCTCAAATACCTTTTTGAAAACAACATTTAAGTGTTTTATTCTGGCATTTTCCATCTTTATCTGTAATTAACACCTTTAATTCTTTTCTGGTTGTGACTCGAGAGAAGGCAACATAAAGCTGTCCATGTGTGAAAGCCGGTTTCGGTAGAAACAATCCAACATGTTCTAGCGTCTGACCTTGACTTTTGTTTATAGTAATTGCAAACGCCACAGTAACAGGAAACTGTCGTAGTCTCATACGAAAGGGAAACTTTGCATCAATTGGACTAACATACATCCTAGGGATAAGTACTCTATCACCAACCTTTTTTCCTGTCAAACTTGCTTCAATTACATGTTTGGCCATCTGAGTAATAATTAACCTCGTACCGTTACACAAACCTCCTTTAGTATCTATATTCCTTAGCAACATGAAGGTGCTCCTATTTTCAACGTTAAAACATGGCTTGGCAATCCAGAAACTTGTATACTGTTTAGAAATTCCTGAGTGTAGATCATATTATCATGAGCACTTGTATCTGACGTTTCAATACTATCAGACCTAAGATATCATCTCTCCTCACCTGTAAATAAAAAAATAAAGATGGAATTTTAGATATGTATTTAATATTAGTATTTCTTAAAATTATTACTTCAATATCCATATTATGAGCTTTGCTTCTCTAATTAAGTCAGCAAGATCCGATTCGGCATCGATAGTACACACATAATATTCATTAAGATTGATTGAAATACCAAATCTTGAATGAGCCGTTCTACCACCTTCCAAAAGCAAAGCAGCTATACCACTTGAAGCAACATTCTGAACAATCTTACCTTTAGACCTTATATCAGCACCAAGAATAGTCCACAAGAAAGTTTTCCAATACCACCAAATCCATGAACAAAAAACATACCACATTTGTCGTGATTCACAGAGTGAATGATTTCTTCATAACCACGTCTTTGCTCCTCAGTTAGCATAGGTAACAACTCATTGTACAATTCCTGTTGTTTATGAGGCTTATATATTCTCTCATCTGCGATAAGCCTATTTACACCTGTGTTCATCATACTATTATCAGTTAAACATATATTTTCTATCTGAGCCTGTGTCGACATTAGACATACAACAGTAAAGTTAAACACTTATTTATAATTTTGTTTTGCGAAAAATAAATTACATTCAATTAACCAAATAACAATTTGACTTGTGTGGGAAAAAACTTTTTTAAAAAGAATTATTGTCTAAACTGTTTTTGTGGTCAAATATATCACTAATTCAATTCTTTTATAAATTTGTGTGGGCAAATATATTTTTAAATAATAGTTCAACTAATTTAATAAACCAAAAAGTAAATTAATTATAAGGCTAAAAAGGATTCCAACAAAAATGTAAATGGAAAAGAATTAACTAAAAGAGAAGCTATAATTTAATCTTCAAAAATAGTGTTTATTTTCCATTTTTTATAATTTAAAATGGGATTCAATTATTTTACTTTCTAATTTTCGTTTAAAAAATAATAATTCTTTTTTTAAAAAGTTTTTTTTTAAAAGTGAAAGAAAAATAATTTATTAAAATTACTCGTTTATATTTTCAATATATATACATTTTAATTGTGAGGACCTTTTGTCTTATTTAGAATCTTTGTTCCTCATTTTGGTGATAGAGTATCCATCCGGAATAACATGGAATTTCCGGAGATTAATATCAACCCTATGAGATTTTGTCGAGATCACAAAAGATTGTGTCATATCATCAAATTAAATGGATATTTGTAGTGTATCCTCTCGAGATTTTCAATTCCTTCTATCCAAACCAAACCGTTATAATTATCTATAGAAATTTAACATTTTAGAAAATATAAATTTTCTTGAAACAAATATTTACAAAAGATTTAAGTATTTATTTTCCATTTAAAAAAAAAAAAAAAAAATTGGATATGAATATTTGATTTCTGTTTTTTTTTCTAATTTTCGTTTTTAAAAGAAAAATAATTTTAAAATTGAAACAAAAGGTCTGTAGAAATTTACTAATTTAAAAAACAGGGATCTTCTCAAAGAAATATTTGTAATATATTATAGTATTTATTTACTATAACTTTTAAATTTTAAATGAGACATAAAATTTAGATTTCTAATTTTTTTATCAAATAAAATGGGAAATTTACTATTTATTATATATTATTTATCCATCTAAAGCAATTTCAAATAAACATTAATTGTAAATTGTTAAAAAAACTCTTCCTAATCTTCCTTAATCTCTTTCCTTCTTGAAAATCTCTGAGATATAAAGTCCCGAATCCAATTAATATTCCTTCCTTCTTCTTTCTATCAATTTAAGAGGAAGAAGAAATATTAGTCACAAATATTTATGAAGAAATATTAGTCACAAAAATTTAGTGAAATATTAGTCATAACAAACATTTAATTTGTTTGTAAATAGAAAGAAATCAAAGTTTTTAGAAAATTACCATTATTTTTTTTTATGAATAGAATCCACCATAATTTTGTGCAACTATAATCATTACAAAAAATATTAGCAACAATATTATTTTAAAAAATTAAGGATTCTGGTTAGCAAAAATTAATACTTGAATTTCATTATATTCAATTTTGTAGATCCACAATTATGATCAGTGATCATCCATGAATTCAACTGAAACAAAAAAATTATGTAATAGGTTACATATAAATAGAATTATAATTTAAATCTTTTTGTAAACAGAAAGAAATCCAAGTTTTTAAAAAATTACCATAAATTTGTTATGAACAGAATCCACTATAATTTTTCTGCAACTATAATTATTACAAAAAACATTAGCAACAATCTTATTTTAAAAAAATAAAGATTCAGATTAGCAAAAATTAATACCTGAATTTCATTATATTCAGTTTTGTAGATCCACAATTATGATCAATGATCATCCATGAATTCAACTGAAACATAAAAATATTTATTAGGTTACATATAAAATTTTATTTCAAATTACTAAACTACAAAACAAATATAGAAAATAATACAACCTATATTTTTTAAAGATGGAGAATCCATAGACAAAGTCTATGATTGCTCGATTTTGCTTTCCAAACAACCACTACCAAAAAAAAAAAACATAAAAAATAGAATCCGATGAATCATATAAAATTGTCAAAAGTTGTGTTTGCTCATTTGCTTGTTGAATAAAAAATCATGGAATAAAAATATGATCATGTTTAACCAAGAGAATAAAATTGAATAACAATCACCACTATAAAAAAACCTAATAAAAACAATTATTAAAAATACTTTACCCATTTGATTTTTTTGCTTGCTTCATCAACTTGTTCGTCCAATCTTGTTTTTGATATACAAAAAAACATCCATGGTCCATGGAAGGTACACCTAAAACACAACCAAACAGTACAAAATGAGTAAAACTTTTGATATGATTCAACATAATAATTAAAAACTATAGCAGCATAAAAATTAATCATGCAAAGTACCAAAGCATATGGATAGTACATCAACATGAAAAAAAAAAAAAATCAAAATCATACAATAGTAAAGTTGATTCATTAGAACCAAAATAATACAAAAGAAACATTATACTCTCAAAATATATGTTTAGCTTTATGAATCCGACTTCTACTGTTTTGGGTGAGCTTCTATATATATATATATAGATTAGAAGAAAAATCGTCATAATTATCTTTACCATTTTAATATTTTAAAAAATAGAAATTTTCTTTAAACAAATATTCGTAATATATGCTAATATTTATCTTTCATTTTCTTAAAAAGAGATATTGTGTAAATATATTAGATTTTCGATTTTGTAAAACAAATTTCATTTTTTTTTTCGTTTTTTATTATTTTTTTTTAAACTTAGAAAAGGGTAAAAAGGTCCAGTTTTGAATCTCATTAATGGCAAATTAGTAATGTTAAGTCTGAGGATGAATGTGGTGCGTTTCAGCAACCTAAATAGAGAAGAAAAGTTTCTCCGAAATATTTTTAAGGGCATTTTTCATTAAGTGCAAAGGAAGTCAATTTTTGTGAGATTGTCTGTGAGCTCTCTCGACTTCTCCTTTAATATATTAGATAAAATTAACTCTTTATATTCCTCTACCAAATTATATATATATATATATATAATCATGTCAAGATATTGTTAGATATCAAAACTTATGTTTACTTTTGCTAAACAAATAAAAAAAAAAGTCTATAATAAAACATAACGCTATACAAAAGGTTGAATCTGGAGCACACAATTGAGATTTTCTAACTTAACGTATCACTATGAGACAAGATAAATTGAATAGGCAGTGCCTATATTAGCTGGAATTAGTGGTTAGGACATAGAACCAGCCGCTTGATCCAACAGTTTCGTGTTTGATCATTTTTTTGTTGATAATGCAGTTGCTAATTTGTATGTACAATACGAAACTGATTTCATACCAAACATGAGTATTCTTGTGAAGGCTCTGCAACCATTGTTGGATGGTCGGACCAGACCTGCCAAGGAGCACATTAGTCTTGACCCTTAAGCAGTCACTGTTTATTATGTTCTTTTTATTTGTACTGAAAGAATAACTTCATATGATCATCAACATAGTTGTTCAGATCATAAATGGTCGCAAACGTTTAAAGATCTTAGGAAAAGAGCCAAATTAAAATGAAAGATAAAAGGATGCCAATGAATCAGAAGAAGGAAAACAATCAAGTTTAATAGAAATAAAGTTTAAATGTGGTAAAGTGTCCACAAAACTTTATTTAGATTGAAATATTCACACGCATTCATTTTACACCATAACTAAACAACAAAAATTACGGAGACGAGCAAATTTTACAATATATAGATTATAAACGTTGCAAACGTTGTACTGGTTTAATTGAATTTACCTTTGAATATGAAGTTTGTAGAAGCACAGACATGAGTACAGCTACATTCGACATAGCTTTATCATCACAGCTCATACAACCTATGCATAAATCACTGTTAAAAATTAACCATAACTGGAAAGCACTATCTAAACCCACAAAAGCACTACCTAAAAAGCAATCAAGTTTGTAATCAGAAGGGGAGTTAAATTAATACCCCTAAGCTAGAACTGGTGACCACATGTCCTATAAAACAACTGAAGTGAGCTATACAAACGTGATCCTAGGTTCTAGATATTGAAAACATCTCTCAAACCACCAGATAATACTAATGACTCTTTATCTACGAATTAACCAAACTCTAGATGACTTTTAGATAAGATTAGAGCTCGACGTGCTTGAAGTGATACTCATCGATTGTCGAGTACAGTGCCGGCGTAAACATCAGCTCCACCCGGTGCAAAAGTCGAAGTGCATCATCGTCACAATTTGTTTGTAGCCAATCCTTCCATCCTAATTCACAGATTATGATGTACCTGTTTTCACAGAAAAAAAAATATAAGGAAAAATTAGTCATTGCTCAAGTGAATAACAACATTCTCTTTACATGTTTTGAAGCAAAATCCTCAATCAAAGTTTCAACATCCAATTCTTCCAAAAACTCATTCTCAATAGCCATCAAAGCTAGCCCATTTAATCTGTCTTGTGACATAGAAGTCCTCAAATATGACTTCAATAATTTGAGTTTGGAGAAACTCCTTTCAGCCGAAGCAACACTAACAGGAATAGTTAGTAAAACTCTATAAGCAATTGTAGTATATGGAAAACTATCAAAAGGTACAAGAAAATTTATTATATCACGAGCTTTCATATTTTTATTTGGTAAAAGCTCCTTAAGAAATTTTAGCTCGATAAAAAGTTCCTCTCCAACAATGTCTACTAAATCACCATTTTTCAAACTGTTTTCTAGATAACTACAATGAGACATTAAACTCATCATCACACATTTTCAGTTTAGTGGAATCAAACAAAAAACCAAACATCTTTTCATATAACTGATATTGTTCAAACCTCTTATTAAATGAACTAATAGCATGATCAATGAGAGACAAAAAATATTGAATTCGAAATGTTTCTTCTGCAGATAATAAAGTTTCATTACCACTAACTTCATCATATTGCTTTTTTCTACGGATTATTCTTTTTTCAATAAATATAGGTTCAACACCAATTTCAGTGGCAATTTCCTTAGCTTTTATCATAGCCTCAACAAATCCAACTTCTCTATATTTCTTAAAATAAGAAATTAAGGCACTTACCTCGGTCATTGCAACATCAATCTGCATATCTTTTGACTGTAATTTTTTGCTAACTATATTTACCACATGCAATATGTCAAACCAAATAACAATAGATAACAAAAATTCAAAACTACTAAGCTCATTCAATGCTAAAGATTTAGCTTCACTTTGAATCATTGGATCATTATCATTTTCAGCCACTTCAAATAAAGACTCTCTTATATCCATAATCTGAAACCGTATAGCTTTAATACTCTCAACACGACTTTCCCATCGGGTTGTTGATAATTGCTTAAGAGTTAAACTTTTCACATTATTTTTCAAAATATCCCACCTCTTTATAGAATTAGCAAACAAAGAATACAAACGTTGTACTACCCCAAAAAAATCTTTAACCTTCACCGAATTATTTCCAATATCACACAAAACCAAATTAAGACTATGACAAGCACATGGTGTATAAAATGCCCTAGGATTCAAATCCAAAAATCTTTTTTTGTACACCTTGTTTGTATCCTTTCATATTAGATCCATTGTCATAACCTTGACCTCTCACATTATCTATATCAAGATCTAGAGATTTTAATACATTCTTTAACACTTCAAAAAGCCCTAGACCTGTTGTGTCATCTACTTGAATAAATTCAACAAAGTACTCTTCTACTTTAAAACAATTTGAGGAAAAAGACACACACCTTATAATTATTGACATTTCCTCTTGATGGCTAGCATCAGGAGTGCAATCCAAAATCACAGAAAAATATTTGGCTTCTTTAACTCTCATAATTATTTTTGATTTAATTTTTGGAGAAATTAAGAGAATCAGTTCATTTTGAGTACTATGACTAAGATAATGATGATGAATACTTCCACTAGTAATCCTAACAACATGCTCTTTCATCACAAGATCAAATTATGCTAACGTCTCTACTAATCCTAAAAAGTTGCCATTACTATTTTGATATAATGTATCGTTGGTTCCACGAAATGCCAAATTATGCTTTGCAAGATATTTTATAATTGCAATAATTCTAATTAATACATTTTTCTAATATTCCTTTTCTTTCCTAAATTTATCTTGAGCAATTTTATCAATAGTTTCATTTTTGTTAAGTCTACAGCGTAATTCAACCCAAGCAGTCATATCAAATATATGCTCATTACTTTTCTCATGATCACTTAATCTACCAAGAATATGAGTCCAATCTGAAAAAACCATCATTTGCTAATTGACTTTTCCTAATACCTTTCTTAAAAATCTTACAACAAAAACAAAAAACTCTATCTAATTCTTTTGAATAAACTAGCCATTTTCTATCACTTGATTCCCCATTTGATAATTCTCTAGTATAAAAAGATGAAACAAATCTTCTATGAACCTTATTTTTAGGACCTCTTACAATAGATAAATCTCTTTTTGGTCCATTTATTGCTAAGGTTTCTATCATTTTTAAATCAAGCCTATCCCAATTTCTTGGATCATAGATATCAAAAAGAATAGAAACACCAACATTAGGATCATCAACTTTTTCAACCACTTCATGAGCAACTATACTATCATTATCTATATTAGCATCAATATCATCAATTTTAGTTTCATCTAAGCTCTTTTTAACAATGAATTTATCCATCGGTCCCTTTTTTTGCCTTTTCACATTATCAGACGAAGACATAATTAGACAATCAAACTACAATTGTTCAATTGTAAAGTTAAATTGTTGATATAAGAGAAGAGAACAATAGAACCTGGATGGAAGTCTGATGAATAATCGAAGATTAGCAGATTGTGATTTGTGAATTGTGAAACCGTTGAAAGTTCTAACCGTAGCTTTGAGCCTCTAAGCCTCGATCTTGTGGGCGACTTGGGCACTTGGGCATTGTTAACACACCAATAAAGACACGAAATACAGAAAATTGAGTGAGGCAAAGTGAATTTCCAGAAAAAAAAATAGTTTTTGATTGGAGAAAGAAAAACCCAAAAACTGATTTATCCAATGAAAATATGAAAGGTTAAGTATGAAGAAATCACTAACGGCTCTAAATCAGAATTAGGAGGAAAATCCATTGGGTATTCGAGTTATTTACCAGATTTTGAGGTAGATAGTTGTAGTTGCATAATTTTCGTTGAAATCAAAATAGAACAGAAGAAGCAACGATAAGTTGCAAAAAAAGGGAGAAGAAAGACAACTAAATTGTTCAGAGTTTATTAAATAGTTAGGGTAAAGTTAAAAGACAAAAAAATTGAATTTGGGCTGGACATGGTGCAAATGCACTTCTTGCACTGGGCCAGCGCCGGGCCTGGTCGAGTACTATATAAGACCATCTCCTTCCAGTAATTGGATAACCCTATCTTCATCTAGATTTCTCATGTCCTCAAACCTAGTACTCTTATTGAAAATCGGACGAGACTGCAACATCAAAGTATATAGTAAGCAAAATGGTTGGAATTCGTTTCAAGCAATTGGAGCTATTGAAAAAAAGATGTTTACCCATTTATCCAAATCTCAATAAACATTCAGCCAACAAACTGAGAAACAAAATCATAAAAAGTTTAGAACCAACATTTTGGTCTCCTTGACGAGAAGGTTGAGGTAGACATTTACGGACTTAGGAGCAGTACAGAAACACATTCATTACGCAGGTTTTTATTTTCTTCTTTTGCAGTAACTTAGTCTAATAACAAAACTCCACCTTAAAGCACATACTAGCCCTGGGCATTCGGGTCCTCAGGTCGGATCTGGGTAAGAACCGATCGGATCCGGGTCTTTCGGTTATGCAAATTTTATATCCATTTAAGAATCGAGAAGATTCGGTTCGGATATCGGTTCGGTTCTTCTCAGTTCTGGGTCGGTTCGGTTCTGTAATTTTTGGAACCAAATTGTATCCGAAACTCGAATACCCAAACTTTTTTTCGGGTAAAATGGACCCATTTGTACCCATATAGACCTATTTGTACCCATTTGTACCCATTTGTATCCATTTGTACCCACATGTGGTATATTAGAGAAGACAAAGTAGTACGGTAACTAAAGCAACTGAATGGAGACCTCAAGATAAGGGATAGTGATCGAGTGTTTATCGGTTCTTCGGGTACCCATTCGGATCTTCGGGTAATACCCGATACCCACGGATATAAGAAAACAGTATCCATCGAGTATTTATGGCAATATCCATATCTGAACCGAACTTGTTTTTTTGGATCGGTTCCGGTTCGGGTCCTCGGATCCAGGTTTTTTGCCTAGGGCTAGCACATACACACACAAAAAAATACCATTATAACACGGCATTTTAGCAAACACTTGAGCCAAATTATAAGAGAGAGCAAGACAAGAAAAAAGACTCAGAATTTAAAATAAAAACACACATTTTTTCACAAAGCACTTCAAGGGATTGATCCAACAAATCTTCTTTCTTAACTTGAGCCAAATTAAAAGAGAGAGCAAGACAAGAAAAAAGACCCAGCATTTAAAATAGAAACACACATTTTTTCACAAATCACTTGAAAGGATTGATCCAACAAATCTTCTATCTTAACGTTAACTAAAAGCTCATAGGAGTAAAATATCAAACATCCAAGGTAGGCTTTTATTTGTATGACATACTCTCTAAAATTGATCCCCCAATTTCTTAGTCTATAGACTCAGTTTAACAAATTCAGTTTAACAAATTCGGTTTCATGACATCCTAGGTAGGCTTTTAATCGAGGGAAAACAAATTAGGCTTTCAAATCGGCAGAAAGGAACAATCCTTTCGTAAATGCCGACGAGGATAGAAGAAATCGTACCTTGATTCTTTGGCGAGGAGTCAATTGAGATTTCTAGAGAGAGCGTGGCGGCGTTGAGACGACGACGAAGCAGAAAAACAAAACAATCAGAGGTTTGGTTCTATTTTCTTTAGTCCACGTATGAGTTAATTTAGATGATGTGTATTATTGTTATAATTTGATTGGTTAGCTTTTTGTACTGATGTGTCAGCTTCTGGTTCAATACAGAAGCTAAGGTGTCAAGCTCTGTAGATAAACGCATTGTACTTCTATAGTATTGATTTGATTGGTTAGCTTTTTGTACTGATGTGTCAGCTTCTGGTTCAATACAGAAGCTGAGGTGTCAAGCTCTGGAGATAAACGCATTGTACTTTTATAGTATTGATATATAAACATCTATACATATACATGTATTAAATCCCTAAATCGGCTAATCTTTTTTCTTTTCTCATTTTCAATTTACAGTCAGAAGAACTTTTAATAGCCTGTTCGGCTTCTCATCTTCAATATCAATGCTACTTTTAGTCTTTTACCACATAAAATCCGATGCCATCATCAGATTTCGGGTGCACCGAAAAAAACCAGAATTCGCATGCGACTAGAAACTATAATATACTTGATCAGGTTCAAAACCTATGCATCCAAACCCGCACCCAATTGGGTATCCAAATGCCCATGACTACTTTAAATGTATATATATATCTCAATGTCTTATTATAGGGCTAGAAAAATTACCCGCTTCCAAAGATCCAAACCCTAAAACTATCCAAATGGGTAGATGAACGGCAAAAACGCCCACCCCAATTTCTTGCACTAGATTCCAATGTTTTGAGATCCGACTCGGACCTTTGATTGAACCAGTAAACCCGATCACAAATCTGTTTTGGGTTCAATGCTATTTTCCGCAAACATTAAAATCAGAAAACCTAATAAAACCCAGGTAAACCCGAAAAACCCAACGATCTGGTATTGTAACACCCATGAACCAAAAAGAAATTTTGGAGGTGTGTGTCGAGCGACATCATGAATCTAATAACCATCAAATTAGGCAACTGTTCTAGACCACAATGTTCCATTCTAGCAACCTAACAGAAGCATAGAACACATAACTGAGCCTCTAGAGCATCCTCCTCCTCATTGCCTTGATTCCACGATCACACTTTGTCTTTACCTGCATCACAAACAATAATTGAGACCCATGAGTATTATTAGAAATACTCATGGAGGTAATCCTCCCATCTACTAGGCAATACACAAAAGCAATTGAGAATCCAATGACCAACACACAACAAACAACACAATCAAACCTGAAAAAGCAAGTATCAGCCGTCTGCTAAGGGGTTGGTGTCGACTGACACACTCCTTTTGTCGATCGACACATGCTCGATATCTCCCAAAAACCCTAATTTGCATCGACCGACACCTCCATATGCGGTTATCGTTGCTCGTTAGGTTTCTCGCACCGTCCTCGCACTTGTGTCGACCGAAAACACCTTATGCTGATCGACATAGACGTCAAGCATCGTTTTCTTGCAAACTTCAACGCATATCTCCGACTCCAAACTCCTCCAATGTGGCTGAGGCTCTCCCATAAGCCACCGAAAGCCATAGAAACCAAGAATCCACCAAACACAATCAAGGAATCAACCACAAAACACTTAAACACGAAAATCAGAGAATCTCAAGCTTAGATCAGCCATGGTCATGCACTCACCTTTGCAACAAGAAGATTCTAACCAACAAACTACGAAAACACACTCCTTGCAAGCTTCTATCACGATCCTAGCCTCAGATCTCCATTCCACCAGAAGAATCTCTCAAGAACAACTTTTTCTCCTTTTCTAAGCTCTCGAGAAACGAAAATAGAGGCTAAAAATCTCCAAGTCGTCGAGTTCCCACCTTATATACCCGATCTTTAGGGTTTTCTAAGTAAACCGCATCAAACCGACGATTTAAAACCAAAATAAGCTAAACCGCAGATGCTTGTGTCGACCGACACACCTTTTGTGTTGATCGACACACCATCCTCAAGAACACTCTTGGATCACGGATGTTACATCAACACCCACATACAGACCATGTGAACCGGTTGGGGATGATTACTTCATAGCAACGTTAGGAGGATGAAACTGTGTCCGATTTGACTGAAATTTGGTGGGGATATTTCTGGTGCTAGAGGCTCCATATTCAATGGTGGGTTTGTGAAATTGAAGGTTGGTTTGTTATTTAATCAAGTGTTTGTATTGCGGTTTGTCATAGACGGTTTTGTAGTAAGGTTGGTGTGTCGATCGACACCAAGGTTGTGTCGGTCGACACCAGCATGTTGTTGTGTGTTTAGGTCGTAGAAGAACGGCTGGAGTTAGGGTTGGATGAGGAAAAATAGATGGAAGTGATGTCGACGGCGTTGGAGTTGACCGACACTAGAAGAGTGTTGATCGACACTATATGTGTTGGATCGCAAGTGGTGCGATGGGTGACGATCAACAGCATGTGGAGGTGTCGATCGACACTGGAGGAGTTGTTGATGAATTAGAGAATTCGTGAAGAAGTGTAGTCTGTGGCTGGACCGGATAAAATATTTCAGCCCACCTCTTTTTTTACTTGGTCGCTAAGGGTGGTTAGTTGTGCGACTCTGTAACTAGATGAGGTGGTCTTTGGGATACGCGGTTAAGTGAAGTTTGGTCCAGGAAGTGGAGACAAATGGCTTGTTCGGTTGGATATCGAAGGAATCAGATGCAGAGTGATCGGAGTCTATGAATGTAATATGCTCATGGAGATGAATACGTTTGTAGTACCACGATGACCTGAACTACCTTTATGGCTTTTGCAGGAACATCGCAATGTCCAACGGCCAACACTCGCCACCAAGCCCACTAAGACGTCACAAAGACCCTAAACACGTCATGACCACATAACTGTCCCGCAGGACCGCCACCAAGGCCACAAAAATGTCCAAGATAGAACACCACAATGGCCACAAACGTCACTGAGACTGCCACCATGGTATTCGGCATCACTAAGACCACCACCATGTATCTGACGTCACCAAGACCACTACCCCTGACTGACATCACCAAGACCACTACCCCTGACTGACATCACCAAGAACTCTGTCACTAATACCACCGTCATGGTACAAACAAAACAAAGAACACTACCACTAACAAGCGTAACCAAGATCTCTGTCACCAAGACCACTATCAAGGTACCAAACGTCTCTAAGACCCCTATCAAGGCACAAGCATCACCAAGAGCACTCAATGCCAATATAAACCAGTCAAATAAAAAAATATTCATATTATTAATCATAAAATGTCATAATCGTTACAACCTCAACGAAAATGCAAAATGAAAAATAAGATACAACGACAATAAGCCAACACCATGCATCCCGAGAACCACCTTATCTTGGTACTTAGTCGCACAACGAACCATCCCTAAAGCGACCAAGTATCAAGAGAGATGGGCTGGAATACTCCGTCCGCTCCAGCCATGGTCTTTCAACCATCACGACACTAGGACCGAGGTTAGGCAAGCTCAAGCCTCAACCTGCTTCTCGAACCACTTCTTGAACCTTGCTTCCATCCTCACCTCTAGCTCCCAAGTCTCCTCTAACACTCCATCACATTCTCACTGGACTCTCATCAAAGAAATCTTTTTCCGCCAAAGTTCCTTGATCCGTCTCTCGGGAACCCTCACTAGTCTTGCCTAAAAAGTCATGTTGGGCTGAAGATTTGTAAGAATCTTAGCCAACACCTCGTCAACCTTGTGAAAACACTTCCTCAACATCGACACATGGAAGACCTTGTGAAACGCATGCATAACTTCTGGCAATTCGAACATGTATGCAATTGGTCCCACCTGCTCCACAATCCTGAAAGGGCCCATGTACCTCGGACTCAACTTAGTCCTTGAGATCGACTTGTTCGGACCCTGCAACATGGCCATCTTGAGGTATACTCTATCATCCACCTGGAACTCAATGTCCTTCCTTCTCTAAATAGCACAACTCCTATGCCGATCATGAGCCTCCCTCATGTTCAGCTTGAGCACCCGGATCTTCTCCGTAGTCTCCTAAACAAAACTTGCATCAAATATGCTCCTCTCCCCCACCTAAATCAAGCCTAAAAGTGTGGGACATGGTCTCTGTAACGCCCCCGAACCGTCCCTACGGCCGGACAAACCGCGGACCGGCCTGGAGGTCATCACAGAGGAGGACAGCCCGCGATCCGGCCGAGGTTCCACTAAGGAATTAGGTTCCCCGACCAGTCCACTGGCAGCCACCTACCCGCTACGCACGCACTTCAGGCTTTTCAACCCTTTGGCACGCGCGCGGCATTATGCTGACCCAGACTAGGCCATGTACTTCTCCACTTGTCCGAATATATATATATATGAATATGAAAATAGCTCGATTTACTTAAGTATAGTGTTTACATTTAAAAATGAAAATACTAAAGTAAAAAAAGTTGGATACATTTTGAAGAAATTCATGTCAAAGGAAACAAGGATTTTCATTTAAACAATCACACAGCATAAAACATCCTATCTGGTTCCCTAGCTGCCCAACTATACCCACTTAGTTTTCCCGCAAGAAAAACAATATTGGAGTGGAATGAGTAATCTAAGATTACTCAATGAGTTGGGTAACCCTCTACATGCAAACTCGCCATCCAACTAGCCCAACATGGCTACCCCCATGCAACAATCGGAATCACACAATGCGGAAGCGAATATCAAGCAAGCAAGCAATCAAAATACACTCAAGCAAGCAGGACTAGAAATGACCAATACCTTTGACACTTCTAGACACTTAGCCACCATAGGCTAACACAACACAACTCCCAAAACTGAAAGGGAATGAAAGTACTAGTGATGTTACATTGACATGCACACACTATACTTCACCACACACGCGCAACCTAGGGCCCAATGACCTTCTGTCCCAACTTCTCAATCCCACTCCGCATTGAAACAACAAAGGTTACCAACCGGTTCACCACACATTTCATCGTCATGCAATATATCGAGCTAGTCACTCACTTGTCATTGATTTTCCTTGCCACGAGACCGCGCAGGTTAACTCGCCGGACTATCTCATTCTCTTCAGGGACAGAAGTCGATTGCTAGTCCAACATGACTTATGCAAACTAGCTAGACAAGTACTAATTCTAAGCCTACTGACACAAAGAATTAAGTACTTAAATAAAGAAATATTTAAAGCAATAATCAAGCAATGCATGCAAGTAAAATCAAGCAAGAAATTCACCCAATAATTCTTAAGATGCTAGAAATAAATAATTAAAGTACTTAAGACCACCACTACATGCATGCAACCGATCAAACACCCAAATAAAATTAAGAATAATTTCTTAAATATTTTCCCTTGACATGCATGTGATGCAAATAATTTTTCAACCCTTTTTACCATGCATGCAAGCCAAATTTAATCCCAAAAATTATGCAAGAAACTTATTGCATTTTCAACTCTTCACACCACTTTATTTTTCTCCCTTTAATCGGTTAAAAAAATTCTTAGAGAGATGCATGCATGATCATCCTTTTCGGATCTGACCTTGCAAGCAACCCAAATCTCCTCTTTTATGCATGCATGTTCTTTTCAACTCTTCCAAGACTACATGCAACAAATGGTTGAATGCATGATAGTCTACTCTTAGATCTTAGTTTATTGACATGTAGATCTAACAAGAAAAACATGCAACACACAAACAATCAAAGAGAGATACAAGAGCTACCGAGTTCATGTACCCTCTAAACACACACAAAACCGTAACTCACAACACATCTATAACCATAGCCTTAACTCATAGTGATTTAGGCAGAGGTTTGATAGTGTTGAGCTCCACCACAGCTCAAATCCGACAGCACTTCGCCTCCTCTTTCACCTCAAGCTCTGACGAGCTCCCTCCTTCTTCCTTGCTCGGACTTCTCTTGATTTCTCTTCAAGAATTTTGTGAGAAAAATTTGAAAGATTTTTGGTGTCTTTAGGGGTTTTAGGCGAAAATGAGAGCTCAAGAGTCCTATTTATAGGACTCTTGGTCGAGTTTTGGGCAGAGAAGAGAGCTGCCAAATGTCTCATAATTTGCATGGATTTTGCCAAGTGGTGCAATCTCGGCTGCATGTGGCGCGTGTATCTCAAACGCCAGGCGGAGGAGACTTAATCGTCTCACACGTGTCCTCCCGCCGGTGACCAACTCTTCCGCTTCCCCCTTCTTTCTTCCCGCATCCAGAGCTTCCGTCTGCGACACACAACTCTGTCTCTATCGTGCGGAACGACAATTCCTCGACCCTTCTTGGTCTCTTGTCCGCGTCCTTACGGTCCTTCCATCCGTAGTCGGTTTCCGTGTCCGCGACAAAACGATATCTCGTCCTTACTCGGTTCTCTCATCCGCGACATACGGTTCTCCTGTCCGTAGTCTATTTCTGCGTCCATGTTGTACGGTTCTTCCGTCCGTATATGGTCCTGCCGTCCGTATACTGTCATTTCGTCTACGACATACAGCCCCTTCGCCCATAGTCCGTCTCCTCGTCCATGACGTACGGTCCCCTCGTCCGTGGTCCGCCTTCTCATCCATGACGTACGGTCCCCTCGTCCATGGTCCGTCTCCTCGTCCATGACGTACGGCCTTTCCGTCCGTAGTCCGTTTTTCGGATTCTCCTTATTTTTAACTCGGCCTTTCCTTACTTTGCACCTCTTGCATCGATTCTCCGATATTCTAATCATCTACCGTCCTTTCCCCTTTGTTGGCTCAATGGTTCACGAAAAATCTTCGGCTATTGTTCGTCCAGCGTCTAGGTATCTTTCTCCCCAAGTTACTCGGTCGTTTTCCCAAGTTTTTCTTTATCCTCCTTCCCAATCCTCTCTGGTCCTTTTGAACATGTTCTTTTCTTCCGGTATGTATCCTTTGATACGGTCACTACATTCTTCCCCCCTTAAAAGTTTGTCCTCGAATTCTAGAGTCTCCTTCACCTCTTTGGTGAAAAATCATGAGGTTTACCGTCCGGGTTTGCATCCTTTCGTCATCTTGACCACCTTTGTATACTTATTTTGCTGGTTTACTCCTGATGAGTTAATTAGCCATTCCTTCCCTTGGGTTCTGCTAACTAACCTCCTTTTCTATCGTACTACCACTCGTGTTCTCCACGTTCTCCTCTAGTATCAAAAGCTTCTTCATCTCTAATCTTCGTTTGGTTCTCCTGAATCCCTAGTTCTCTCGGTTATGAGTTTCATCTCATCATAACCTCACCTAACCTATTTTCACATTTCGATCGTAATACTCTCCGCTTCTTGATCCCTTTCTACCTTCTTATATTCTTGAGATGTTTGATATTACGTAATTCGATTTCATTGGTCTCCTATCCTTCTCGCCTTTTTGTAACACCCTTTCATACTCCTCATACTCACCTCCGAATCTCATAATGTATGGCTTTCCCATTCTCCCATTATCCACGTCTTTACTTGACGCATTGCTTCCCTCGATATGATTTCTTCTTATTGTCTCGTTCCATAACCTTTATGTCTTTAATTGGTTTCTATCACTGCGTCTTAGCTTTCGTAATTTTTGACTTCTTCTTCATCTCACGCGTTTGTTCGCGAATTTTTGTTAGTCGTTCTCCGTTCTTGGGCTGGCTCCTTACACTACGTTAGGTCTGGGCATTTGGGTGTTTGGGTCGGGGTCAGGTTCGGGTAATTCGGGTTTGGGTTTTTCGGGTTTACTAATATAGGATCCGAACAGGTGTTCATATAATTTCGGGTCGGGTCAGGTTCGGTTCCTATCGGGTTCCGGTTATTTGGGTATTGACTTTAAGAAACCTGTAATGTATCCAAAATATATTCGGTTATGGATAGTACCTACTCTAACATATCCAAAGTACCCACAAAAACCTGAAATGTACCCACAAAACCCAAAAAACCTGAAATATAATTGTACAAACAGTTGTATAATCTAACAAATTCAATAAGAAACAATGAACTAAATGAAATTGAGCATACCATGTCTCGCAAAACAAATGAAACAGAAACTGAGCATACCATGTCTGGCAAAACAATTCAAACATGTACCATGTCTCGCAAAATAAGCATCCCAACAAAGAAAAACATGACTTAAAATCTTAAACAAATGAAACTGATAATGATAAACTAATAATACTTGTCTAGTGAAAGAAAAAAGAAAGAAACAAAGAAAGAAGAATCATCCGAGCATGTCAGCCTTTAACACATTATCCATAGATCATGACCTGTTACATCAAACCAAACATTTTTAAAACTAAAACTCACTTGAAAGAACATAACTACCAAACATTTTTAAAACTAAAACTCACTTGAAAGAACAATTAAGTTATGTATCTAAAATTCTCAATTAACAGCTATGAACAAAACAAAGAAGAGAATTTGACCCAAAAAATCAAATTCAATGTGAATCAAATAAATACAAATTCGACAAAAGAAAACCAAGTACAAAAATAGTATCAATTAATCAACAGAGTTTCAGACATAAACAAATCAATAATTAAAGAAAAAAGAAGAGAATGAAGCTTACAATTAAGCTTTGCCTGATCGACTTCTAGCTCCCTATGATCGGAGAACCCAACGATGAAGCTAACGGCGGACTTAGGTTTTGGGAATGAGTTTTGGTTTATAAAACCAAAAGATACTTGAAATCGGACAAAATCAGACAAGTTTGACATGGTTATGATTTTTTAGGAAGATTCACAAGGATTCGGAGAGGGAGAATAAGGCAAACGGTTTTATGAAATAAAATCATATGCGATGCGATAGGGATAAGGTGAATATATTGTATAGTTATCCTCGGGTATAAACAGATACTCACGGGTTCACGGGTTTGGTTCGGGTAATACCCAATACCTGTGGTTATTTGAAAACAAAAACCAATTGGTTATTTATACAGAATCGGTTCGGGCCGGGTTCGGATATTTTCAGGTAGGGTTCGGGTCGGTTCCTCGGGTTCGGTTTATTTGCCCAGGCCTACACTACGTCCAAGCTCCGACCTCGACTCTTTGTTTTGATTCAATGGGATTCCACTGAGTTTTGCCTCTTGGCAGGGTGTTGATTATTTCTCTTCATTCATTATTTTTTTGCACCCTCTTTCTTTGCCACATTATTTTCATGCACTCTCTGCCTTTGCCACATTATTTTCGTGCACCCCTTTTTATTGTTAGTCAGTTCGCATCTGACTTAGTGCATTCATTTACTTTTCACACCACTCTTGTTTCGCCTCACGTCCACTCCCTTGGACTTGCCTCGACACGCATATAAACCTTCACACACCCCTCTTTTTTTAATCATTATTCTCTCTACTTTTCCACAGTTGATTCGAGTGTCTTCCTCGATCAATATGCTATCTACAATTTGTCGGATTGCGTTCTTGCGGTGTTAGGTGAATCCTCAATCAATCAAGCCAAAACAATCACAACTCAAACGTTTTCTTAGTTATTCATCCTATATGCAATCTAACCCATGATGCAAGCAATCATAGTTAGCAAGCAACTACTTCAATCAAATAGCAAGCAATCAAATCAACCAACCAATCACACAAAAACACGACAACAAGGCTAAAGACTTAGCACAAACGCCGAATAATAACTTTACCAAAAGAATTAAGGGTTCTACTGGCTTGTTATCCGAGTTCAAAATCTAGTCTTAGAGACCTAGATAAAACATACACACTGCAGGACAAGTTCCAATCTCTCCTGAAAAGATTACACATAACCCTATAACATGGCTAATAGGTGCCTAGGGTCCTCTCAGGAACTTACACATCCTACAGCTACACTCACACTGTCTTGGTGGCTGGCCGGTGCTTGGTTCAGTGGGTGGGTTCATAGAGGTCGTGGCCGCAGGCGCAGGAGCTTCACTCTCACTTGGTCCATTTTCATCCGGTCTCTAGATTTGAGTCGGACAGTTTTGCCCTTCTGTCCAATCGTTTGACACTCCCAACATACCATTATTTCTCCCGGTTCACAAGCACATAGCTTTGCTCTCCAATAGTTTATGGTTCGATTCCTAGTCCTTCCACACGCATCACACACCATAGTGTTTTTTATGAACTCGAGATGGGTAAGTCACTCTCTTCCTTGCCTGAGCTCTAGTTCTCGGCATTCCCCTCAATGGTCTCATCTCCTCATGCCTCGTGGGTGTCACTCCCTCCTCCAAATACTTGGACCGCTTTTCGCTACCTTGACCGTGTTGCATTCGGACAACTTGTTTCCTCAGCCTTACCTCTTCCGCCAATTTCTCGACTAACTCCATCATGGAGTCCCTTAGTCCTTGGTCCACTTCCTCCTCTTGTTCTCCTAATCCTTGATCTGGTGCCATCTCTTGGTCAACCCCTGGTTCACTATCGGCCTCATTCGATTGGCCATTCCTTGGTTCACTTCCGGTGGTCATAACATGATCCTCTTCGGGTTCACCCCCGACTTCTCTGGTACCATCCTCCGTTTTCTCATCTCTCCCCTCTTGTTCTCGTTTCATCCTTGGTTCAGTTCCTACCACATCCTCCGGTTCATTCTCCGGCATTGTCTCGGTCACACTCAACCGCCTCATCAACATTTCATTGTTGATCTCCACCTCTAATATCATCGGGTCCCATTGGCCCCTTCTTCTCGCCGCATCCCTTTGATTCTCAATCTCCTGTTCATTCTCACCCGATTCTGGTGCTGGTACCGGTGCTGGTACTGGCTCAGTTCGTGTTCTCTCTCTTGGCACTTCCCTCGGTCTCCTTTTTTCTTCAACTATGAGGGTTGGTATGCCCTCCTCATCATTGGATAAGATTTTCGTGACCTTTAAGTATTCCTCTTGGTCACTGTCGCTCGGGTTAGGGTCTCTATCACCCTCGGCTGTCTCAGCTAGCACATTGGTTCCACCTTGACCACTTGTCTCGGTTCCCTCGTTCGTCTCAATCCTCTCCTCATCAATCTCCTCCATCATTTCAGTCAACATACTCATGACTCGGTTCCTGGTCTCTCCTCTCTCCTCTTCTGGTACCTCATCCCGTATCGAAATTGACAAACCGCGTCCATCAATAGTAATCTGGATCCGAATTGGTATCTCAGTCCATACTGGAGCTGCCTGATCATCTCAATCATTTGCCCCACTCGCATCTTGTCCCAAATTCTCGGAAGGATCGGTCTCGACTGACAGATTCACTTCCTCACCATCCTCTTTCTCTTCCTCACACTCGGAAGGATCAGATTCTATGGGTTGGTCCACCTCCTCCTCATATCCGTCCAACAATCCCTCAAGACTCCAATTATTTGTGTCTACGGTTGCATGGGAACTTTCTGACTCGGTCGAAAGAAACCCATTGTGGTGACTCGACTCCTCCTGCCCCGGACCCTGTCCCTCTGAACCATTTCCGCCATCCCTGCCACCAGAAGACATATGCACACAACAAGGCAAGTTGCTAGTTAAGTCTAAGGTTCTCTCAAACTAAACAGGCAACAACCGGAACCTAAATGCTAGTTTTTACGTCACATTTACTAGATAAAACGTTTGAAAAGCCCAAGTGGATACGAGTTTCGCAACCCGCTCTGATACCACCGTTGTAACGCCCCCAAACCCTCCCTACGGCCAGACAAACCGCAGACCGGCCCGGAGGTCGTCACAGAGGAGGACAGCCTGTGATCCGGCCGAGGATCCACCAACGAATTAGGTTCCCCGACCAGTCCGCCGGCAGCCGCCTACCCGCTACGCATGCACTTCAGGCTTTTCAACCCTTTGGCACGCGCGCGGCGTTTTGCTGACCCGGACTAGACCATGTACTTCTCCCCTTGTCCGAATATATATATATATATATATATATATATATATATATATATATATAAATAGCTCGATTTACTTAAGTATAATGTTTTACATTTGAAAACGAAAATACTCAAGTAAAAACAGTTGGATCCATTTTGAAGAAATGCATGTTAAAGGAAACAAGGATTTTCATTTAAGCAATCACACAACATAAACCTTCCTATCTGGTTCCATAGCTGCCCAACTCTACCCACTTACTTTTCCTACAAGAAAAAACAGTATTGGAGAGGAATGAGTAATCTAGGTTTACTTAGTGAGTTGGGTAACCCTCTACATGCAAACTCCCCATCCAACTACCCCAACATGGCTACCCCATGCAACAATCAGAATCACACAATGTGGAAGCGATTAGCAAGCAAGCAAGCAAGCAATCAAACAACACTCAAGCAAGCAGGACTAGAAATGACCAAGACCTTTGACACTTCTAGACACTTAGCCACCATAGGCCAACACAACACAACTCCCAAAACTCAAAGGGAATGAAAGTACTAGTGATGTTACATTGACATGCACACACTATACTTCACCACACTCGCACAACCTAGGGCCCAATGGCCTTCTGTCCCAACTTCTTAATCCCACTCCGCGTTAAAACCACAAAGGTTACCAACCTGTTCACCACACATTTGCATCGTCATGCAATATATCGAGCTAGTCACTCACTAGTCACCAATTGCCTTGCCACGAGACCGCGAAGGTTAACTCGCCGGACTATCTCATTCTCTTCAGGGACAGAAGTCGATTGCTAGTCCAACATGACTTATGCGAACTAGCTAGACAAGTACTAATTCTAAGTCTACTGACACAAATAATCAAGTACTTAAATAAAGAAATATTTCAAGCAAGAATCAAGCAAAGCATGCAAGTAAAATCAAGCAAGAAATTCACCCAATAATTCTTAATATGCTAGAAATAAATTATTCAAGCACTTAAGGCCACCACTACATTCATGAAACCGATCAAACACCCAAATAATATTAAGAAAAATTTCTTAAATATTTTCCCTTGACATGCATGTGATGCAAATAATTTTTCAACCCTTTTTACCATGCATGCAAGCCAAATTTAATCCCAAAAATTATGCAAGAAAATTATTGCAATTTCAACTCTTCTCACCACTTTATTTTTATCCCTTTAATCGGTTAAAATAATTCTTAGAGAGATGCATGCATGATCATCCTTTTCTGATCTGACCTTGCAAGCAACCCAAATCTCCTCTTTTATGCATGCAAATTGTAACATCCGTGAACCGAAATCCCGGTTTAGGGGATTGCATCGGTCGATGCAAGAGGTGCATCGGTCGATGCATGTGCAATTCTCTACGTTTTGACTTAAGTCAAACGCTGCGTTTTGGACAAAGGGAAAAGAAAACCCTTAAGTCGTGTTTTGGTTTCATTCGACGGATTTGGCCGTTTTTGAGAGAAAACAAAAGAGAGAAAAGTGTTCTTGGTGTTCTTGGAGATTTCTTGGAGATTTGGGGCGTTCCTGTAGAGATCTGTAGCTGGGATCGTTGTAGGAGCTTCCTAGAGGCTTGTTCTTGTTGTTTGAGGTTTAGTTTTCTTCTGTGGCAAAGGTAAGTGCATGACCATGGCTTATCTAAGCTAGAGGATTCTTTAATCTGCTTGTTGTGTGATGTTAGGCTTGTTAGATCGTTGCTATGGACGTTAGGAAGCTTTCTTGTGGCTTGGGATCAAGTTTTGTGGTTGTAGGAACGAAGATCCGGCGAGAAGCTTTGGGGAAATCACGGTGCTCGACGTTGCGTCGATCGATTCATATCTTGCATCGGTCGATGCAAGTGCGAGGACGGCGCGTAAGACTCTAGGGTTTTCGTGTTACGTCGAGCATGCGTCGGTCGATGCAGACTGGGTATCGGTCGATGCAAGTTACACTTGCATCGGTCGATGCAGCTTCTGTGTCGATCGATGCTTCCCCATTTGGCATCGGTCGATGCATGTGTGGTGTCGGTCGATGCTAAGTCCTGGTTTGTTATGGTCGTTTGTTGATTGTTGTGTGTTGGTTATTGATACTCTATTGCTTGTGTGTATAGCCCAGTAGATGGGAGGATTGCCTTACTGAGTGTTTATAAAATACTCATGCATTGCAATATGTGTTTGTGGTGCGGGTAAAGGCAAAGTGTGATCGTGGAATCCAGGCTATGAAGAGGAGGATGTTCTAGGGACTCGGTTTTATGTTGTCTGGCATTACTAGGTTGCTAGAGTTGGGTCATTAGAACATTGCTAGGTTGCTGGTTCTTTGATTCTTGATGTTTGGTTATTGTTTATGTTGGAATTATGGATATGTTTTATTATTGGTTTATTATTGGATATTGGTTGGTTATTTCCGCTGTTGATTGTGAATGTGGTTAGGTGGCTAGTGGGTATGGGACCACTAGTTGTAGTTTATTTATATTATATTATATTTATTAATTCAAAAAAAAAGGGGGTCGGTCGTTTCATTTTGGTATCATAGCCCTTACGGTTCTAGGTTTGGGTTCACTAGGTTTCTGTTGTAGATGTTTGGGATTTGCATGCTTGATTGATTATGTGAGTTAGTCAATTGTGTGTGGCATGGAGTCCTAGAACATCCTCTTCGAGCCGAGTGTGTGATTCCACGGTGAGTTTATGTTTCTGTGTTATAATAGAAATTGTTTGCTTAGCCTTCTGTTCATGGTAGTGCAGATTGTTAGAGAGGATGCTGTGGCTGGTCGAGGTTGTGGACGCGGACGTGGTCGCGGACGTGGTCGTGGTAGGGGCAGAGCCCCAGTGGTTAGTGAGACCGAGGACCAGAGTGTGACAGCTGAGGGTGTTGGCGAGTCGCAGGATGTTCCGGGGGATTCCGTGAGTGTGGCAGGAGGGGGCGGTGTTGATGCTCCAATGGCCGGTGATGCTAGGGTCCCGGGTGTGGGAGTCCCAGCGGGTGGAGTCCATGGTACTGACTTTGCGGCTATGCTAGCAGAGGTGTTGGCGCGGTTACCACCAGTGGTACCGGCTCAGGCTCAGGTAGTCCCACCAGTGGTGGCGGAGGAGCGGCAGCCAGTGGCTGCGGATGCGGGGGTCCATGCTCGTTATCTCAGCATGTTGACAGAGATGGGTCGGTTGCGTACTGAGCAGTTTTCGGGAGGTGTAGATCCTACTGCTGCGGATGCGTGGAGGACGAGAGTGGAACGTAACTTCCATACTCTGAGATGTCCTGAGGAGTTTTGGGTGGACATAGGGTTCTACTTTTTGAGTGGTGATGCTGAGTTGTGGTGGAGAGCTGTGGCTACTAGGAGGGTGCAGCGGGAGATGACTTGGGCTGACTTCGTTTTGGATTTCAACCGCAAGTATTTTCCTAGAGAGGCATTGGATCGTTTGGAGGTGCAGTTCCTTCAGTTGTCTCAGGGGACACGGTCAGTGCGGGAGCTGGACTTGGAGTTCAGTCGACTTCTTTGTTATGGAGGTCGGGCTATGGAGCCTGAGGAGGCTCAGATCAGGAGGTTCTTGAGGGCTCTACGTGATTACTTGAGAGTTCACTGTAGAGGGAGGAGTTATGCTACGCGTGCAGAGCTGGTTGAGACTGCAGCAGAGATTGAGGAGGATATCCGGGCACAGTCAATGGCGGTAGCTCCAGCAGTTCAGCCTAGTAAGGCTCAGCAGCAGGGTGGTTCTAGCAGGGGCGGTAGGCATGCTCAGGGAACCAAGAGGAAGTGGGAGGCTACGCAGAAGCCGAGTGGTGCGGGTTGCTTCGGTTGTGGGAGCAGGGATCACAGTGTTGCTAGTTGTCCCAAGAGGAGTGTTCCGACGGCAGGACCTCGGGTATGTTATCACTATAGAGAGACAGGGCACATCAGGCCTTTTTGTCCCAAGTTGCAGCCGGCAGCAGTGGCAGCGTTGCAGTAGGTGCAGCCTGGAGGTCAGCAGGTGGCACGGATTGAGCAGGCGCCACGGGTTTACACGACAGCTGAGACTGGTGGAACCAGTGCCGGGGCGATCACAGGTATATTTTCTGGTACTTTAACTTTGTGAATTTTTGTAGGTTCAGATTGTATATGTTTCCTGTGATTAAGTGTTAGGTTCTCAACACATGAGGTTTGTGTAGGGACCTTGTTGGTGGGCGGGTTTAAGTCCCACGTTATGTGTGATTCTGGAGCTTCGCATAGCTTCATTACTCCCGAGTGTGCAGAGTGTGCGGGGATCAGCGGGGATCCTGGAGAGCGTGCCGGAGTTGTCAGAGTTGCGGGAGGCAAGTTCCTGAGAGTTATTGGACGGGTTAGAGGAATTGATATTCAGATCGCAGGAGAGTCATGGCCAGCGGATTTGCTTATCAGTCCAGTGGAGCTGTATGATGTTATTCTCGGGATGGATTGGATGCATCGGCATATGGTGCATTTGGATTCCTATCGGGGTAGAGTGGATTTTGAGCGTCTAGAAGGGAAGTTGGTGTTCCAGGGTATTAGACCGACTTCGGGGAGTCTCGTGATCTCAGCCATTCAGGCTGGGAAGATGATCGAGAAGGGCCGTGAGGCTTATTTGGTTACTATATCTATGCCAGAGTCAGTGGGGAAGTCTACGGTTAGCGGTATTCCGGTAGTGGAGGAGTTTGAGGATGTTTTTCAGTCTTTGCAGGGATTACCACCATCTCGGTCGTATCCTTTTACCATTGAACTGGAACCGGGGACGACACCGTTATCCAAGGCTCCTTACAGGATGGATCCAGCAGAGATGGCAGAGCTGAAGAAGCAGCTGGAGGATTTACTGAGTAAGGGATTCATCCGTCCTAGTGTATCACCGTGGGGAGCGCCGGTCTTGTTTGTGAAGAAGAAGGATGGGAGTTTCAGGTTGTGTATCGATTATCGGGGTTTGAACCGGGTCACTGTGAAGAACAAGTATCCTCTTCCTATGATCGATGAGTTGTTGGATCAGTTGAGGGGTGCTACTTGGTTCTCTAAGGTGGATCTGGCATCGGGTTATCATCAGATACCGATAGATGAGGCAGATGTGAGAAAGACTGCTTTCAGGACGAGGTATGGGCACTATGAGTTTGTGGTGATGCCTTTCGGGTTGACTAACGCGCCAGCAGCGTTTATGAGATTGATGAACAGTGTGTTTCAGGAGTTTCTGGATGTATCTGTCATCATTTTCATCGACGATATCCTGGTTTATTCTAAGAGTCCTGAGGAGCATGCAGTGCATTTGAGGGCAGTTATGGAGAAGCTGCGGGAGCAGAAGTTGTTTGCCAAGTTGAGCAAGTGTAGTTTTTGGCAGCGTGAGATGGGCTTTCAGGGTCACATTGTTTCTGCAGAGGGGGTTTCTGTAGATCCAGAGAAGATTCAGGCTATCAGAGATTGGCCTAGACCGCAGAATGCCACAGAGATCAGAAGTTTCCTTGGATTGGCAGGTTACTACAGGAGATTTGTGCAGGGGTTTGCAAGCAGAGCACGTCCTATGACTAAGTTGACAGGGAAGGATGTTCCTTTTGTCTGGTCAGAAGAGTGTGAGGAAGGCTTTGCAAGCCTGAAGGAGATGTTGACTACTGCGCCAGTATTGGCTTTGCCTGAGCAGGGAGAACCCTATGTGGTTTATACAGATGCATCTAGAGTTGGTTTGGGGTGTGTTCTGATGCAGCATGGGAAGGTGATTGCCTATGCTTCGCGGCAGTTGCGGGTGCATGAAGGCAACTATCCTACTCATGATTTGGAGATGGGTGTTGTAGTTTTTGCCCTGAAGATTTGGAGATCTTATCTTTATGGTGCAAAGGTACAGGTGTTCACAGATCATAAGAGCCTGAAGTATATATTCACTCAGCCTGAGTTGAATTTGAGGCAGAGGCGGTGGATGGAGCTTGTGGCGGATTATGATTTGGAGATAGCCTATCATCCTGGTAAGGCTAACACGGTTGCAGATGCTCTGAGTCGGAAGAGGGTAGCTTCGGCTCAGGAGCAGGAGATGGAGTCTTTGGTAGGGGAGATCAGTGCGTTGAGCTTGTGTGCTGTTTCACAGGAACCGTTGGGTTTGGAAGCAGTAGATAGAGCAGATCTTCTGAGTAGGGTGCGGTTGGCTCAGGAGAAGGATTTGGGGCTAGTGAATGCCTCTAAGGATGTGGATTCAGAGTATCAGGTCTCAGATAATGGTACTATCTTGGTGCACGGTCGGATTTGTGTGCCCAAGGATGAGGAGTTGAGACAGGAGATTCTGAGAGAGGCTCATGCGAGCAGGTTGTCTATTCATCCAGGAGCGACTAAGATGTACCGTGATCTCAAGAGGTACTATCATTGGGTCGGGATGAAGAAGGATGTCGCTAGTTGGGTTTCGAGGTGTGATGTGTGTCAGCTAGTGAAGGCTGAGCATCAGGTTCCTGGCGGGTTACTGAAGAGTTTACCCATTCCTGAGTGGAAGTGTGATATGATCACCATGGACTTTGTGGTAGGATTGCCAGTGTCACGGACCTTTGATGCTATTTGGGTCATTGTGGACCGGTTGACTAAGTCAGCACATTTTCTGGCCATTAAGAAGACTGATGGAGCAGCGGTCTTGGCTAAGAAGTATGTGAGAGAGATAGTCAGGTTGCATGGGGTGCCAGCAAGCATTGTGTCTGATAGGGATTCTACGTTCACTTCGGTGTTCTGGAAGGCATTTCAGGCAGAGATGGGCACTAAGGTGCATATGAGTACAGCTTACCATCCCCAGACAGATGGACAGTCTGAGAGGACGATCCAGACACTGGAGGATTTGCTGAGGATGTGTGTGTTGGATTGGGGTGGCCATTGGGCAGATCACCTGAACCTGGTAGAGTTTGCTTACAACAACAGTTATAAGGGGAGTATTAAGATGGCTCCTTATGAGGCTTTGTATGGGAGGCCATGTTGTACACCATTATGCTGGACTCAGGTAGGGGAGAGGAGCATGTTTGGTGCAAATTTTGTTCAGGAGACCTCAGAGAAGATTCGGGTTCTCAAGCTGAACATGAAAGAGGCTCAGGATAGGCAGAGGAGTTATGCAGATAGGAGGAGGAGAGATCTTGAGTTTCAGGTAGGAGACAGAGTGTACCTCAAGATGGCCATGTTGCGGGGTCCGAACAGGTCATTGTCAGAGACTAAGTTGAGTCCGAGGTATATGGGTCCATTCAGAGTGATTGAGCGGGTTGGACCAGTGGCATATAGATTGGAGTTACCTGAGGTGATGCGTGCATTCCATAAGGTTTTCCATGTGTCTATGTTGCGGAAGTGTCTCCATGAGGGAGAGGAGGTGTTGGCTAAGATTCCTGAGGATCTTCAGCCTAACATGACTTTGGAGGCGAGACCAGTGAGGGTTCTCGAGAGGAGGATCAAGGAACTTCGGAAGAAGAAGATTCCTTTGATGAGAGTCCTGTGGGACTGTGATGGTGTTGAGGAGCAGACTTGGGAGCCTGAGGCAAGGATGAAGGCAAGGTTCAAGAAGTGGTATGAGAAGCAAGCCGCGACTTGAGCTTGTTTAGCCTGGTCCCATCTGTAATCCGTGGCTGGAGTGGTTGGTTTTGCGACTCAGTATGGGAATGGAGTATTCCAGCCCATCTCTCTTGTTACTCGGTCGCTTGGGGTGGTTGGTTGTGCGACTCAGTAACAAGATGAGGTGGTGTTGGGGTACAAAGTTTCCGTGAGGCGGGGTTGTGAAGGAAAGTTTCCTGAAGGAGAAGTTACCAAAAGTGGAAAGTTTCCAAAAATGGAAAGTGCTAAATATGGAAAGTTTTATGGGAGTTAGAATTTGTCCATTTTAGCGGTGGAGAGCCTTAAAGGGGGGCTTGTGTGTGGCCTTAGTGGCGGACTTTTGAGTCAGTGTGCCCGTGTGTGGCGGTCTTTTTAGACAATGTGTGGTCTTTGTGACGGGCTTTTTAGCCAGAGTGTCTTTGTGACGGTCCTCTTTAGGACATTTGTGTGGCCTTGGTGGCGGTCCTTTCTAGGACATTTGTTTGGCCTTTGTGGCGGGCTGTTTAGCCAGAGTGTCTTTGTGACGGTCCTTCGGGACAGATGGTCTTTGTGACGGTCCTTCGGGACAGATGGCCTTTGTGGCGGGCTGTTTAGCCAGAGTGCCTTGGTGGCGGTCCTCTTTAGGACATTTGTTGGCCTTGGTGGCGGTCCTCTTTAGGACATTTGTTTGGCCTTGGTGGCGGTCCTCTTTAGGACATTTGTTTGGCCTTGGTGGCGGTCCTTTTTAGGACATTTTGTTTGGCCTAGCGGCCCTTGTGGCGTGTATATGATCCTTGTGTGGTCATGAGGTATTCCAGTGAGGAAATATGTGGTTGGTAGGACATTGAGATGTTTTGTACGCGAACCACGGGAAGGAAACCTGGATAGGGATAGGACTCAGACGTGTTCAGAATCGTTTGCTCGCGACTCTTGGGGGACTTAGGTTCTCCTAGTACTGCCATATTCAGAGACTTTGTGGCTCGGGAGTATGGTTGGTATATCGACTTCGGATGACGATCCGGGGGCGCTCTGTAGGGTGGCAACCCGAGAGACGAGTTTGGATTTTTCCTTATTTATTATGGCATGCGGGTTTAGGCCCGATGAGGAGCCAACATTTGGCATGCAGACTTAGGTCTGATGAGGAGCCAATAAAACTCAAGGTTTAGGCCTATGAGTAAAGGAAAGTCCAAAAAGTCAAGAGCAAATGACGCCTGGAGCGTGAGTTTATCGCCTAGAGGTGACCTTCTGTGGATCGGTCGGAGGAGTGCGGGCCGTGGAGACGGTTGCACGGGAGTCCTTGGCTGATGGTTGTTTGGGATTCGAGGACGAAACCAGTTTGGTGGGGGAGAATTGTAACATCCGTGAACCGAAATCCCAGTTTAGGGGATTGCATCGGTCGATGCAAGAGGTGCATTGGTCGATGTATGTGCAATTCTCTGCGTTTTGACTTAAGTCAAACGCTGCGTTTTGGACAAAGGGAAAAGAAAACCCTTAATCGTGTTTTGGTTTCATTCGACGGATTTGGCCGTTTTTGAGAGAAAACAAAAAAAAGAAAAGTGTTCTTGGTGTTCTTGGAGATTTCTTGGAGATTTGGGGCGTTCCTGTAGAGATCTGTAGCTGGGATCGTTGTAGGAGCTTCCTAGAGGCTTGTTCTTGTTGTTTGAGGTTTAGTTTTCTTCTGTGGCAAAGGTAAGTGCATGACCATGGCTTATCTAAGCTAGAGGATTCTTTAATCTGCTTGTTGTGTGATGTTAGGCTTGTTAGATCGTTGCTATGGACGTTAGGAAGCTTTCTTGTGGCTTGGGATCGAGTTTTGTGGTTGTAGGAACGAAGATCCGGCGAGAAGCTTCGGGGAAATCACGGTGCTCGACGTTGCGTCGATCGATGCATATCTTGCATCGGTCAATGCAAGTGCGAGGACGGCGCGTAAAACTCTAGGGTTTTCGTGTTACGTCGAGCATGCGTCGGTCGATGCAGACTGGGTATCGGTCGATGCAAGTTACACTTGCATCGGTCGATGCAGCTTCTGTGTCGATCGATGCTTCCCCATTTGGCATCGGTCGATGCATGTGTGGTGTCGGTCGATGCTAAGTCCTGGTTTGTTATGGTCGTTTGTTGATTGTTGTGTGTTGGTTATTGATACTCTATTGCTTGTGTGTATAGCTCAGTAGATGGGAGGATTGCCTTACTGAGTGTTTATAAAATACTCATGCATTGTAATATGTATTTGTGGTGCAGGTAAAGGCAAAGTGTGATCGTGGAATCCAGGCTATGAAGAGGAGGATGTTCTAGGGACTCGGTTTTATGTTGTCTGGCATTACTAGGTTGCTAGAGTTGGGTCATTAGAACATTGCTAGGTTGATGGTTCTTTGATTCTTGATGTTTGGTTATTGTTTATGTTGGAATTATGGATATGTTTTATTATTGGTTTATTATTGGATATTGGTTGGTTATTTCCGCTGTTGATTGTGAATGTGGTTAGGTGGCTAGTGGGTATGGGACCACTAGTTGTAGTTTATTTGTATTATATTATATTTATTAATTCAAAAAAAAAGGGGGTCGGTCGTTTCACATGTTCTTTTAAACCCTTCCAAGACTACATGCAACAAATGGTTGAATGCATGATAGTCTACTCTTAGATCTTAGCTTATTGACATGTAGATATAACAAGAAAAAAATGCAACACACAAACAATCAAAGATAGATACAAGAGCTACCGAGCTCATGTACCCTCTAAACACACACAAAACCGTAACTCACAACACATCTATAACCATAGCCTCAACTCACAGTGATTTAGGCAGAGGTTTGATTGAGTCGAGCTCCACCACACCGTAAATACGACAACACTTCGCCTCCTCTTTTACCTCAAGCTCTGACGAGCTCCCTCCTTATTCCTTGCTTGGAAATCTCTTAATTTATTTTCAAGAATTTTGAGAGAAAAATTTGAGGGAGTTTTGGTGTCTTTAGGGGTTTTAGGCAAAAATGAGAGTTCAAGAGTCCTATTTATAGGGCTCTTGGTCGAGTTTTGGGCAGAGAAGAGAGCTGCCAAATATCTCATAATTTGCATGGATTTTGCCAAGTGGCGCAATCTCGGATGCTTGTGGCGCGTGTATCTCAAACGCCAGGCGAAGGAGGCTTAATCGTCTGACACGTGTCCTCCCGCCGGTGGCCAACTCCTCCGCTTCCCGCGTCCAGAGCTTCCGTCTGCGACACACAACTCTGTCTCTCTCGTCCGCAATGACAATTCCTCGACCCTTCTCGGTCTCTCGTCCGCGTCCTTACAGTCCTTCCTTCTGTAGTCGATTTCCGCGTCCGCGACAAAAAGATTTCTCGTCCTTACTCGTTTCTCTCGTCCATGACATACGGTCCTCTCGTCCGTAGTCTATTTCTGCGTCAGTGTTGTATGGTCTTCCGTCCGTATACCGTCCTTTCGTCCGTGACATACGGCCCCTTTGTCCGTAGTCCGTCTCTTTGTCCATGACATACGGTCCCCTTTTCCTTGGTCCGCCTCCTCGTCCATGACGTACGGTCCCCTCGTCTGTGGTCCGCCTCCTCGTCCATGACGTACCGCCTTTCCGTCCGTAGTCCATTTTCGGCTTCTCCTTATTTTTAACTCGGCCTTTCCTTACTTTGCACTTCTTGCACCGATTCTCTGATATTCTAATCATCTACCATCCTTTCCCCTTTGTTGGCTCAATGGTTCACGAACAATCTTCGGCTATTATTCATCCCGCGTCTAGGTAACTTTCTCCCCAAGTTACTCGGTCGTTTTCCCAAGTTTTTCTTTCTCCTCCTTCCCAATCCTCTCTGGTCCTTTTGGTCACGTTCTTTTCGTCCGCTACATATCCTTTGATACGGGTCACTACAGTCTCCCATATAACGCCTCATAAGGAGCCATGTCAACAATCGCCTGATAGCTGTGGTTGTAAGCAAACTTTACCAGGTTCAGGTGATCGGCCCAATGACAACCCCAGTCCAGCACACACCTCCTCAGCAACTCCTCCAGAGTCTGTATTGTCCTTTCTCACTGCCCATCTGTATGAGGATTATAAGTTGTACTCATGTGCACCTTAGTGCCCAACTCTGCCTGAAACACCCTCCAGAACGCTGAAGTGAACTTGGAATCCATGTATGACACTATGCTCACAGGCACACCGTGCAACATCACTATCTCCCTCACATACTTCTTAGTCAAGACTGCTGCTCCATCAGTCTTCTTAATAGCTAGAAAATGTGCAGATTTGGTCAGACGATCCACAATCACATAGATAGCATCCATAGTCTGTGATACAAGCAACTCAACCACGAAGTCCATCGTGATCATATCCCGCTTCCACTCTGGAATGGGTAAACTCTACAACAGGCCACTCGGCACCTTATGGTCAGCCTTCACTAGGTTGCACGTATCACACCTCTAGACCCAGCTAGCGACATCCCTCTTTATCCCGACCCAGTGATAATACCGTTTGATGTCATGGTATATTTTGGTCGCTCCATGATGAACAGAGAACTTGCTCGAATGAGCCTCTCTCAGAATCTCTTGCCTCAAACCCTTATCCTTAGGCAGACAAACCCGACCATGCACCTAGATAGTTTCATTAGCAAAGACCTGATACTCAGAACCCGCAGCCTTAGAGGTGTTCACCAGCCCCTCATCACCCTCCTGAGCCAACCGCACTCTACTCAGAAGATCCGCTCTGTCAGCTGCCTCCAGTCCCAATGGCTCTTGTAAAATAGCAAATAACCTCAAAATACTAATCTCACTCACCAGAGACTCCATGTCCTGCTCCTGAGCAGAAGCCGCTTGCTTCCTACTTAGAGCATCTGCCACCAAGTTAGCTTTACCGGAATGGTAAGCTATATCTAGATCATAATTTGCCACTAACTCCATCCATCGCCTCTGCCTCAAGTTCAGCTCGGGCTGAGTGAAGATATACTTCAGGCTCTTATGATCTATGTATACCTGCACCTTCCGCCATAAAGATAAGATACCCAAATCTTCAAAGCGAAAACTACAGCTGCCATCTCCAAGTCATGGGTAGGGTAATTGCCCTCATGCTTCCGCAATTGTCGTGTAGCATAGTTAATAAAATTTCCCTCATGCATCAGCACACACCCCAAACCAACTCTGTAAACATCTTTATACACCACATATGGCTAATCCTGCTCCGGCTAGGCTAATACTGGTGTACTCATCAACATCTACTTGAGGCTTGCAAAAGCCGTCTCACACTCTGGTGACCACACAAAGAAAACGTCATTTCCTATTAGCTTAGTCATCGGCTGTGCCATACTCGCTAAACCCCTCACAAACTTCCTGTAGTATCCTGCCAACCCGAGGAAACTCCTAATCTTTGTGGCGTTTTGCGGTCTAGGCCAATCCCTGATGGCCTGAATCTTCTCTGGGTCTACAACGACTCCTGCTGCATAAACAACGTGACCTATCTCCCTCTGCCAGAAACTGCACTTGCTTAGCTTAGCGAAAAGCTTCACTCCTACAACTTCCTCAGAACCGCTCTTAGATGGATTTCATGCTCCTCAGGACTCTTGCAATACACCAGGATGTCATCGATGAAGATGATGACAAACTCATCCAAAAACTCCTAGAACACGCTGTTCATCAACCTCATAAACGCAGCTGGTGCATTGGTCAAACCAAAGGGCATCACCGCAAACTCATAGTGCCCATACCTCATCATGAAAATCGTTCTTCCTGACGTCCAGCTCATCTATCGGAATCTAATGGTAATCGGACGTCAAGTCAATCTTGGAGAACCAAGTAGCACCCCTCAGCTGATCCAACAACTCATCAATCCGCGTGAGAGGGTACTTGTTCTTCCTAGTGACTCGGTTCAGACCCTGATAACCTATACAAGAGCAAAAACTTTCGTCCTTCTTTAGAACCATCCTACAAACACCAAATCCCAAAAATAAATAAGTGATCAGATCCATTTGACTGAACATTTAGTAACATATTTTCATCGATCATGAAGTGACACAAAAAACAACTTATACTGAATTTGGACAGTTCATCCGAGAGTAGCAGAAAGGATAGTAATGACCTAAGAATTATCAAAGACATAAGTTTCCAAATCTAGTAGAAAATTCATTGAAACCATTAGTAAAAGGACTATGACTTAGAATATTTGACATATAAAATAAAGTTGATTTAACTAAGATTGTGTAAAATAATTAAATCATTAGGAAAAATGTGACTTAATCATAGCGTATAAATGACTTATTATGTATTTATATCACTTATTTTTTTTGTTATAATAATTCAAAATCAAAATGAAATCTCAAACACTAAACAAAACAAACTAAATCGAACAAACAAATAGTCATGAAATATATTGCGGGTTAAAAAATTAATATAAATATTTAGCCACATAAATGGTCAAAAAATTTAGTTATTCCTCTATTTGCAAAACATCCAATATTTAACGAACAAATACAATTATAACTTATAACCAATTGTAAAAAGAGTTTATCATTTATTTCTTTAATAATTGTTACTATTGTTTTAGAAAGTTTAAATCTTTTTTATTTTTTAATTATGTAGGCAAGTGGATCTGTTACAAGGTTGCTGCTGTTGGAGTTGGTCGCAACATAGATATATGTTATGGTTTTTTTGTTTTTATTATTATTATTAAGTGTGCTCCCCAATTAATAGTATCTAATTATAGAAAGTTGGGTTTTGAAAGTTAGCCATTAATAAGATTTTGACATTTGTCAAGTTATCAATCTCAGATTTTGACATGTGTAAAAGTTAATATTTAAAAGAAGAAATTTGATTACAACAAAAAAAAAAAAAATTTAAAAAAAATTAATAATGTAAGAAGATAATTATCAAAAATAACAGAATTTATTAAAAAAATACAAAGTTTTTTAAAATAATTATAAGAAGATTATATATATATATATATCATAAAATTCAAAATTATAATATGATTTACTTATTTTTAATTTTAAGTTATTAATTCTACAATAAATAGAAAAAGGGATTAAGTGAAAGATACAGTTAATTATTAATTTTAAATTTTGTAAATACTCACTTCTATATAAGCATAGATCGTCTCATATTTAAATAATTTATTCAAAACTACTGCTTTCAACTTTGTTTAATTGGGAATTTTTTTTTTAATGGGAAGTTAAATTTTTCTTATTTTTTAAAACCAAAATTTTCTCCTAGTTTTTATTTTTCAGATGGGAATAATTTAGATTAATATGTTGACCCAAAAAAATATTAATATATGCGTTTTCTTTTTCTAATACTGTATTTTAAAGGTTATTGTAGTATTTTTTAGATTGTTTTATTTAATTTATATTTTTATCTTTGAATTATTTGGGATTCATATATTACCGTGCTTATAATTATCTATTGTTTTTTAATTATGTCAAATTAATTTTCTTCTAATTTCTCAACGGTTGGTCATAAACCCTTTTTTTGCAAACATAGTTTTTATCATTATTCATTCAATCCCAAAGGGAGATAACGATTAGAATCTCATCAACCTAATAGATAGATAAAATAGGCTAATCAAACACAAGCTTACAACAAACATAGATATATAGATTAGAAAAACATAAATCGTTGTTGATAGATCCATAGGATCTCAAAGACTGTGGCACCATGGTTTGTGGAAAGGTTTAAAAGAATTGATTTGGCCACATATGTCACCAAAATGCACTTATTTTTTAGGTCAAGTGTCCTGCGAGAACTTCATGATGGGTGACCTTCCTGGAAGTGATTGTCGGAACTGTGCAAGCGAGGACAAAACACAGAAAAATATTATTTGTAAGATCGGTAAACAAGTTTTTAAAGCCTCCCAGACTTAACAAACCGGCCATCGAATATGGGTGGATCCACAGGCCGGGAATAGATGTAGGGCCCACTTAGGAAAGTTGTCTCATGGACTGAGAGTGGACATGAGCTTGAGGCGTTACAGAGATAGAGGCTACATCATGATGTGTCGAATGAGCCTCTCTCAGAATCTCTTGCCTCATACCCTCATCCTTAGGCACACAAACCCGACCATGCATGTAACGCCCCCGAACCGTCCTAGGACCACGAAGGCCATCGGACAGCCACGGGACGCCACTTGCAAAATTGCGCCGAGGTGGTCCGGCCGAGGGACGGAAGCTGCAGACTTCCCGACCGATCCTCCCTAGCACAATCCCACCCGCAACCGAGGTTACTTAGGCTTTTCAACCCTCGCGGCCTGGTGCGTTGTGTTAGCCCGGACAAGGCCGAGTATCATTTGCAACTTGCCATGTTTTCCTGAAAACCGCATATATATTACTTTAGTAAAATAATTCATCACAAACAAATTATTAAAGCAATATATATTTAGATAGTCGGAAAAATATACATAACCATTTGTAAAATTATAGGGTTTTACAAGGAACACAAGAAAACCCTATCCGGTACCCTAAAGTTTGCTCCGGCTCTAGACTCACTTAGGCTTCCCTGCAAAACCACAACAACTGAGACATGAGTAATCTAAGATTACTCAGTGAGCCTGGGTACCCCTTTTAATATCCTAAACAGGATTCTATTTCCCAACCCGACTACCCCAGTAAACAACGAAAACAAGCAAGTTAAACAAACTAGCAAGTTATCAAAGCAACGCAGCAAAAGCTATAGCGGAAGCAATCAAACAATCAAACATGCAAGAAGACTAGATCACTACGACACACTTCGAAAGATCTAGACTCGCTACTCACAACACAAGACGACTAAAGACCACTTTAGACTCTTGACTCATCTACACCACGCAAGGACAATCTAGAATAAACAAGGAACACTTGAACTATCCTAGACTCCTACACCAAACACCACATGCAAAGACGACTAGCCATAAACAAGGGACTCTTGATTACTCTAGACTCTTTACACCTAGGGCCCTTCGATAATCTGTTCCGTTCCATCTCCTTCTCCATGCCGAGACCACAAAGTTCTCCGGCATGATCCCACCTTTAACTACATCGTCATGTAGCGGTCACGCTAGTAGCTAGCCAGCCGTGACAATGTCTCCGCGCAAGTGATCGTGGGAACTCACGCGTGACATATACTTTTGGAACCAGAAATATCGACTCACTACTCTAGCTTACGACTCAAGAAACGAATTCGAGAGACTAAGCTAAAATCAACCTCACACGAATAATTCAAGCAACGATTAGTCAAGCATACAAGCATGAAATCAAGCGAGAATTAAACAAGCAATAATCAGACAAGGAGCAAGAATAAAATCAAGCAACTTGTGATTAATCTATACGCATGCACACCACATAAGCAACTTAAGCATAAATTATGCAACAAGTCCTAATACGCATGCAACCAAGTAGGATTTACCCATTTAAATCCTAAGTCCAAATTAACATGCAACCTAACCGATTTACTCATTTAAATCCCCAAGGTTTATTTAAGCATGTTCTAACCTCGATTAAAATTATGCAAAACAATGCAAAATACTTAATCTTCTCTTGTGCATGCAACCGGTTTTAACAAGAAATTATCAAGCAAAACTAGGTTCTATCACGCATGCAATTCTAACCAAATTTTAAGTCCCAATTACTTAAAATATAACCAATTCAACATGCAAGGTGATTCAAGTTAGATGTGTATCTACACATTTCACTAAGATGAATCCTACTAGGCATGCAATCAATTTAAACCAACACTACATGCATGCACCCTACATGCATTACCGCAGACTCACCTCTCGCGTATCGACGATGATTACACAGACTCACGGCACCACACGATCAGACGGTCTCCGCTTGACACTCCTCCGCTCCTTCAACCGTTCTCGTTCTCGGCTTACTTAGTCCAACCGCGTCTCTTTCTCAATAGCCTCTTCGCTAGAAGCTCCTTTCTCTTTGACAGCTTGATCTCGACACCACCTCCGTGTTTTCTCGATGATCACTTGATAACAACTCCGCTTCTTCGCCTAAGATTACTTCGGCAGCAACTCCTTCTTTTATGCGACTATCTCTCTCTCGGCGATCTCTCCTTTGTTTCTCTCTTAACTTTGAGAGAAAACAAAACTCTAAGTGTTTGAGTGTTTAGTGAGATGAGAGAAAATGAGAAACTTTGATAATGAGCTTCACTCCCTCTATTTATAGGCTCGAATTCTCCTCCTCTCCTTAGTGCAAATCGACATGTGTTTTCTCCTTTTCTTGTTTATGCGACAAGTGCCTCTCCATCCAATCAAAGCTCGCCAATTAGCTTCCTAATCCTTCTCTATTAGTGCATAAAACTCCTCCTCATTAGTGCATGTCTTCTCTTTTATTAGTGCATGTCGCTAATCTCCACATAATTTTATAAGGCAATTGTGTGACTTGGCTTAATGTGGTTCTCTTCTTCTCCTTAAGTCTTCTTGGTGAAAATTAGTGAGACTTGGCCACCTTAACACCACTTCTTCCTTAAACGCCTTGATTAAGCTTAATCTTCCACTATCTTCTTTAATCTTCTTAATTAAATTAATTCCCCCACTTATCTTGCTTCTTATTGGTCGTAATTTTGAGAAAATAATAAATTTTCCCAAAACACTCAATCCTTTGTCTATCACCTTTGACATTCCCCTCCAGCTCTTCTCATCTCCTTTGGACAGTTTTCTGGGTCGTCCGGCCGTTCCGTTCGGTACGCTCGGTAATCTCTCAGGCAATACGGACAGTATGCCTTGGTCCGTTCGGTCATTACATCTCGGGTGTTTTGACTGTGTGTCTCGACGATTCCTCTCGGGCCTTCGACAAATTTTCTCGGTACATGTTTCTTGGCAACATTTCTTGGCATTTTTCGGCCAACTCTTCCAATTCCTGCTCGGTCTTTGAGTCCTAGTCGTGCACTTGATTCCTCCGGTCTTGGCTCGGTCTTTATTTGACTAGCGAATATTTTCTCGGACTTCTTCTGGTCGTTCTTCTTGGTTTTACACCTTCTTTCTTTTCAAGTACTTTCCGGTCCATTTCTTTGATCTTTTATTTTGAGGTTTTTACCCTTGGTGAGGGTCATTACAATGCACCTAGATAGTTCCATTAGCAAAGACCTGATACTCAGAACCCGCAGCCTTAGAGGCGTTCACCAGCCCCTCATCACCCTCCTGAGCCAACCGCACTCTACTCAGAAGATCCGCTCTGTCAGCTGCCTCCAGTCCCAATGGCTCTTGTGAAATAGCAAATAACCTCAAAGTACTGATCTCACTCATTAGAGACTCCATGTCCTGCTCCTGAGCAGAAGCCGCTCGCTTCCTGCTTAGAGCATCTGCCACCAAGTTAGCTTTACCAGAATGGTAAGCAATATCCAGATTATAATTTGCCACTAACTCCATCCATCGCCTCTGCCTCAAGTTCAGCTTCTAAACCAAGTAGTTTGATTGTTGTTGACTCCAGTGCTTCTCATCATATGATAAGTAACTCAAGTCTGATAAACAACATAAAACCAGCTCTAAGAAATGTTATCATAGCTAATGGGGATCGAATACCAGTAAAAGGAGTAGGGGATTTGAAACTGTTTGACAAAACCTCAAAAGCTTTCTTTATGTCTACCTTTACATCAAACCTTCTATCGGTTAAAAGAGGCACTAATGATTTAAACTGCTACACCATCTTTGGTCCTAATAGTGTTCATTTTTAGGATATTGAGATTGGAAAGATTCTTGGAGAGGGGAATGCTAATGGAGATCTCTATGTCTTAGAGAACACTTCACCAAGTCCTTCTCCTTTGTTTAAATCCTGCTTTGCTTTTAGTTTAAATGCAGTGTGGCATGGTAGATAGGCCATCCTCACTCTCGAGCTCTTAATCTAATGTTGCCTAATGTTTCTTTTGACAATTCAAGTTGTGAGTCTTTATTCTTGGAAAACACTGCAAGTTTATTTTTCCTAAATCTACTACTATTTATGAGAATTGTTTTGACTTAGTACATTCAGATGTTTGGACATCACCATGCCTATCTAGAGACAATAACAAGTATTTTGTGACATTCATTGATGAAAAGTTAAAATATACTTGGATTACTTTGTTACCATCTAAGGATAGAGTGTATGATGCATTTGTTAACTTTCAAAACTAGGTTACTAACCACTTCAATGCCAAAATAAAGGTCCTAAGATCCGACAATGGAGGAGAATACACAGGTCACAAGATCAAGGAACATTTGGCCAAACATGGCATCCTAAACAAGTTGCCCATATACACCCCAACAAAATGGTGTAGCAGAGAGGAAAAATTGACACCTTATGGATGTTGCAAGATCGATGATGTTTCATACTAATGTCACCAAAAAAGTTTTGGGGTGATGCAGTAATGATAGCGTGTTATCTTATCATAGAACTCCAACAAAGATTCTTGATGATAGGTCTCCATTTGAGGTACTCAACAAAACCAAGCCATCTTTAGATCACTTACGTGTGTTCGGTTGTGTGTGCTTTGTGTTAGTACATGGGGAGCAAAGGAACAAACTCGATCCTAAGAGCACCAAATGCATGTTCATCGGCTACTCAACAACGCAGAAAGGTTATAAATATTATGATCCAACTACGGGTCGACTGCTTATCTCTCGAGATGTGAAATTCATCGAAGATGCAGGTTACTTTGACAAGAAAGATTGGAACAGTTTGAAGGATCTGTCTCACTCTCCAAATTACCGAGCATCAAGCTTGAAGTTCCTACTCGATCATATTGGACATTCTTCACACAAGACAAGTGATGGTCAAGCTACGTCTTCCATGGACAACGACGAACCACTGCAGACTATTTCTTATCCTCCTGGTGCTGAATCAATTAGAGATGCGACCAATCAAGAAGAACATTCTGAAGCTGTGGAGGATGATTTGTCAAGCAGAGAGACACCACTAACGATGAATATGGGATGTCTCCAGTAGAGGCACGACCTCCTCATCAAGCTCTTCGTAGAAGTGAGAGAGTCAAACCTCCATCACTCTACCTGGCGGGACAAAAACTTCTACTATAGCAGTCAAGCTATTGCTCATCCTATCCAAGCGGTATGTTCCCATGAGCTGCTACCCGAGGAATACCAAGCTTTCTTCGGTAAGATTGAGGTTCACTGGATTCCTCAAACCTACGATGAAGCTAAAGATCATGACGAATGGTTAGGAGCGGTCAAAGACGAGATAGGAGCCATGACTAAGAACCATATTTGGGATGAAGCTGATCTACCTAAAGGCAAAAAGGCGGTTAGCTCCAAATGGGTATTCACCATAAAGTACTTGAGCAATGGTGACATTGAACGCTACAAAGCTCGCCTTGTAGCTCGTGGGTTCACTCAGACATACGGGACGGACTACAAGGAGACATTTGCCCCAGTGGCGAAGTTACATACGGTTCGTGTGGTCCTTTTCCTGGCTACCATTTTTTTAGAGCAAAAAGACGAGAACAATTTCTCTCCACACATGAGGAGGGCAGAGCCGAGGTTCTCTCTATGGTGGAGAAGATTGGACGCAAGGTTATCTCCCCAAGAGAGGAAGGTGGAGGAGATTGGACGCAAGGTTATCTCCCCAAGAGAGGAAGGCGGAGCCAAGGTTCTCTCCACGGTGAAGGAGGTTGGACGCAAGGTTCTCTCCATAAGGGATGAGGGCGGAGCCGAGGTTTTGCTCCATGGTGGTCATACATTATTGTGATGATACATCATTGATTAGCATATTATGTAATATATTTTTTATTCAAAATGATTTTTTTGAGCCAGCAATAACAATTTTAGTAATTAAAAAACTATGCAGAAGTGAAAGTGAAATAGTTGGCTTAATGTGTTTATATAGACATTTTCTAGGTGGTGATAAAGAATATATATATTTGTAACATAAAGTATATTTAGGTGTAAAAAAATACACTTGAAATAGTAACATACATAAAAGATTTGTAAATGGATATAAACTAGTGTATTATAACAAAAATAAAAATTTAAAATAACGTATAATAAATTTTAATATATTTTTATTAAATTAAATTTAATTTATAAAACTTTAAACCTGGGTCCTCTCATCTAGAATATGATAATTTTGGGATAAATGGTATTTTTAATGACTCGATTTTACTAACTAGTTTCAGTAGTAGCAGCAGATTTGGTAATAATCTAGTAAAAAAATTTGGACATCGATTATAATAATAAAGAGATATAAAAAGAAAAAAGAAAAAAGACAATAGTATTAGACTTTAATAAAAATATATCTGCGGGTAGTAAAGCAACAATCTGGATAAGTGCGGCCAGGAGGTTCGTTTAATAATCCCAATACGTTGTCGTGTGTCCACCCACTATTAAAGAAGTGAGCTACCGAAGGGATTTCTATTCTAGGGTTTTCCGCTTGCCTCTTCCTCCTTACTTCTCGAGATCTCTTCTCTTCGATATTCTCTATTCTTCTTTGTTTCTTGAGGTCTCAGCATGCTCTTACTGTTTGAATCGTCAGAGGGATTTGCCCTCTTCAGAGTGGTCGATGAAGGAATCGTGGCGGCTGCTGCTGACGTTGTGGAAATAGGTAGACTGTTCGAGTCTCCGGAGTCAGCAAGACAGGTCTGATTTAAATGCCTAGTGTTTGGTTTCTAATTTTTTATTTTGTTTAGTTTTTAGTTTCTCTTACACCAAATATTTGGTGTACGCAGGTGGTCAGGCGAGTAGCTATTCTTAAGTTTGACGGCCAATTGGAAGCTCTCGGTGAGCTGGCTGCTTTGAGGCGCGGAGAACCGAGCGAAGAGCTTGTTGTTTTCTTAGAAGATAACTGTCTAGATGGTCGTGAATTATTAGGTGTGTCTGATCAAAGGCTTGGAGTTCAGATCAACATATTGCTGGTTTGTTATTACACCTTTTTTTTTTTTTTTTTTAATTCCCGTCAGTCTCTGTAGTGTTTGTCTCCTCTAATGGAGGTTCTCAACTCAATACAGCCGCAAATCAAATGTGTTCACAACGTAGCTGTATTGGAGCTTCTTAGAGGTGTTAGAAGTCAGTTCACAGCACTCATGGGTGGCGTATTCTTGGCTCCTCCGAGGTTGGATTTGGCTCACAAACTTGCTACGCAGACACTGGAGATTGATACTAACAGGGTATCGTTGGCAATTTAATTGTCTGACATTCAACTTATCCCGTGTGTGTTTGTTTTGCATCTCCTAACTATTTAGTTTATTATTTTTTTCAGGATGATTCCACTATTATCACAAGTATTCGTTTCTACGACAATCTTGACAAAGATATCAACATGTATGCTATGAGGGTTAGAGAATGGTATGCATTGCATTTTCCCGAGCTTTCTCAGATCATACCAGACAATCTCTTATATGTTAGAGTTGTCAGGCTCATGGGAAACAAGGCTGGGGCCGCTGCTTTAGACTTCTCTGCGGTAAACTCTCATATTATTAAACCTTGTAGTAGAGACTTCAACTTACAAAAAAAAACGCCCTGATTTTTTGATCTCATCCTTTCATTGCAGTTCCTACCAGAGGAGACTGAGATGGATCTGAAGACAGCAGCTATCAATTCAATTGGACCTGATTTCGATGACATCGACTTGCAGATGATCCGGGGTCTCTGTGATCAGGCTATGTCTGTTCATGACAGCAGAACTGCGCTTCGGGATCACCTGCAGGACAGATTGAACGTTGTTGCTCCCAATCTGACTGCTCTAGTTGGAGTGACGGTTGCTGCCCGGCTAATTTCTTGTGTAGGTGGTTTATGGAACCTCTCCTTGCTGCCTGCGAGCTCACTTGAGAGACTCGGAGCCAAAGCAGCCGATCCCATGTGTGGTTATATTTACAGCTCACCTATCGTTGAAACCCCAAATCTTAACAAGCTGAGGCTATCTCGATCATTGGCTGCTAAATGTGCTCTTGCCATTAGGATTGATCTTTTTGGTGCTGGCCAAAATAACAATATGGGACTCCACTACGCAGTTTACCTCCGTCAACTTAGGATGCGACACCTTCGTACACTCTACGGCCATCAATCAAGATAACTTCGTGCAGACCCCGTGTGTTCATCTCCTCTAGCGAATGGTTATTTCTTTCCTTCTAACCTCTCTTATACATTACATGCTTGCTTTACAATTTTGATTTCTAACATTGTATTATTTCATTTTTCCTTGTAAAGTTCTTGGAGTCAACTTGCAAGGTCGTTGAAGTTAATGAGAGATCCAAGTATACCAAAAAGGCCATCATCCAAGAATCAAAACCAAACTGTTTCCTATGCTTGCCTTCTATCTTTTTTTTGAACTTTGATCTCTGATGACACTTTTATGGAACTTGTATTTGTCTACTTTGAACTTGCCTATTCTGACAGTTTCAAGTTTAGTGTGTTAGATGTTTTAAGCTTAATGTCGGATTCCAGGTTTTCTTTTTTTTTTTTTTTTGTATATTTTATGGCATTTGGCTACATTTTCTAACCGAACCAAACGATACCTCTTGCGATTCTACACCTATTCTGTCGTTATACGTCTCACTCGTGTTCTTGCTTATCTCTGAGACAACCTCAGTGTTACTGCAGAAGTCATTGTACGTTTCCCCTTTTTTTTTTTTTTCTTTGTTTGTTTGGTCAAACCCATAGTTTCGCCTGCTTAAAAACAGAGGAGATGAAGACTTCCAAATTACAAGAAACCATGGTAATAATGAAAACCGCCAGAGCTAAAAATGATGAAACGGAATCGATAAGCCGTAACACAGATGAAGATACGTCATTATCCGTAATAGGAAGCTTTTCATAAATAAGCTGATTTAAACGAGAAGAGAAACTTTAAAATTCTTCTTGTAAAAAAAAAAAACAAAAAAAAAAAAGAGCAGAATATTAATTAACAGACCTGTTTTCCATTTGTCCCCATCACGGTGGATGAGAGAATCTTCCCTATTTTGAAAACCATTTTGTCGATGTGGGACAATTTTCATTCTCACTTACTAAAACTAATTCAATGGGCCTAGATTATGTAAACCTTATTGGGCCTGGTTTCAGTTCGTAAGACGCTAACGACGCCGTTCTTGTTGCTCCCCGCACGGCCTGTGAGGAGGAGGAACCAAGATTTGGCTGGCGCAAGCGTAAAGCTCAAGACAAAATGCTGAGGTTCTGATTATCGAAGAGTGGTCTTCTTCAGGATAACGGAACCATTCGTCATAAGAGAAACAAATATTAATGGTACAAGCTTGTGTAGGTTCTTTTAAGATGCAATTGTATGTTGATCTTCATCCTTTGACAAACACTACACCTTACACACTGGTGCAGAGTATGTCAGTGGCTAAGGCTTTGGTACTGTTCCGGTCAGTGGGTCTCAGACATTTGTTGATTCCCAAGACTCAAGCTTCAGGAGTGAGTTTGCTCACTTTTTTTGTACACGATTCAATATCTTTTCTTGACGGTTAATCACAATGTGTCTCGTATTCTTGCAGATGTCACCTGTGATAGGGATCTTAACAAGGCAAGATCTAAGGGCTTATAACATTCTACAAGGCAAGATCTAAGGGCTTATAACATTCCCATTATCAGTTCAAATGAAGAATACAGAACAAAACTTTGACGCTTGGGAGAAGTTACATGTTTTGAGTTTGGTTCTCATCAGATTCTGAGGGGTATGAATTTGAAGATATCACATTAAAGCAAGGATTTTGAAATTAAATTTAGTGAATTTAAATTTTTGAGTCATTTACAAACGAGAACTCTCTTTTTAACTCTTTGTCAACCACCAATCTATGTACAAATGACTAAACTTTTGGGCCAGCAGCTAAACTCCATACACGCATATTCCCACCTTTGTCTCCACTGAATAGCAATCCTCCGGGACCAACTGTGAGTGTGCTGATCGTGTGCGTAGAGAACATTTTTCCTCTTTCTTCAAAACTGTGTATAACCCAAAAGATACAGAAATAATTAGTGATAAAGTTGATTAAAGATTAAAGAGTACAATGCAATTATAACATTGTTACGCTTCAATTACGATGGTAGGCCGTAGATGCCAACAGTTCCATTTTGGTAAGAGCAGAATATGATCGGTTTGGCCTCTGCATCGTGCATCCCACAAAGAGCATGAACAACACTCTGTTTCAAACAATCAGATATGCTTTTTTTGTTAAAACCAAGTGTTGTTTTTATGAAGAAGGGCGTAAGTGTAAACAAATCTTTACCTGTTCTTGTCTGCGTGTATGAGTAACTAACTTTCAAAACATCATTTTCAGAACAAGCCCAAACTTTTATGGTCCCATCCAAGGAAGACGATATCAGACACTTGTCCCAACATAAGAGTGACGTGACAGTGTCGGTATGTTGTTTCAGGGTCGTTATACATTGCAGGGTGTTGAGATCCCACACCTGGCGAATCACAGGAAACATAATTGATTGGAATGTTCATTCGAAATATGTTTAAACCTGAAATCAATTAGTGGCAGCCAGATTCTTACCTTTATTGTTCTATCGACCGAACCAGAGTATAGTAGTTGACCTCCAACAACAAAACAAGTGACTTCACCACTGTCAGTGATGTCCCTCGAGAGATGTGAGGTATTTGAAAGGATCAGACTCAGAGTCCGTAGCTTTCCAGACTGATATGCTGCCAGACTGCACTTCCAAAATAAATAAAAAAGAACACAATTTAGAATCATCAAATCAAAGAAGCAGAGAACTAACACATGTGTACAGAGATAGAGAGCAAGTTATAATGCTTACACTTGTTCTAGCAAAAAGCATTCCTTTAGCAACAGTCATTGCATGCACCTGACCAACCACCCCGTCAAGATGCAAATCTTTACTGGTTTGAACATTAAAAGCCTGCAGGATTGTATAAACAAAAACGTAAACACCATAACCAACATAGAATTAAGATAATAGAAAGCATATTTGAGTCAAGAGACGGTTTAAGCTAACCTTTACAGCGTTTTGCAAGCCAAGGAAAACCCATGGGCCTTCACTGATTAGAGATTGATGGTATGTACACACTGACCAGTATGGCAGTCCCAAATTCGCAATGTACCATCGCTACTGACTGAAAAGAGTTTATCTGAACCCTCAGGGAGGGCGATCCCCTTTATAGCCTTCTTGTGTCCTTCAAGAGCAGCTACCATGGCCAAACCAGGGAAACAAGACCAAGAGTGTAAGAACTGGCACTGATCACCCCTCTTGCAGTTTCCAGCTTTCCAATACTTGCATACACTCTTTTTGGGACTGCTGTTAGCTCTCGACACCGGACCTCTGGTGTCTGAAACAGATGAGCTTCTTGGCCCATACGCAGCATTCTTTCTCGGCTGATTTCGCACAACAGAACATCCTTTGCCGAAAACTGGTGGCTTTGTTGACCCATTGGCTTCATACTTCCTTGGCCTGTTGCCCTCTGGAGATTTGTACTCTTTAGAGGTCCAAACCAGATTCCTCGACACCTTATTTGGACTTTTCCTCATTGTATTGTCATATGGAGCGTAAGGTCTTCTGGAAACTACATCTGCTGCGAAATCCTGCTGTCTCTTGACTCCAAAATTCCTTCCCTGTGAGAATCTCCTAGGCGCCTCGTAATTCATACTAAAACATTGAGAAAATACCAACTTTAGAAGACTGAACCACAGAGTCGAATACTGTTGCTTCATCCATGATGATCCATAAATAAAATTTCAGAAAGGTAACAAGTCCAGAAGCAAGGAGTCTCTGAATTCCCCAATCGTTAGAAGTAAGAAGAGAATCAAAAGCACCAATCCTCTGACTGTGACCCCAAATTCAATCCAGGTAGCATAGAGCACCACGTCCAAAGGAAAAAAAAAGCAACTAAATATCTAATTTCAATCACACCATTCAGAACTCTAAACCTAAACTCTGAAGCTCAGAAGATTCAAATAAATCTTTACAGAGGACCATCTCAAAGGATGGAACAAGAACATATACAGTTCTCTAATAAAAATAACAACAGTAAGAAGGAGAAATCAGAGTAGCTAAACAGAGCAGAATTTCCAGGTCCCGTATTCAAAGACATATAATAAAGCCACACTTAACTAAGTAGTGAACTTATGCTGACCAATCCTACAGTATAAATAGAAACGAGGACTAACCTGTTCAAGCACAGAATTAAAATCCCTACCCCTCTCGACTATGTCACGCCTGATTCTGCGAGCAAGCCTTACATCAGCATCTGAAACCATTTAATAGTTTAAGATGACTATAAAAATGTGAAATAGATTCCAATTTGACTAATTCAATAGCTTAAAAAATTATAAGCATTTGTTCTATACTCAGTGGATGATATAAATGGTCAAAGTGAAAGAACCTATAAAGGCATCAGCTACAGAACAGGAGATGGAAAACATTGATTACAATATCATATCCCAGTATACAAAACTAATAAGTAAAAAGGATGTCAAAAGAGTGAAAGACGATGAGTACCGCAGGATATATGCGGGGAAGCGAAAAGACATAGCAGTTGATTGAACTGATTAACTGAAGATAAAGTTGGTCATTACCTGTGTCAACAAATATCTTCATATTCATCAGATTCCGCACTCGTGAGTCATGGAAGAATAGAATCCCTTCCAAAAGTATAACATCAGAAGCAACAGAGGGTGGTTCCAACAGATATTAATATGATAAATAAATGATTGTCAGCAACTGCAACACAGGAATAAAGTCGAAGAGGTGCTAACAAGCATGATTAAAATGGGGCATAGTAATGGGAGACGCGGCTTTAGACAATAAACCACATTAATGGTCTTGGAAACAAAAGTATATGCACCTGACGAAAAGTATCAGATCTACGTTGATGGGTCTTAAAGGAGTTTTCTTCTCAGAAGTCCCTAAATCTCATTTGACAATCTCAAAACTCCCTACTCGAAAAACAATTTCTTTTAGAATTATTTTTAATTCAAAAAATATGTCTATTACCTTACTACCCTAACACAAACAGAATTATTACATTTATTACCTGGGTTTTATCCACCCACCCAATATCTATTGGATCTAACCCACAAACATAGAATAATTATAACTTCAAAAAAAAAAAAGATCAAAGAAAGAGAGAACATACCTGAAATGTTGACTGGATGACGTACACATTTGGGTAGATTTTGCAGAGATCATGCTGCCCAAGTTTTGTGTGGATATGTTGCGTAATCAAATCGACTGCAACGTGATTATCACCTCCTCGAGGTATGATTACAAAACATCCTCAGAAAAAAGTTGAACACATGGGAAGCTCAGAAGATTCAAATAAATCTTTACAGAGGACCATCTCAAAGGATGGAACAAGAACATATACAGTTCTCTAATAAGAATAACAACAGTAAGAAGGAGAAATCAGAGTAGCTAAACAGAGCAGAATTTCCAGGTCCCGTATTCAAAGACATATAATAAAGCCACACTTAACTAAGTAGATGAACTTATGCTGACCAATCCTACAGTATAAATAGAAACGAGGACTAACCTGTTCAAGCACAGAATTAAAATCCCTACCCCTCTCGACTATGTCACGCCTGATTCTGCGAGCAAGCCTTACATCAGCATCTGAAACCATTTAATAGTTTAAGATGACTATAAAAATGTGAAATAGATTCCAATTTGACTAATTCAATAGCTTAAAAAATTATAAGCATTTGTTCTATACTCAGTGGATGATATAAATGGTCAAAGTGAAAGAACCTATAAAGGCATCAGCTACAGAACAGGAGATGGAAAACATTGATTACAATATCATATCCCAGTATACAAAACTAATAAGTAAAAAGGATGTCAAAAGAGTGAAAGACGATGAGTACCGCAGGATATATGCGGGGAAGCGAAAAGACATAGCAGTTGATTGAACTGATTAACTGAAGATAAAGTTGGTCATTACCTGTGTCAACAAATATCTTCATATTCATCAGATTCCGCACTCGTGAGTCATGGAAGAATAGAATCCCTTCCAAAAGTATAACATCAGAAGCAACAGAGGGTGGTTCCAACAGATATTAATATGATAAATAAATGATTGTCAGCAACTGCAACACAGGAATAAAGTCGAAGAGGTGCTAACAAGCATGATTAAAATGGGGCATAGTAATGGGAGACGCGGCTTTAGACAATAAACCACATTAATGGTCTTGGAAACAAAAGTATATGCACCTGACGAAAAGTATCAGATCTACGTTGATGGGTCTTAAAGGAGTTTTCTTCTCAGAAGTCCCTAAATCTCATTTGACAATCTCAAAACTCCCTACTCGAAAAACAATTTCTTTTAGAATTATTTTTAATTCAAAAAATATGTCTATTACCTTACTACCCTAACACAAACAGAATTATTACATTTATTACCTGGGTTTTATCCACCCACCCAATATCTATTGGATCTAACCCACAAACATAGAATAATTATAACTTCAAAAAAAAAAAAGATCAAAGAAAGAGAGAACATACCTGAAATGTTGACTGGATGACGTACACATTTGGGTAGATTTTGCAGAGATCATGCTGCCCAAGTTTTGTGTGGATATGTTGCGTAATCAAATCGACTGCAACGTGATTATCACCTCCTCGAGGTATGATTACAAAACATCCTCAGAAAAAAGTTGAACACATGGGAAGCTCAGAAGATTCAAATAAATCTTTACAGAGGACCATCTCAAAGGATGGAACAAGAACATATACAGTTCTCTAATAAGAATAACAACAGTAAGAAGGAGAAATCAGAGTAGCTAAACAGAGCAGAATTTCCAGGTCCCGTATTCAAAGACATATAATAAAGCCACACTTAACTAAGTAGATGAACTTATGCTGACCAATCCTACAGTATAAATAGAAACGAGGACTAACCTGTTCAAGCACAGAATTAAAATCCCTACCCCTCTCGACTATGTCACGCCTGATTCTGCGAGCAAGCCTTACATCAGCATCTGAAACCATTTAATAGTTTAAGATGACTATAAAAATGTGAAATAGATTCCAATTTGACTAATTCAATAGCTTAAAAAATTATAAGCATTTGTTCTATACTCAGTGGATGATATAAATGGTCAAAGTGAAAGAACCTATAAAGGCATCAGCTACAGAACAGGAGATGGAAAACATTGATTACAATATCATATCCCAGTATACAAAACTAATAAGTAAAAAGGATGTCAAAAGAGTGAAAGACGATGAGTACCGCAGGATATATGCGGGGAAGCGAAAAGACATAGCAGTTGATTGAACTGATTAACTGAAGATAAAGTTGGTCATTACCTGTGTCAACAAATATCTTCATATTCATCAGATTCCGCACTCGTGAGTCATGGAAGAATAGAATCCCTTCCAAAAGTATAACATCAGAAGCAACAGAGGGTGGTTCCAACAGATATTAATATGATAAATAAATGATTGTCAGCAACTGCAACACAGGAATAAAGTCGAAGAGGTGCTAACAAGCATGATTAAAATGGGGCATAGTAATGGGAGACGCGGCTTTAGACAATAAACCACATTAATGGTCTTGGAAACAAAAGTATATGCACCTGACGAAAAGTATCAGATCTACGTTGATGGGTCTTAAAGGAGTTTTCTTCTCAGAAGTCCCTAAATCTCATTTGACAATCTCAAAACTCCCTACTCGAAAAACAATTTCTTTTAGAATTATTTTTAATTCAAAAAATATGTCTATTACCTTACTACCCTAACACAAACAGAATTATTACATTTATTACCTGGGTTTTATCCACCCACCCAATATCTATTGGATCTAACCCACAAACATAGAATAATTATAACTTCAAAAAAAAAAAAGATCAAAGAAAGAGAGAACATACCTGAAATGTTGACTGGATGACGTACACATTTGGGTAGATTTTGCAGAGATCATGCTGCCCAAGTTTTGTGTGGATATGTTGCGTAATCAAATCGACTGCAACGTGATTATCACCTCCTCGAGGTATGATTACAAAACATCCTCAGAAAAAAGTTGAACACATGGGAAGCTCAGAAGATTCAAATAAATCTTTACAGAGGACCATCTCAAAGGATGGAACAAGAACATATACAGTTCTCTAATAAGAATAACAACAGTAAGAAGGAGAAATCAGAGTAGCTAAACAGAGCAGAATTTCCAGGTCCCGTATTCAAAGACATATAATAAAGCCACACTTAACTAAGTAGATGAACTTATGCTGACCAATCCTACAGTATAAATAGAAACGAGGACTAACCTGTTCAAGCACAGAATTAAAATCCCTACCCCTCTCGACTATGTCACGCCTGATTCTGCGAGCAAGCCTTACATCAGCATCTGAAACCATTTAATAGTTTAAGATGACTATAAAAATGTGAAATAGATTCCAATTTGACTAATTCAATAGCTTAAAAAATTATAAGCATTTGTTCTATACTCAGTGGATGATATAAATGGTCAAAGTGAAAGAACCTATAAAGGCATCAGCTACAGAACAGGAGATGGAAAACATTGATTACAATATCATATCCCAGTATACAAAACTAATAAGTAAAAAGGATGTCAAAAGAGTGAAAGACGATGAGTACCGCAGGATATATGCGGGGAAGCGAAAAGACATAGCAGTTGATTGAACTGATTAACTGAAGATAAAGTTGGTCATTACCTGTGTCAACAAATATCTTCATATTCATCAGATTCCGCACTCGTGAGTCATGGAAGAATAGAATCCCTTCCAAAAGTATAACATCAGAAGCAACAGAGGGTGGTTCCAACAGATATTAATATGATAAATAAATGATTGTCAGCAACTGCAACACAGGAATAAAGTCGAAGAGGTGCTAACAAGCATGATTAAAATGGGGCATAGTAATGGGAGACGCGGCTTTAGACAATAAACCACATTAATGGTCTTGGAAACAAAAGTATATGCACCTGACGAAAAGTATCAGATCTACGTTGATGGGTCTTAAAGGAGTTTTCTTCTCAGAAGTCCCTAAATCTCATTTGACAATCTCAAAACTCCCTACTCGAAAAACAATTTCTTTTAGAATTATTTTTAATTCAAAAAATATGTCTATTACCTTACTACCCTAACACAAACAGAATTATTACATTTATTACCTGGGTTTTATCCACCCACCCAATATCTATTGGATCTAACCCACAAACATAGAATAATTATAACTTCAAAAAAAAAAAAGATCAAAGAAAGAGAGAACATACCTGAAATGTTGACTGGATGACGTACACATTTGGGTAGATTTTGCAGAGATCATGCTGCCCAAGTTTTGTGTGGATATGTTGCGTAATCAAATCGACTGCAACGTGATTATCACCTCCTCGAGGTATGATTACAAAACATCCTCAGAAAAAAGTTGAACACATGGGAAGCTCAGAAGATTCAAATAAATCTTTACAGAGGACCATCTCAAAGGATGGAACAAGAACATATACAGTTCTCTAATAAGAATAACAACAGTAAGAAGGAGAAATCAGAGTAGCTAAACAGAGCAGAATTTCCAGGTCCCGTATTCAAAGACATATAATAAAGCCACACTTAACTAAGTAGATGAACTTATGCTGACCAATCCTACAGTATAAATAGAAACGAGGACTAACCTGTTCAAGCACAGAATTAAAATCCCTACCCCTCTCGACTATGTCACGCCTGATTCTGCGAGCAAGCCTTACATCAGCATCTGAAACCATTTAATAGTTTAAGATGACTATAAAAATGTGAAATAGATTCCAATTTGACTAATTCAATAGCTTAAAAAATTATAAGCATTTGTTCTATACTCAGTGGATGATATAAATGGTCAAAGTGAAAGAACCTATAAAGGCATCAGCTACAGAACAGGAGATGGAAAACATTGATTACAATATCATATCCCAGTATACAAAACTAATAAGTAAAAAGGATGTCAAAAGAGTGAAAGACGATGAGTACCGCAGGATATATGCGGGGAAGCGAAAAGACATAGCAGTTGATTGAACTGATTAACTGAAGATAAAGTTGGTCATTACCTGTGTCAACAAATATCTTCATATTCATCAGATTCCGCACTCGTGAGTCATGGAAGAATAGAATCCCTTCCAAAAGTATAACATCAGAAGCAACAGAGGGTGGTTCCAACAGATATTAATATGATAAATAAATGATTGTCAGCAACTGCAACACAGGAATAAAGTCGAAGAGGTGCTAACAAGCATGATTAAAATGGGGCATAGTAATGGGAGACGCGGCTTTAGACAATAAACCACATTAATGGTCTTGGAAACAAAAGTATATGCACCTGACGAAAAGTATCAGATCTACGTTGATGGGTCTTAAAGTCGTAGATTGGAAGAAAGTAAATTATGTGAATCTCAGCCAAAACAATACAGAAGAAAGTGGAACATTGAGAACAAGATTGAAGTAAAGAATCAAACCTGATTAACTAGAACAACACGATGGTCATGAAGTTGCTGAATTATCATATCACAGACCGTAGTTTTAACAGAAGCCGTACCACCAGTAACCCCTTTCAAATGGCAAAATCAAACAAAGACGTCAAAAACAAAAAGAACTGAAATTTATGCGAATTTATACAACTTGTGAAAGCACAAAATGCTACCATAGACAAAGGATCAAAACCCTAGATTTTAAAACGAAAGCAGAAACTCCCAAAATCAAGAGAGTTCGATAAAAACCTAAACAACGGGGGTTGAGAACGAAACGAGGGTTGAGAAATCACCGATAATGAAGGGCTGTTTGGGAGCGTCGGAAGCAGGATAAGAAGAGGAAGAAACAACTGATCGGAGGTGAGAAAAGTGAAGAGAGGACGGTGGAATTGGGTTAAGAAGAAGAGTGAAGGCCATCTGAAACGAAGACCGGAGAAGTGAGGCCCTGATGCCTTCTCCATCGCGTAGTCTATGGAAGAAGAATCCTCCGGCATTGAACTCCGATGAATCGATGGTTGCAGAGTTTGGAATTTTATGATTTTCTTTTTTTTCTTTTTTGTTTCCGGCGAAGAACAAAAGCGTTCGTGCCGTAGTGAAGACACTGGCAAGTAACGAATCTGTCCAACGCAAATATCAAAAAAACCTTCGTCTCCTCTCTTCACTCACTCCCTCTGACTAAACTGATATTTTCATTTACAATAATGTTTTTGGACTTTATATTTACAGTTTTCAGCAATAAATTTTACTATATTAAATGGTGTGTTAATTTAATATAAGCATCTTAGGAGAGATATTAAGCTAATTTAATAAATTTTACTTTGGGGAAAATAATAATAAAAAAAAAAAATCAGAATTTAACTCAAAAGTTGTACTTAATATACCACTAGTAATTGACCCGCGCTACGCGCGGAAGTTAGATGAAGGTGTATTTGGGGGTTTTGTTGTGTATATTATTTTTTAGTTATGTAAATTTATTTTTATGTCTGTTTTTGTATTTGATTTGGGTGCTTATGTTGTTTGTTGGATATTTAATAAATAGGTTTTATAGTAAGTATAATTTAGTGTGTTTTTTCTTTTCAAAATTTGAGATCATCTTTTGTGTTCTTAAAATATTTTTTGAGAATTTGTTAGAAATGCCCTTTTTGGCATACCCCTTTTCAAAATTGTCCCTTTTTTTGAACATTTTCATTTTTGCTCTTTTTTACACAATTACACTATGTTAAATTAATTTTTAGAATCTGTTTTTTTAGGTTTGGGTTCCCAATTTACATTTAGGATATAGTTTTAAGGGATATGGTTTAGTATTTGGAGTTTAGGGTTTATAATTTTGTCATTTTATTTATTAAAAAGGGGTATTTTTGAAAATGGTCATTTTAGCTTTCTTGCTTACTTTTTTTTTTGCATTAAGTATAATCTACTGTGTAGTTTTACATTTTTGTTTTATATTAGTTGTGTTTATTTTAAAATTTGGTTTTATTTTTCAGTTATTTAAATTGCATATTTGTAGATTATGATGTATAAGTTGATTTCTGGATGTAATTGTTTCTTTTTCCATTGTTTTTTTTCCTGTTTTCCGTTTGTTTTTTTTTTTTGTGATTGTGTTACAAAGTTTGTAAGTTAGTAATTTTTTATAAGGTTTTTAATTTACTTACATTCGCGTGTTTATATATATATATATATATCCGTTTAGGCCTTTAAAGGTAGTGGTGTTTTGGGTTTAGAAGATTTGAGGATGTATTTGTCATTTTCGGAAATAGCCAGTGTCTTGTAGTTGTGTTTTTTTTTCTTTGCCGTATATCGGTTGTTGGACGGAATGGTGTTTATCAATATTTCGATCTAAAGGATAGTAGTAGGATTGTAGATCATATTTTGATCGGCGTTCTCCGTTTTGAAGCATTCATTGTGTCGATACAGAAAACTTTAATTTTTTTGGCGCCTTTGGGAAGGTTTTGTCTTGCCTTCAAATCGGTGGTGGATAATTGGTGCTCTCCTGGTTAGTTCGTTGACCGTCATTCTCTAATTAAGTAATCGACTCTTTTAAGAAGGTTGTTGTAATTTTAGTTTCATTAGGACCATCTCAGTATTTGGCTGGATTTACTCTATTTTCTGATTTGCTCTTTTTAAAATTTTTCGTTTTTGTGGATTTCTGTTTGCGTATGTATTGATTCTGAAATACTAATGGTTATGCTGTTTTTTGCTACTTTTTGGGAGCCTTGGCTTTGGCTCGATTTCATTTACTAATCTTTTTTTAGCATCTCTTTTGTGGTTTGTTAGTGTCTGCATCTCTTACCTTTTCTTTTTAGTTTGGTGATAGATGTGTCAACAGGTGCCAAATTAGGTTTACTTTGTTTTAGTTTCGTTACCTTCATCCTGTTTTCTTTTTTCTTGATTCCCCTATTTTGGTCGGTCTTCCCTTATATACTTTTTCGACTTTGCTTTTGTTTACTGTATTTTTCTTTGATGTTGTTCTTCGTGCATACCAATTTTATATCTTATAGGTAAACACCATTTTGCTAATATCTTTATCCTCGTGTTCATAGTTGTTCGTAATATCTGTTGACTTATGTTGGCATGCTGCGCTATTGTTTTTAATAAGTTGTTTCCTTTTTTGTTGTATTTTCAATTGTTTGAGATTACATCGACATAATTTGAATAAAGAACTTGTAAAGAACTCTTACATTAGAAATATAGGTCATTATTAAAGGATGATAACATTCATAAACCATATTGTCGATCGTTTAGCTAAAAAAAAAGACAAATTTGACCATTTATTTGTAGTAGTAGCAATGAGGGCATCTATTTTCCATGTCAGTGATGCTACATATGATGGTTGGTTGAACTTCTCTCAATGTAGTGAAGTAGCATTGTAGTTTTTGCACATTGATTTTGTGTAAGGATTTCTTGTTATTTTTCCAGCATTGATCACCCTTTGCTTTGTTTTCTTTCCAGCCTAGTTTATCCAGCCACAATTGGCCTTCCTCAGTGTCACCCCTACACAACTTCACAATCCCGTAAAGGTAAATACCGTTTGCATAATTACCTTCTGCTGCTTTTTTCAAGTGTTCCAACCCTCTGATGTAGTGTGCCTCCACATTTCCACTTGCAATGCATTTTTCCATTAGATCTCAGTACTTGCTTATTGCTTCTAGTGGATGCATTTCTAGTGGTCTTAGGTTGATATTGTAAACTCGATGATCTTGGGCTGCCTTTGCAAGGTCTGGTGATGCTAGCATAATATGCCTGACCGTTTTTTGTGAAATCCGAGCAGCTCTTGAGATGATATTTCCGAGCACGTCATTTGGTAGTTCGTCAAGTGAGTATGGTGTGTTTCGTTGCATTTTTCGGAAGTTGGAGAGTATATTTTGCTACTATTTTTTCTTCCGTCCTTTATAGAGTCGACGTTTGTTGCAGTTACGTTTGTGTGTGTTAAAAATATTAATGTCGACCTGCCACTATTTGGTTTAATTGGGACCTTTGATATTGACGTCGTTATGAGTTATGCTCGTTACCTTCTTAATCATTAATTTAGGACTTCATTGTATGAGTTATTTGGTTTAGTGGGGTTTGATTTTAATTTTTGATCCTTTTATATTTTCTAACATTTTAAAATTATGGACATTATAACTTTTAAAAGGATATTACAATGGGAATACATATGTCCTACAGGGAATACAATTTGTTATTTATATTTTTGATAAATAAGAAGTGTGGTTGAATTATTTTTCTAGATTGGTATAAACAATTTTTTGACCTCATTTAATTTTTAGTCTATTCTTTGTTTCCTCTGCTGTCCGTGCGTTTCTATTTGAGTGTCCGACCCCTTTTATTCTTTATAAATATTTTCCTTTTATTTGTTTAATGTGTGTTCTGCGTTTTTCTAGTTTTTTTTTGCTTAATTTGTGTTGGAAATATTTTTCCTTTTAAGTCGGTAATTAATTTTGGACTTTAAATTTGGAGTATATTCTTTTCTCAAAAAGGACTTTATTTTAGATATATTTGCGGTTGAAATTAAACTCACTTTCTTACTTTAAATTTCTTTTTTAAAGGGTGTTTTATTTAATTAAACGTAATGGGAAAATTATTTTTGTGTAAATTTAATTAAACGTAATGGGTAAATTTTTGTGTAAATTTTTAAAGGGTGTTTTATTTAATTAAACGTAATGGGTAAATTTTTTACATTCTCCGGTGAGTTTTGAGAACCTTGTCAAGTAACTAAGGATTTGCAAACCGGACATGCTTTACTCCATCCTAGCCACGGATCAATACACTGCAGAATTATAAACAATTGTTGATTTTTCGAATTTCTCATCTTATAAGGGGGTTTTGATTCAAATCAGTAAGAAACCTTACATCTTTATGGAATTTGTGCAAACAGGGGAGATGACGTATGGTGTCTCTGATCGTCGGTGTTTCCAGACAAATAACACAAGTTTCTTCAAACTTATAAGTCTGCATATTATTACCCACATGTAATACCAAAGAGAAAGCTTTTTAGTAAACAAGATTTCGATATGAAAAAACTGTGTTGTACAAGTGAACCTTTTAGCTTACCTGAACTGTAGACTCTGGTAAGTCGTTAATGCGTTGAGTAGAAGCGCCACCATGTCGATAGTTTTTTTCATCAAGAGCTAGCAGCATTTCGTAATCATCTCTGCATCAAAAATGGTTTAAACGATCAAGCTTCATATATCGAAGAATCATAGTAAAATAAGGAGACAAATATACAAGATACCATACTCGTTAAAGTCACGATCCATATGAAGAAGATTCCTATTGTTAATATCATTCTCTAGTCCCTCCAAAAAATCCAATCTCTGCTACATTTAAAAGGGGTAAAGGATTATTAGCTTTGATACTTAATAAAACATCAGCGACATTAGGGATATAAACATGGTTAAAAGAGTACCTCGTCAAAGCTCATATCATTTGAAAAACTGATATTCATAGCTCCGTCTAAAAAACCAGGTGCACGACCTAAACGACGACCTCGACCCCGAGGTGGTGCTCTAACATTGATCGACCCGACGATCTCTATCTCTCAAATCTCAATCACACGAAAGCTTTGTCATAACGGTAAAAGGCACTATATAGCTAAGCTGAAGATTTTGATATCGAGAAGATGGCAAAGAAAATTCCACTTGGCGATTTGTAAGTGGTTAAAAGGTTGAGAAACACATACCACTATATCAGTTACAACTTACAAGTTGGAGATGCAAACAATAGATATATGAATGAAATGCATACATGGAAGATTTTATATCTAAATAGTTTTCTACATTTAGTTTTGGATTTACAGTTCCATGTTTGATTTGCTATAATGTTTGTTACAAATTCAGCTTTTTATATTGACGAACAGTTTCTTACTGCATCTTAGAAATTTACTCTAAAACCAAATACTATTTTGTCATTCTTATTTCTTATGTTTCAATTCCATAATCATCTTTTCGACTCATCATTCTTTGACTTGTTCTTTGCTCACGCTAAATAAAGATTAATTCAAACCTGATTACAAAAATTCACGTTAAATCTCACGAAACCTGGATTTAGCATATCCACACTATAGTGAGACTAATAAGGTACATTAAATTTGGTTGGTGATAAAGTTTAGATGAGAAGCGAACAGTGTCTCCACTTTACAGAACGTAAACATACGCATCAGATCTTCTACAAGCTTTTATTCGATCATAACGTAAACATACGCATAGGATTATAATCACTAATGCATAAATATTGTCCACAATGTGATCCACAACCTACACATTCAATCCCTCCTTCAATTCGATCATACCTGTACGTAAAGCTCTCTTGTATAATACCTTAATATTTTTACTCCTAATGATATGTTTCAAATATTTTTGGCTGTCAAACTATATTTTTTTTGTTACTTTAACTTGTTATTCAAACACCACTGTACAAACAAAACTTTTTAATCAGTGCCGACCACCACGATCTAAACATGACAACATTGACAAGACAGACAAGATTTCCCTGCTTCACTAAATCTCACACATACAACTAACCACAAAACTTAAAATAACAATATTAAATTATCAAAAAATATATATATAATATATGTGCAGTATAGTACTGTAACAAATAGCATGTCAAAAGATAAATGGAAGTACAACGTGTGGCATAGTGTTTACTCTCTTACATACAAAGAGTAATACATTTTAAGGCAATGGAGACAGCATTTCCGTCAGTTTGCAAGTATCGGGTTCCTTTCTTCATCGATATCTATCGCAAGGACACGGTCTGGGTCCGAGCCGCTTGGTCCTTCCGTGTAAAGAGTTGGAAGATAGGCCTTATACGCCGGCAAATACCGCGACACAAAGTCATCTGATGAACCCTCTAGCTGCCACACCAAATAGTTCAGAGGGGAACGGTACTGTGCACTCATCAAGAAGTGTCTCAAAGCCAGTGGATGATACTTTGCCGTTATCTACACAAATTCAACAATTTTGCATTAGCATGAAGAAAAACACACACACCCAAAGAAGACTCAGTTTATAATAGTGGAACAAATAAGAAACATACCTCTCTGATCGTATAAAAGTTGTTCAGAGATTTCCCCATCTTCACATTGTTGTTGGTTACATGTCCGTTATGTAACCAATAACTCACACCACTATCTTCACAAGCAGCACATGTCTGTGCAATCTCATTCTCATGGTGCGGGAATTTCAGGTCTGCACCACCACCATGAATATCAAATCTCGGAGACAGGTAATGAGCACTCATGGCGCTGCACTCAATGTGCCATCCTGGTCTTCCTGGACCCCAAGGGCTCTCCCAACTTGGTTCACCAGTTTTTGCAGCCTGCATAAATTTCAAGCATAAACTTCAATTGCTCTAGTTTCATGACTCAGATAAGAATTACAAAAAGTAAAAGTTAACTTGTCAAACCTTCCATAATGCAAAGTCAGCAGGATTGCGCTTTCTTGAGTCAACAGCAACACGCTTACCAGCTTGAGTATGATCCAGCCGTTGCCCAGATAATTGACCGTAATTTGGTGATTTATCCACAGAGAAGAACACATCACCACCCACTGCATACCCACACCCGTTCTCAATGATCTGTATAGCAAAGAAGCATACGAATCAGAAACCTTACTGAGTATTACAGCATGATCACCAATTCATTATACCACCATCTATGAACAAAAAACATTGCAAGAAACCAAAAAAAGAAGAAGAAAGAAGACAAAAAAACCTTTTCAATCATCTTAATAATGAGCTCCATATGGTCACTGACACGAGGCTGGTGAGTGGGAAGAAGGCACTGAAGAGAAGCCATATCTACAAGATACTCCTCGCAAAAGCGACTACTCAAAGCTAATGAGTTCTCTCCACACTTGTTAGCTCTGTCAATCACCTGCACAGGTCCAATATTTTCAGATTTTTAGAAAGTTGTGAACCTAAATCATACACAAGGGCAAATACTAATCAAAGGAAGGAGAACAGAGGAGTGATCTCATTGCCCTAAGTTTCAAGACGCAGGAAAAAAAGGCCATACCTTGTCATCAACATCAGTAAAATTCCGAACATAAGTAACCTCATAACCCAAGTGCCGTAAGTATCTGCATAACCAAACCAGAACAACATTAGAGAGATATATATCAAAATCAAAAGCTCCAAGCTTGGTACATTGTTTATCAAAATCAGAGAAAGAAACTAAAACAATAGACACAGAACAGTTTCAAAGTATCGGTTTTTATTGCGCGACTCAAATTGATTTTAAGGGAGTTAAGATAACCTGAGGAGCAACTGCTTTAACAACGTCAGCTGGAAGAGGCTTAAAACCAAGCATCCATCCCTGAAAGAGAATAACCTGGAGATCATCAAACATCTTTTTAATGGACTTATATATCCTTGTGACCTTGAACAGAACACTTAAAAAGATGGTAAATACCGTAAGAGGTCCTTCAACTTCAGGCCACCTTGATGAATCAGCTCTGTCACCTCTCCCATTATAGGCAGACTACAGCCAAATAATAATGAATCAAAAGAGTTAAGAACAGGTTCCTCTGTTTTCGTTCTACGTTTTGTGATACAAAGTGATGAAGCAGAGAAGATAATATAAAGCGGCGACTCACCTTACCGTACCTAGGTACCTTCATCTTCATGCCTGTTAATGATCCAAAAACTTAGAAGTAAAGTAAAAGAGAAAGTACAATCTTAGAAGCATGAAATTTTAAGCGACAACATTATATAGGACTGAAACTTACGGCAATTGAAGAAGCGTAGTGGGAATCATAAGAGAGATCATCGACGCTCATGAATGGCCATTAAACACAAAACCGTTACTATGAAGAAGAAAGACAGGAGAGGAAGTGAACGGGTGTGGAGTGGCCACCGTTAATTTGAGATTGAGGGTAAAATTAATCTAGAAGGGGAGAGACGGTTGAAGTCGCAACTCGGAGAACGGCGGCGGAATGAAGGATAGCGAGGGGTTAGATTTCCAGGGGAAAAAAATGGGCCTTTAAAAGATTAGGCCCAAACATAGAAAGAAAAGGATATTGGGTAATTTCGGAAATTAGGCTTCATTAAACAGAGAGACGCTGACGTGGATGCACAAGAAGAGAGGAAAAGCTAACTTTATATATATAGATACATATTTTATATATAATAAAACAGAAGTAAACAACTTTTTTTTTTCTTAGGACCATATAACTTTTATAAGTTTGTTACAAAAATAGTTTATAGATTAAATATAGGTTATAGATTAATTGATCAATATACATTTAAGAATATCCCAAAGAATCCTTTGAAAGAGAATATTCCAATGATTTACACAATTTCTAAAATAAAATCTTTAGAATTTCATGTATTGTTACATAATATATATTGTTAGGCATAAAAAAGAATAAAATCTTGGTAATTTATCACACTTAATCGTAATTTCTGGGATCATATTATGCATTTAAAAATAGAATCTTACCTTAGCTCAGGTCATATTAAAACATTTTTACCAAACATGTTCAAAAATTCAAATAAAAACAAACAACAAACATAACAATATCTCATACATAAAATTACAAAATTAACAATATAAAACTTACAAAATAAATATTTTTTTGAAACCGTCATATATTTAATATATGATTTTATTGCATAATGTTACATCAAAAAAAACTTTTAAAAACAATTATATAAATTATTTTATTATAAACTTATAATATAAATAAAAGAAATTTCAGTCTATGATGTCTTTGTAGCAAGTGTCATCTTATTTTATTTATAAGAAGGAAAAAAAAAAAAAGTTGAAAAAAATAATTGGCATTCAGACGATTTGAAACTCTGATCACATAGGCTGCGCAACCCATGCGCACCATTTCTTCCACCTCAGAGGATTGTTCGCCGAGCAACGACTTGCCCGTGCATCACGGCCAATTTTGATTAGTAGTAATGCGCTGCGGTATATATACCCGAGAGATAAAAACCATTTTGTCGATGTGGGACAATTTTCATTCTCACTTACTAAAACTAATTTAATGGGCCTAGATTATGTAAACCTTATTGGGCCTGGTTTCAGTTCGTAAGACGCTGTAACGACGCCGTTCCCCCGTTGTCCCCCGCACGGCCTGTGAGGAGGAGGAACCAAGATTTGGCTGGCGCAAGGGTAAAGCTCAAGACAAAATGCTGAGGTTCTGATTATCGAAGAGTGGTCTTCTTCAGGATAACGGATAATGGTAATAAGAGAAACAAATATTAATGGTACAAGCTTGTGTAGGTTCTTTTGAGATGCAATTGTATGTTGATCTTCATCCTTTGACAAACACTACACCTTACACAGTGGTGCAGAGTATGTCAGTGGCTAAGGCTTTGGTACTGTTCCGGTCAGTGGGTCTCAGACATTTGTTGATAAATTCCTCCGGCTTTACAATCTCATCAATCAGTAAGTGTTTTATGATCAGTGAAAACATTCAAGATTTGTGTGTTTACTTAACATTATTTGGTCAACGTTGTGTGTAGGAAGGGTAAGATTCACAAGGTGCTTCTAAGTCTTGCAGTATCTCTATTCACATCGTTTTGCATGTACGGTCTTCCTTTCTTAGCGGAATGCAAGCCTTGTGATCCATCTATAGATGAGACCTGTCCAACAACCGGAAGATCAGGAAACTTCAAGCAGTTCAATTGTCCAAATGGTTATTACAACGATCTGCCTACTCTGTTTCTCTCTGGATCTTCTTTGGCCTCTACTGCATTTTGGGGCTTATCACATCCGGTATAGCGACACCGTCCGGTCTCTTTTTGCCGATTATCCTCATGGGTTCTGCATATGGTCGGATGCTAGGGACAGCAATGGGATCTTACACAAAGATAGATCAGGGTCTTTACGCGGTTCTTGGTGCAGCCTCACTCATGGCTGGTTCAATGAGAATGACTGTTTCACTCTGTGTTATATTTCTCGAACTCACCAACAACCTTCTTTTGTTGCCCATTACAATGTTTGTGCTTTTGATAGCTAAAACAGTTGGAGACAGCTTCAACCTGAGTATTTACGAGATCATTCTCCATCTAAAGGGCTTACCTTTCTTGGAAGCAAATCCAGAGCCGTGGATGAGGAATCTCACTGTAGGTGAACTTAATGACGCTAAGCCTCCGGTTGTAACACTTAACGGAGTTGAAAAAGTTGCGAATATAGTCGATGTGCTCAGGAACACAACGCATAACGCATTCCCGGTCTTGGATGGAGCAGATCAAGCCACTGGTGCAGAGGTCCGTGGTCTGATCCTAAGAACTCATCTTGTTAAAGTTTTAAAAAGAGATGGTTCTTGAATGAGAAAAGGAGAACAGAAGAGTGGGAAGTAAGGGAAAAGTTCACAGCAGTTGAGTTTGCTGAGAGAGAAGATACTTTCGACGATGTGGCAGTCACAAGCTCAGAGATGCAATTGTATGTTGATCTTCATCCTTTGACCAACACTACACCTTACACAGTGGTGCAGAGTATGTCAGTGGCTAAGGCTTTGGTACTGTTCCAGTCAGTTGGTCTCAGACATTTGTTGATTGTTCCAAAAATTCAAGCCTCAGGGGTAAGTTTTCTTTTTTCACTCTCTTGATTCAAGATTCAAGAACACTATACTAAACCTTTTCCTGTGTTTGATCAATATGTCTCGTGTTTTTGCAGATGTCACCTGTGATAGGGATCCTAACAAGGCAAGATCTAAGGGCGTATAACATTCTACAAGCATTCCCGCACTTGGATAAACACAAAAGTGGAAAACTTCAATGAAGGTTATTCATTCACTCATTGGTTTGTGTGATTTGTGTTTCTTTCCACATTCTTAGTTGATATTTATTCTGTCCAGTTTTGCTTGCATTCTTTCTTTCTTAAAGACCAAAAAAAGAAATTATACTATTTCGTAGATTTGTGTTTTCTACTTGTAAATCTCTATTTTTTTTCCCCACATTATCAGTTCAAAAGAAGAATAAAAACAGATTGAATACAGAACAAAACTTTGAAGCTTGGGAGATACATGTTTTGAGTTTGGTTCTCATCAGATTCTGAGGGGTATGATGAATTTGAGGATATTACATTACAGCAAGGATTTTGAAATTAAATTTAGTAAATTTAATTTTTTAGTTAATACAAACGAGAACTCTCTTTTTAACTCTCCTATCAACCACAATCTATATACAAATTAAATCATAATTCAATTGTCAAAAATGACTAAACTTTTGGGCCAGCAGCTAAACTCCATACACGCATATTCCCACCTTTGTCTTCACTGAAAAGCAATCCTCCAGGACCAACTGTGAGTGTGCTGATCGTGTGCGCGTAGAGAACATCTTTCCTCTTTCTTCAAAACTGTGTATAACCCAAAAGATACAGAAATAATTAGTGATAAAGTTGATTAAAGATTAAAGAGTACAATGCAATTATAACATTGTTACGCTTCACTTACGATGGTAGGCCGTAGATGCCAACAGTTCCATTTTGGTAAGAGCAGAATATGATCGGTTTGGCCTCTGCATCGTGCATCCCACAAAGAGCATGAACAACACTCTGTTTCAAACAATCAGATATGCTTTTTTTTGTTAAAACCAAGTGTTGTTTTTATGAAGAATGGCGTAAGTGAAAACAAATCTTTACCTGTTCTTGTCTGCGTGTATGAGTAACTAACTTTCAAAACATCATTTTCAGAACAAGCCCAAACTTTTATGGTCCCATCCAAGGAAGACGATATCAGACACTTGTCCCAACATAAGAGTGACGTGACAGTGTCGGTATGTTGTTTCAGGGTCGTTATACATTGCAGGGTGTTGAGATCCCACACCTGGCGAATCACAGGAAACATAATTGATTGGAATGTTCATTCGAAATATGTTTAAACCTGAAATCAATTAGTGGCAGCCAGATTCTTACCTTTATTGTTCTATCGACCGAACCAGAGTATAGTAGTTGACCTCCAACAACAAAACAAGTGACTTCACCACTGTCAGTGATGTCCCTTGATATGATTATTAGGTTTTGATATGATTATTAGAATTATGGTATTATTCCTTTTAATTAGATCTAAGGTTTTATATAATTTACTTTTAATAGAGAGATAGGTCGGTGTAAGGTTCTATATAAGAACCCTCTTATGCTAATGAGAATTTCAAGCTTCCAACAATTAACCTAATTCTCAAGAGAGACTTGGGTTAAGGGGAAGTTAGCTTTCAATCTCTTGTTCTTTAGTTTAAACAACGGGTGTGACAACTAGAGCTAAGGCTAAGGCTTTGGCTCATAACAACTTGGTATCAGAGCCAATCGATTCGATGGGAGAGGGAGAGGTAACGCTTGCTCAATTGATGGAAGAGATTAAGAAGATTCATGAGAAATTGGATCCGATGCAGGTTACTCTTGCAGCGCTAGAGGAGAGAACAACAGCGCAAGAAGAAGCCTTGAAATCCACAATTGCTGCACAACAAGAAGAACGTGATCAAAGAAAAGCAACGGTGGAGGAGCTTCGCGATGAACAAACGAAACTCCAAGAAACTCTCGCAGCAGAAAGAGAAGAAATCACTAACAAGTTTCAAGCTCTTTCCTCTTCTATAAGAGGGGACGTGACGGGGGAGGAGAAGGAAGCAGCCTTCACGTCTAAGGTGAAGCCAAAAAGTGATACAGCTTTTAGCGATGGAGCCATGATGAGTGCAGAACAGAGGGTAGCTCAATCGGGAGGGCCATGGTTGAAACATTCAGTGGGAAGGGAGCGAGGCCATCGGCTAACTGACAGAGGTGGAGAATGGGCCGTTCGACAGATTGGAGATGTCCAAGAAGAAGAAGAAACAACCAGTTACGTGACAGGAGATATTGGAGTGCAAAAAGGAATTGGTTGGAAGAGCTCTAAAGAAAGTGGAAGGAAAGAGGCTGATAGAATTATGGTGCCACCATCAAAGATGGAGTTTCCACCTTATGATGGTACAACTAACGCCATTGAGTGGTTACAAAAGTGTGACGATTACTTTGAGGATCAGGGAGTGTTCGATGATGATGCTAAGGTTCGCCAAGCAACGTTCGTGTTAACAGGACCAGCGCATAATTGGAACAACAATCTGCGGAGATTGACAAGGCATCGGCTGGGGTGGGCTGAGTTTAAGAAAATTTGCAAGAGCAGGTTTGGAAGAGCAGATGCTGTGAATCCAGTAGGGGAATTGTGTAACTTAAGACACACGGGAACAGTTGATGAATATTGTGATCAATTTGAAGAGTGTTTGGGACGACAAACCCGCTTAACAGGAGATCAACAGCTTTGGCAGTTTTGTGCGGGGCTAACCGATAGCTTGCGAAAAGAAGTCGAGTATCTCCGACCTGAAACGATCTTTAAAGCTATGGAGTATGCTCGAGATAATGAATACAAGATCGATAATGACTAGCGGACACGGACGTTTGGAGGACATTTGGCACCAATAGCTCAACACTCGGTCTTGTTCCCTAGGACAGGAAATCGTGAGAGCTCCAAGGGTGGGAAAGACAAGGAAGCTCAGTTGCCCCGACAAACAGAAGAGAAACCGGCTCCTCAACAACTATTTTTGAAGAAATTGACCACCGCAGAAATGGAAGAGCGACGAGCAAAAGGTCTCTGCTTCAACTGTGATGAATTCTTCACTCGAGGGCATGTTTGCAAACCAGTCCTTTTTCAAATTACGGTAGTCAATGATGGGCCTAATCAGGACGACGAACCAATTGAAGAGGATGACTGAAGCTTGAGGACAAGCTTCAAGTGGAAGAGGGGAGTAATGATATGATTATTAGGTTTTGATATGATTATTAGAATTATGGTATTATTCCTTTTAATTAGATCTAAGGTTTTATATAATTTACTTTTAATAGAGAGATAGGTCGGTGTAAGGTTCTATATAAGAACCCTCTTATGCTAATGAGAATTTCAAGCTTCCAACAATTAACCTAATTCTCAAGAGAGACTTGGGTTAAGGGGAAGTTAGCTTTCAATCTCTTGTTCTTTAGTTTAAACAACGGGTGTGACAACTAGAGCTAAGGCTAAGGCTTTGGCTCATAACATCCCTCGAGAGATGTGAGGTATTTGAAAGGATCAGACTTAGAGTCCGTAGCTTTCCAGACTGATATGCTGCCAGACTGCAATTCCAAAATAAATAAAAAAGAACACAATTTAGAATCATCAAATCAAAGAAGCAGAGAACTAACACATGTGTACAGGGATAGAGAGCAAGTTATAATGCTTACACTTGTTCCAGCAAAAAGCATTCCTTTAGCAACAGTCATTGCATGCACCTGACCAACCACCCCGTCAAGATGCAAATCTTTACTGGTTTGAACATTAAAAGCCTGCAGGATTGTATAAACAAAAACGTCAACACCATAACCAACATAGAATTAAGATAACAGAAAGCATATTTGAGTCAAGAGACGGTTTAAGCTAACCTTTACAGTGTTTTGCAAGCCAAGGAAAAACCATGGGCCTTCACTGATTAGAGATTGATGGTATGTACACACTGACCAGTATGGCAGTCCCAAATTCGCAATGTACCATCGCTACTGACTGAAAAGAGTTTATCTGAACCCTCAGGGAGGGCGATCCCCTTTATATCCTTCTTGTGTCCTTCAAGAGCAGCTACCATGGCCAAACCAGGGAAACAAGACCAAGAGTGTAAGAACTGGCACTGCTCACCCCTCTTGCAGTTTCCAGCTTTCCAATACTTGCATACACTCTTTTTGGGACTGCTGTTAGCTCTCGACACCGGACCTCTGGTGTCTGAAACAGATGAGCTTCTTGGCCCATACGCAGCATTCTTTCTCGGCTGATTCGGCACAACAGAATATCCTTTGCCTAAAACTGGTGGCTTTGCTGACCCATTGGCTTCATACTTCCTTGGCCTGTTGCCCTCTGGAGATTTGTACTCTTGAGAGGTCCAAACCAGATTCCTTGACACCTTATTATCATATGGAGCGTAAGGTCTTCTGGAAACTACATCTGCTGCGAAATCCTGCTGTCTCTTGACTCCAAAATTCCTTCCCTGTGAGAATCTCCTAGGCGCCTCGTAATTCATACTAAAACGTTATCAGATCCATTATCAGATCAGGAGTTTGTTTCCGTCCACAAAAACCTTCGATTTTCCACTGGGGATTCATGTCGGCGGTTATTTTTTGTCAATTAAAATTGACAGTTTGTCTCTCCCAATTTTTACGGGAGATAACCGTCACACGAAACCGCCATGGATCAACTATAAATCCACACAATTCCCTCGCTTTTTCACAATCATTCTCCCGATTCCACTTGTTTCTTTCAATCACCTGCCAAAAATGAGTGATAACATCCGCAAATCCGTTCAAGATCTTACTTTGGGCATAGACGATGCCCCAATCTCGCTTCCACCGGAGTTTCTTTCTCGAGCGATCTCCGTCAATCGCCATACTTTGGTGGTTACACCAGTGAATCCACAGAAGCAAAATCTGCGAGCACTAATACGGCATATGCCACGAGTCTGGGGCTTTCCCGATGAATGTGTGGGATGAATCCTAGAGGGTGGGAGAGCACAGTTTCGATTCCAGTCTGAAGATTCTTTGAATTTGGTGCTTCGTAGAGGCCCTTGGTCTTTCGGTGACTGGATGGTAACCACCCATCGATGGTATCCTAACATAAGCGAGGCTAACATGAAGATCATACCATTCTAGGTACAAATCCAAGGTATTCCAACTCTTTGCTTAACCAATGATATGGCTAGGTGGGTAGGGAACAAGATAGGATATGTTTCGGAAGTAGATTACAATGAGAATGAGATGCAAGTAGGGGCTGTACGTGTTAAGATAGACTGGAATATTGATGATCCCTTACGCTTTCAAAAGAATATTCAATTCATTGCTGGTGAGAACACGATAATCAAGTTTCGTTATGAGAGACTGCGTAATTTCTGTATGAAATGTGGTTCACTCAAACACGATGCAAAGGAGTGCACCCTTGGCTTTGATGATTCTGAACCAGAGGATTCAGACAATGACAGTGATGACGAGAATCACGATAAGGGAGACAAAGACATGTCCGAGGTAAATACCTTATCGTCTGTTGATCCTGCAAGCCTTATCCCGGGACTGACTATGCCACCACCACCACCAGGACCTGTTCAGGGAAATGTCTCGTATAGAATGGTGAATAAGTGTCTTCCAAGTGCTTTTGTGGACAACGGTCTCATGGCTGAGCGCATACGCTATTTGAAAGCAAAGCAGGTGGAACATGTTGCTGAACCTTATGAACCACAGACCTATCTTGATGGCAACTCTGACCATGCACAACCGGATTTTGTGTTCATGAAACGCAAGCGAGTTCAATTTGAGGCTTCTTTTAACAAAGCAGAAGCAGCTGAGGAGTTGGTGGTCCTGAATCAACTCCGAAAGAAGACTCATCGCACCGTTTCTGTTGGTTCTTGCTCTGTGAACAATGGATTCGACGGAGGCGCGGGGGGCCCGGTTCCCCCAAGGTTCCCAATATGAAGATCCTCTCATGGAATTGCCAAGGCGTTGGCCCCTCTTTAACGTCTTCGCGTCTTAAAAAGCTATGCTTAACTACTAAGTGTGATCTTCTTTTCCTCTCTGAAACTCTAAACAATAATGATGTAATATATAAACTTAAGGATGATCTAGGCTTTTCTAAAGCTTTTATTCAACCCCCTCAAGGTAGGAGTGGAGGTTTATGTTTATTCTGGAATGATAATGTTGTTATTTCCCTGATCTCACAAGATGAGAGACTTATTGATGTAATTGTTGATCATAATAATATTAAGTTCTACTTGTCTTGTGTGTATGGGCATCCTGTTTCTAGTGAAAGACATCATTTGTGGAAACGCTTTGAACAGTTAGCTATATCACGAAATGCACCGTGGATACTAATTGGAGACTTTAACAAAATTATAAATAACCGAGAAAAGATAAGAGGTCCAGTTCGAGATGAATGGACTTTCCGCGACTTCAGACATATGATTGCAGTGTGTGATCTTCAGGACATAAGCTCACGGGGGAATACTTTTTCATGGGTTGGTGAACGTCACAACCACACAATTCAATGCTGTTTGGATAGGGCCATGTTTAACTCTCCAGGGTCTGCTATCTTCCCAAATGCAGAAGCTCAGTTTCTTGATTTTGTTGGCTCAGATCACAGACCTATATTACTTGACCTCAATGACATAATAAGACACAAGCGACGAACTTTCAGTTTGACAAACGTCTTTTAGACGTTCCAAACTTTCAAAAAGCTGTTAAAGATGGTTGGTTAGTGGGTGAAGAAGACTCTGATATCTCAATCACTGAAAGAATTAAAAACTGTAGACGTAGTGTAACGCCCCCAAACCGTCCTAGGACCACGAAGGCCATCGGACAGCCACGGTACGCCACTTGCAGAATTGCACCGAGGTGATCCGGTCGAGGGACGGAAGCTGTAGACTTCCCGACCGGTCCTCCTTGGCACAACTCCACCCGCAACCGAGGTTACTTAGGCTTTGCAACCCTCGTGACCTGGTGCGTTGTGTTAGCCCGGACAAGGCCGAGTATCATTTGCAACTTGCCATGGTTTCCTGAAAACCGAATATATTACTTTAACAAAATATTTTATCGTAAATAAATCATCAAAGTAATATATAAAGATAGTCGGAAAGTTTTACACTTATTTGGTTAAGAAAATATAGGGTTTTACAAGAAACACAAGAAAACCCTATCCGGTACCCTAACGTTTGCTCCGGCTCTAGACTCACTTAGGCTTCCCTGCAAGACCACAACAAATGAAACACCTGAGTAATCTAAGATTACTCAGTGAGTCTGGGTACCTCTTTCTCTTAAACGGGTTTCTACCTTCCCTCAACCCGACTAGCCCATCAACAAGAAGACAAGCAAGTAAACAAACTTGGCAAGTTATCAAAGCTACGCAACGAAAATCATAGCGGAAGCAATTTAAACCACACACTAGCGAGAGAGGTTAGATCCATACGACTCGACTCGATGATCTATACTCGCTATACACATTACACGACGACTAAAGAACACTTTAAACTCTTGACCCATACGCGACTCATAAGGAAAATCTAGAGTAAAACAAGGGACACTCGAATTACCTAGACTCCTTTCGCCTACTAAACCAACAAAGACATCTAGAATACTACAAGGATCGCTTGGAATACTCTAGACTCTTTTCACCTAAGGGCCCTCGATAATCTGTTCCATTCCATACCATCTCCCTCATGCCGAGACCACAAAGGTCACCAGCAATGAGCCCACAACTTAGCTACATCGTCATGTAGCGGTCACGCTAGTAGCTAGCTATCCGTGACAGTGTCCCCGCGTGAGTGGTCCTCGGGAACTCACGCGTGACAACCGCTTTTGGAACAGAACAATCCACTCATTACTCTTAGCTAAGACTCAAGAAACATATTCAAGAGACTTCGCTAAACACTTGCCACCACTCAAGCAAGAAAATCGAGCAACTTCAAGCAAGAGTACATGCAATAAATCAACAAGTAACGAGAATGATAATTCAAGTAAGTTATGATTAAATTCACATGCATGCAACCAATTTATTCCACTTCAACAAATCATGCAACAAGTATAACCATGCATGATACCAAAATGATTTACCGTTTAAATCCTTAAGTCCAATTTACGCATACCAGTCCATTCGCTTGAACCGTTCAAGTCCCTTAAGCCCAAATTATGCATGCCACCACTTTAAGCAATATTATGCCTTAAAATGCACAATGCTTTACTCGTTAATTATGCATGAACCCGATTTTAAGCAAGACTTAATACTTACAAAATCCTCTAGGTTTGATCATGCTTAATCCTCTAGGTTTGATCATGCATAATCCTCTAGGTTTGATCATGCATGCAACCCTTAAACCGCATTTTTAAGAGTTTTAATCTACTTAAAATTTTACCCAATTTCTCCCTTAACCGATTATCAAGTGGGTCCAATTTATTAGCATGCAAACCATCCCTTTTACGCATGCATGCATCAAACTTTAAACTGCAACAACATGCAGCTACTCTACACGCTTACCACAGACTCACCTTTTCACGCGTCGATGATTCCTGGACTTCACCACACCACTCGATCAGACAGACTCCGCGTTGATAGCTCCCCGCTCCTTCGACCGTTCTCAATCCACAACCCGCTTTGTTTCTCTGCTTCACTTTACCGCAAACCGCTTATCCTCTCGACCTTATTCGATCGCAAAATAGGTCTCGCTCTCGGTCTTTCTCTCTCGACACTAACACCGTATTTTCTCGGTGATCTCCTTGACACAAACACCGGCTTTTCTCGACAACTCCTTCGATAGAGTCTCCGTCTTTTACTTGATAATTTCTCGATGCAAAAACCTTCCCTTCTTTGATCTCCTCTCGACGTAAATGTCGACAATCTCCCTCTCTTGATCTCTCTCGGTCTCTCTTGATTTTAAGGTGAGAAAAGAAAGCTTAAGGACTTAAGAGATTTTTGCGAAAATGAGAGAAAATGAGAGAATGAAGTCTCACACCCTCTATTTATAGGCTTGAACTCACCCTCTTCCTCCTTAGTGCGTTTTGACAAGTGGCTAGCTCATGCCATGCATGTTGAGCATGATTAACACCCCCCAATCGTTAATCGCCATTTCTTCCACTAACTCTCTTCTATTAGTGCATGTAAATTATTTTGTTAGTGCATGAAATGCATGCAATTTGATTGGTCAATTTTGTGAGAGAAATTCAATTTTTATTCTCTCGACCAACTCATCTCTCGTCCGACGTTTCTCGACGATTCTCGACCTTTCTCGTCTCATCCTGTCATACCTCTCGGTCTTCTCGACATTTCTCGGTCATTGGTCGAACGCCTTCGGATGCTATCGACCTCACTCAACGGCACGTCTCGGATGCCTCGACAAAGCGTCTCGGATGTTCGACGATACGCCTCGGACAACTTTCCTCGGCACTCTCGACAGATTTTCTCGACCACTTTTCTCGGCCTCTCGGCAGATTTTCTTGACCACTTTTCTCGGCCTCTCGACAGATTTTCTTCCCCGGTACTTACCCGACTTTCCGCGGATGCCGTTTCCGCATAAACCATGAATTTTTAGTTGGTTTTAAAGCCTTGATCTCACCTTCGGTCACTCCAGTCTTGGCTCGGGCATTCTTCGACCCACAAATATTTTCTCGGACTTCTTCCGGTCATTCTCCTTTATTTCGGTTCCTCTTCTTTCTTAGATCTTTTTCGGTCCACTTCATCGATCTTTTATTTTGAGATTTCTACCCTTGGTGAGGGTCATTACATTCTCCCCCCCCCTTATAAGAATTTGTCCCCGAATTCTCATGCCTTCTCCTTCTTTTCTTGTTATGTCATTGTCTTGTGATTACCATCACGTCGATATCCTTGTTGGAATTCTCCTTTTCTCGGTTCTTTCGTCTCCATAGTCTCGCTTCATACTTATACCACCGTCGCCGGTGCTTTTGGGAAATTTTCCCATCTCCAGCTGTAACATCCTTGAACCGTAATTCCGGTTTGGGATGTGCATCGATCGATGCAGTAGGAGCATCGGTCGATGCTGGCTCAATTCTGTGCGTTTTGACTTAAGTCAAACGCTGCGTTTTGGGTTAGGGAAAACCCTTAGATGCGAGTTTTGTCCCATTCGTGTTGATTGGACGTTTTTGAGAGAGAACGAGGGAGAGAAAGATTTCTTGAGAGTTTTTGGTGATTTCTTGGAGATTTGGGGCGTTCCTGTAGAGATCTGTAGCTGGGATTGTTGTAGGAGCTTCCTAGAAGCGTGTTCTTGCTTGTTTGTTGTTCAGATTTGTCTTGGCACAGGTAAGTGCAGGACCATGGCTTATCTAAGCTAGAGAATTCAGTAGTTTGCTTGTTGTATGTTGTTAGACGTATTAGATTGTTGCTATGGACGTTAGGAAGCTTTCTTGTGGCTTGGGATTGAGTTCTTGTGGTTGTAGGAACGAAATCCGGCGAGAAGCTTCGGGGAAATCATGGTGCTCGACGTTGCGTCGATCGATGCATACCTTGCATCGGTCGATGCAAGTGCGAGGACAGCGCAATGAACTTTAGGGTTTTTCGTGTGCGTCGAGCATGTGTCGGTCGATGCAGACTGGGTATCGGTCGATGCAAGTTATACTTCTGTCGATCGATGCAGCTTCTGTATCGATCGATGCTTCTCCATTCGGCATCGGTCGATGCAAGTGTGGCATCGGTCGATGCTAAGTCCTGTTTCGTTATTGTCGTGCGTTGATTGTTGTGTGAAGATTACTGATACTCTATTGCTTGTGTGTATAGCCCAGTAGATGGGAGGATTGCCTTACTGAGTGTTTATAAAATACTCATGCATTGCAATATGTGTTTGTGGTGCGGGTAAAGGCAAAGTGTGATCGTGGAATCCAGGCAATGAAGAGGAGGATGTTCTAGGGGCTCGACTGATTGTTATCTGGCATTGTTAGGTTGATAGAACTTTGTCCTAGAACATTGTTTAGGATTGCTGGCTATTTGGTTTATGATGTTCTAGATCATTAGTTAAGAATTGGAATTGATATTGGCTATTATATTATTTGATTTGGATATTATAAACTGAGATTGGTATTTTCGCTGTTGGTTGTGATTGTGGTTAGGTGGCTAGTGGGTATGGGACCACTAGCTGTAGTTTATTATTATTATTATTTATTATTTATTATTTATTTTTAATAAAAAGGTTGGTCCTTTCATTTTGGTATCAGAGCCCTTACTGTTCTAGGTTTGGGTTCACTAGGTTTCGGTTGTAGATGTTTGGGATTTGCATGCTTTGATTGATTATGTGAGTTAGTCAATTGTGTGTGGCATGGAGTCCTAGAACATCCTCTACGAGCCGACTGTGTGATTCCACGGTGAGTTTGTGTTTTTGTGTGTTTTGTGTTATGTTAAGATTGCTTGTTAGCCTCTGTTCTTGGAAGTGCAGTGGTTAAAGGTGTTTGAGTTGTTGGTCGTGGACGGGGACGTGGTCATGGTCGGGCGGGTCCCGAGGCCAGCGAGTGTGTGGTCCAGGGTTCCACGAGGAGGTACGTCAGAGGGTCGCAAGCGTATTAGGAGGGACCAGAGAGGGTTAGCCGGTGTGAATGTCGGGGGTGCTGGGAACCCAGGTGTGGGGTTGCAGCAGGTGGAGCCCAGGGTCGAGATGATCGCTTGGCGGATCTATTGGCGTGCTGTTGGAGCGGTTAACGAGAGGGGTACCAGTGTAGGCTCCAGTTGTGCCGCATGTGGCGGGGTGCAGCCGAGGGCTGCGGATGTTGAGGAGTTTCCACCTTATGTTAAGAGGATGGAGCGGTTGTAGATGACCTGTTGTACCCACGATCTGCCGTCTCGGATAATAGGCCAGAGGGCCCAGGCCGGGCTTGGCTATTGGGCCGAAAAGCATGTTATCGATCGGCCCATCAGGCCCAGAGAAGGCAAGAGAGCGCGGAGACGTTTCATGCTGGACAGCTCGCAGTTCGGGCCCGGTCAAAGATTCCTGCATTCAAGGGTGTTAATTAGTCCGCGCGAATCGTGCCCTATTAATTGTACATTAATTGGGTAATTAATTGGTCTGTATAAATATGTAAGGGGGGTGTCACTTGTAAAGGATCCGAATTCTTCCAGAAAAAGGCAATACAAATTCAAATCTTAAAACTCATTCAATTCAGTTCGGAACTGTTTTACGGCGATAAGCTCCTCCACAATTAAATCACTTCGGAAGAAGAAGCTAATTCTCAGTTCTCACATTTGGCGCTAGAAGGAGGGGAGTTATCGCCTGACTCTCGCCAGTTCCGACTTCATACGCAAGTACATTCTACACAACCACCGCTATGGCAGCCAGCTCTCCCAATCAGGCATCCTTGGAGGTGATCCAGAAGCTCCTGCAGGACTTGTCCGAGAAGTCCGACCGTCAGCAAGCCGCCTCCGCTGCTCTCACTGAACGTTTCGACAACTTGGAGGGGCAGATTTCCACTCGTCTGGAGGAAGTCACGACGTCCGTAGCCGATCTCTCGGCCTCCCACCGCGCCTACGCCGACCGGGTCGACCTCCTGTCCTCCGACCAAAACCCGCGTCGACGTGCTTTGGATTTCTCCAGTGTGACTCCACCTTCCACCTCGCAAGTGGCAGCAACAAATGTCACTCCGGGAGATTCGTTCCCACCTCAAACCAACACACAAACAGCGCTACCGCTGGCCGGCGATGTTCACACACCGGTTCAGCCTGGCGTCGTCCGATCTTCCGAGGTCCCAGTCCGTCTTCCTCTCCCTGTAGACGGAAACACTTCGGCTTCGGGGTATACTGTCAATCCCGAGATCTTCCGCATGCAGAGTGAAATTCGGGACATGCGGTCTGTGATGCATAGTGCAACCACCTCAGCTCCGGATATATTCCGAGTGATCGAGGAGTCGAGGCGAACTCCTTTTTCCGACCAAATAGCCCGAGTCCGCATCAAGGACACTGGCAAAATTAAATTCTCGAGCTACGAAGGAAAAGGAGATCCGACCAATCACCTCAAGACTTTCTTGCTGACAGCTAGCCGGGTGGACCTCGAGCCCCATGAAGCAGACGCTGGGTACTGCAAGCTGTTCGCAGAAACGTTTAGTGGACCGGTACTGCTTTGGTTCGCATCCTTAGCAGCTGGCTCCATAACAAACTTTACCGAGCTGTCGACCTCGTTCGTCAAGCAGTATTCTAGCCTAATCGAAACTGCGGTGACGGATGCTCAGCTTTGGAACTTAAGCCAAAAGGCTGGAGAGTCCCTTCGGTCTTACATAACAAAGTTCAAGGAGATCCAGGTCAAAATGCCCGGACTCTCGGACTTTACAGCCCTGGCCGCGCTTAAGAACGGCCTCTGGCACGAATCTCGCTTCCGCGAAGAGTTGTCCGTGAATCGTTTCCCAACTATTCAGGACGCATTACACCGGGCTTCGAACTGGATAGTCGCAGAAGAAGACAAACTCGCCGCTGCGCAAAAACAAAACGCCCCGCCTGCAGGGAAACCGCGCTTCGAAGCACCTGCCAAAAAGACTCCGCCTACAACTCCGAAGTCCGGGCCGAGCACTTTCGCAGTCACCCAATCTCCCAAGAAGAATTCTCCAAAGAATTCACCGTCCAAACCACCATTTTCACCGCGCTCCAAGAGCGGCGTACTCCCGAGTAACAAATGGGTCCAAGATGAGGACACGTACTGCGAGCTCCATAAAACCAACAGTCATTCTACTCGTGACTGTAAGAAGCTGATGCATCTCCTCGCAGAAAAGTATGTGGCGGGAGAAATGCCAAATGTTACAATTGAAGAATTGGAGCAAAAAGCGATTCCCGAAGTGGACGAGGACGCTCCACCTTCAAAGAAACCAAAGCAGTCCGATGGAAGTGAAGCTCCCAAGAAAAGAATCGACGTGATAATGGGAGGATCGCGTCTGTTTCGGAACTCCATCACTGCGATCAAAGACCATCAGCGGAAGCTCACTAGCCCCCAGCCGAAGCGAGCTAAGTTGATAGCCAGCGATCTACCTGAAATTTCTTTCTCCGAGAAGGAAACTGAGGGGTTGGACACTCCGCATGATGACGCGCTCGTCATCTCGCTTGACGTAGCGAACCACGAAGTCTGCCGAATCCTAATTGATACTGGGAGTTCGGTAGACTTGATTTTCCTTGAGACGCTCACCAGAATGGGTATCGGGAAAGAGCACATCGCAGGACCGCCCTCACCCCTGGTCTCGTTCACTAGCGAGACGTCGATGTCTTTGGGCACGATCACATTACCAGTGTCCACTCAAGGAGTGGTTAAAATGGTGGAGTTCACGGTCTTCGACCGACCTGCGGCCTATAATGTTATTTTGGGAACTCCCTGGCTCTATCAGATGAAGGCGGTGGCCTCGACGTACCATCAGTGCGTCAAATTCCCGACCCCACAAGGAGTCCGGGAGGTTCTAGGAAGCCAAAGGACGGCAGGAGCTGTTACCTCGCAAGTCACAAGCTCCTGATCCAATAGCAACCACAGCTCGAGGTACCGAAAAATCCAGTTCGGAAGCAGCTAAAAGGTGACCTCACTGAGTCCATTTTCATCAATGGCAAGTTCCCGGATCAAGAAATCAAGATTGGAGTGGGATTGGAGAGCGAGCTCCGTGCCGCCCTGATAACCTTCCTGAAAGAAAGAATGGCCACCTTCGCGTGGTCCGTAGACGAGATGCCCTGCATCAGTCCAGAAGTTATTTCCCACGAGCTGAATGTGGACCCTACGTTCCGACCTGTAAAGCAGAAGCGAAGGAAGCTGGGTCCTGAGCGAGCTGAAATCGTTAACAAAGAGGTTGAACGTTTGCTGAAGGCGGGACAGATACGCGAAGTAAAATACCCTGAGTGGCTCGCAAATACAGTCGTAGTCAAAAAGAAGAACGGAAAGTCGCGAGTCTGCGTTGATTTCACCGACCTGAATAAGGCGTGCCCCAAAGACAGCTTTCCACTTCCGCATATCGACCGGTTAGTTGAGTCCACTTCGGGTCACGAGCTGATGTCCTTCATGGATGCATTCTCTGGCTACAACCAAATCCTAATGAACCCGGACGACCAGGAGAAGACCGCATTCATTACGGACCGCGGGATCTATTGCTACAAGGTGATGCCTTTTGGGCTAAAAAATGCGGGAGCAACCTACCAAAGACTGGTGAACCGAATGTTCGAGCACCAACTCGGAAAAACCATGGAAGTTTACATCGATGACATGCTGGTGAAATCGATGGAAGCCAGTTCGCATCTCGCCGATCTGAAAGTCTGCTTCGACGTCCTGGATCAGTTCGGGATGAAGCTCAACCCCACGAAGTGCACCTTTGCAGTTCCATCAGGAGAATTTCTGGGGTATATCGTCACAGAAAGAGGAATTGAAGCGAACCCGAGGCAAATTAATGCTTTCCTGTCTATGAGTTCTCCTAGGACCTTGCGCGAGGTGCAGCGCCTTAACGGACGGATCGCAGCTCTCAACCGCTTCATCTCTCGATCTACGGACAAATGCCTCCCTTTCTACCAGCTGTTATGAAAAGGGGGAAAAAATTTCTTGTGGGATGCGAAGTGTGAGGAAGCATTCGCCCAACTCAAAGCTTATCTATCTGAACCGCCGGTCTTGGCGAAGCCTGAGTTCGGAGAACCACTCTTTCTTTACGTAGCCGTATCAGATAGTGCGGTCAGTGGAGTTTTGGTTCGTGAAGAAAGGGGGGAGCAGCGACCAATTTTCTATATCAGCAAGTCATTCACTGGAGCGGAGTCGAGGTATCCTATGATGGAAAAATTGGCCCTAGCAGTGGTCACTTCGGCAAGGAAGCTGCGGCCTTACTTCCAGTCCCATACGATCGTAATCCTGACGACGCAGCCACTTCGGACGGTATTACATAGTCCGAGCCAATCCGGACGGCTGGCTAAATGGTCTGTTGAATTGAGCAAATATGACATCGAGTTCCGGACTCGAACCTGCGTGAAGTCACAAGTGCTGGCCGATTTCTTGATCGAACTCCCACTAGCCTCCTCGGCTAGCGATAATGTCGAAACTCCATGGACGCTGTATGTTGATGGAGCTTCTTCCAAATCAGGGGCAGGAATCGGGGTCCGCCTCACTTCTCCTACAGGCGAAGTGATCGAGCAATCATTTCGCTTGGCTTTCAGTGCATCCAACAACGAAGCCGAGTACGAATCTTTCCTTGCCGGCTTGCGCCTCGCAGTGGGGATTGGTGTCCGAAAACTTCGAGCTTTTTGCGATTCGCAGCTGGTCACCAACCAGTTTTTGGGGGAGTACGAAACAAAGGATGGCCGCATGGAGGCTTATTTGTCCACAGCGCGGGAGTTAGTCGCCAAGTTCGAGGAGTTCGAAATCACTAAGATCCCACGAAGTGAGAACTCCGCTGCGGACGCTTTAGCATCTCTGGCTTCCACTTCGGATCCTGCGACAACAAGGATCATCCCCGTCGAAGTCATCCAGTTTCCAAGCATCCGGCTAGAGAGCACAAACGTCGTGACCCGCGCAATGAAAAAACAGTTGGCCGCTGAAGAAGCAGCTCGTAAGACGGCTGCGGACTCTCGACCCCCGGAAGATCCGGACCCTGTCTTGCCTACCCCAATGGAAGTTCACTCACCTCTCGCCGAGCCCGACGAAAGTTCAGCTCCGGAATCATCGAGCTCACCAGCTGACAATCAAGCCATTATCCCACATGCCACCTCGAGCGGCACGAATTCTAACAGCTGGGGGGCAGACGACTGGCGGAGCCCGATCTGGGCTTACCTGGAAAAAGGGGAACTCCCAGCCGACAAGTGGGCAGCTAGGAAACTCAAGGTTATCAGTGCGCGGTACTGCATCCACAACGGAATACTTCTACGCCGAAGTGTAGCCGGTCCTTATCTAACGTGCGTGGCTGGCAGAGAGCCCGTGATGCTAATGCGAGCTGTTCATGACGGTCCCAATGGGAATCACTCCGGAGGTCGGACTCTGGCTTTCAAAATCAAACGGCAAGGATACTTCTGGCCTACCATGATCACGGACTGCGAAAAGTATTCTCGAACTTGTGAGAAGTGTCAGAAGCACGCCCCGTCAATGCACCAACCTACCGAGCTCTTGTCTTCAGTGTCCGCGCCATACCCATTCATGAGGTGGTCTATGGATATCATCGGCCCATTACATCGAGGACCAGGAGGAGTCCAGTACGTGCTCGCTCTTACCGACTATTTCTCCAAATGGGTAGAAGCGGCAGCCTATGCGAAAGTAACAAGTGACGAAGTGGAACAGTTCGTGCTTAAGAGCATAATCTACCGCTACGGTGTCCCATATGAAATCATTACGGACAATGGCCCGCAATTCATCTCTTCGAAGTTCGAAGAATTCTGTGCGAAGTGGAAAATTCGACTCAATAAGTCAACCCCTCGTTACCCGCAAGGTAATGGACAAGCCGAGGCGATGAATAAGGTCATACTTGCCAACTTGAAGAAACGGCTCGATGCTCGTAAGGGGCGCTGGCCGGACGAACTTCAGGGCGTCCTTTGGGCGATCCGAACAACACCTCGGCGGGCCACTAATGAGACACCTTTCTCCCTGGTTTACGGAGTTGATGCCGTAGTCCCAGCCGATATAGAAGTGCTCGGAGTCCGTACTGCGCTAAATCCACCTCGACCTGAAGAGAATGAGGAATTCCTACAGGATACTCTCGATACAATCAACGAGCGTCGGGATCAGGCCTTGGTTCGGATCCAGAATTACCAGAACGCAGTAGCTCGGTACTATAATTCCAAAATCCGAGGCAGACCCTTGGCAGTTGGTGACCTAGTCCTCCGGAAAGTCCACGAGAACACCGAGGAGCTCAATGCAGGGAAGCTGGGAATTAACTGGGAAGGACCATACAAAATTACTCGCGAAGTCCGAAATGGAGTCTATCAGCTCGAGGACTCAGAGGGGAAACCAGTCCCGAGGTCTTGGAATTCTTTATACCTCAAACTCTTTCACAGCTGATTTATTTGTATCGAACTACGATTTGGCTTGATCCCGATAAGGGTACGTAGGCAGCCCACTTCGGGTCCAGCTATCCATATTAATAAAATTTAAAGTTTTCTTAAACTTTTTTATTAATAATGGCCATTCAACCAAAAAAAAAAAAAAAAAAAAAAAAAAAAAAAAAAAGCCGAAGTCCGACTTCGCATCTACCATTTAAAGCCGAAGTCAAACTTCGCAAGCCTAAACCGAAGTTCTCACTTCGTACTCAGCTTTACTTTAAAGCTAAATTTTGCGAAAAATTTAAACCGAAGTCCTCACTTCGTCCTCTGCTTTACTCAAAGTCAAAGCTCAGTTTCGCAAAATTCTTATCTAAACCGAAGTAATCACTTCGTACCCAGCTTTACTTATAAGTTGGGATGTCATTTTTTCCAAACTATTTAGCCGAGGTTCTCACTTCGCGTTCATTTCTGCTCGTACCATCTTTTTAAACGAAAGATTGTGGAAATGTAGTTCACATTAAGCAAAAAAAAAATAATAAAACGGAGCGGTCACCACGACCAAAACACTCCGGAACGAGTCTAAAATAAAGACTACAAAACAGGGGGGCAACTCGTGCCAAGACAACCCCAGAATAGGAACTATTGATTCGGAGGAGTAGGATCAGACGCCGCCTCGGAAAGGGCCAAGCCCATCTCCGCTAGCTCCCCTTCCGACCTGGTGGTCGCCAGATAGTCGTCCATCCCCTGATTCGAGAGTTGCCCGAGGTTAGTGCCGGACTCGTCTATTGTGACGCTAAGCGGGTGCTCGGTGCATAAGAGATCGGGCGTATCCGCTAAAAGGTCTGAGAACGCAGCAAGGTCGAGTTCACGGGGAGTTACCTTTGAAACCTTCTCGTCAGCCTCCTCCTCGTCAGTTTTCAGGAGCCCGAGCTCGGCCTCCATATCCTCGATCTCGCCCCGAGAGATCTCTTCGACCAGCATCCGGTTAGCCCGGATCTCGGCAGCTCGGATCTGAAGCGGGGCTAGCTTCTCCCTCTCTTCGAAGGTGACCTTCACCTCCTCGACCAGAGGACGGAGAGTCCGCCTCATTGCCTGCCTCTCCTCCCTTCGCACCCTCTCAATCTTGCAGCTGTTGCCAGCCTCGAGTAGCTGATTGCGGAGCTCGATATCGTGCAACCTACTCCTTGCCGCCTTCGCATCCTCTGCGGCCTCGTAGTAAAGGTCCCCCGCCTTCTTTAGTTTGTCTCGGAGGTCCTCGTTGGCAATTCCGAGGTCAAGCACCTGTACCTCGGCTTTCTTCATCCGAGCCCGGATTTGTTCGGCTTTCTCCACGGTCGAAGCGTTCTCGGCCTCTAGTCTAGCATACTCCTTCACCTGGGCTTCCAGGTCAGCAATCTTTTCCCGGAGAAGGCTCACCTCGGAGGACGAGGGAGAGGCAAACAGCTGATCTTCGTAAGACGCCACCGAGGAGTTAAACTCGAACATCAGCTGAAAAGATAGCTTATTAAGCGACCGTTTGGCGAAAACAAAAAGGGGGCAAAGAAAAACAAAGAATATTTACCTCGCCGATTTTATCCGCAAAGCGAAAGAAGTTTGCGCGATTGACCTCGGTCATATCCGCGAATGCCGGGATCCGAACTCCGGGACGGATGTAGCTCCGCATTAGATCGGCTGGGGACGCAGGAGGAGCTGAAAGATTTTTGAGCAAGTCATTTCAGTAACAACTATCGAACTATCAGAGGTACAAAAGCAAAGTTAAGAAAATTTACCTCGGGCGAAAGAACGTTGTTCCTTCGGAGGATTTCGTCCGGAGTCTTTAGGCGGTGGGGCCTCCTTAAATCTCCCCTCCGAGGAAGGACCCCTGTCTTTCGAGCTAGATCTACTTCGCTCATCCCCTGACGGGCCAGTCCGGGCTCGCCCCTTTTCACGCGAGGAGGAGGCGGTCTCAGGCTCCTTCCTCTTCTTTGATGAATCAGTTTGCTGAGAGGAGGCCTCTTTTGAGGTGTTCTTCGGTATTGGGGGGGAAGGAGCGACCTCCCGTGGTTCATCACTGGAATCAGCAATGACAATCACGGGGGGATCAACGGGCCAGCAGGAGCCCCGGTTGATTCAGTGCCGAGCTCGGGAGAGCCAGTTGGAGGCGCGGAAGTCCCGCTCACCTCGAGAGCGGAGGAGCTGGAGGGGTTCTTGTTAGAAATGCGAGCTTTGCCTTCAGCGAGGGCCATCGCCATCTGCTTCTTCGCCTCTTTTTCGGCAATTCGGCACGCCCTCTCTTCCCTGTAGTTCATCTCCGAAAAGCTTAAGGGCGTGGAGCAGACGAGAGAACGCCTTTCGAGCCTTGCCGTGGACTCTCTGATCCTCTCGCAGGAGAAAGAGTCCCAAGCGATCTGTCCTTGGCTACAGAACCTCGAAAAGAACTCAGCGAACGTAGGGCAAAGCAATCCGCGTTCGAAGTGATCTGAAAAGGAAACAGTTAAAAGTGAGACAAGAAACAAAATCACACTCGAGCTGGGCCTAGTAGGAAACGCTAGTCTACCAATTTTCGAGGTCCACTTCGAAACGAACGAGCTCGTGCGATGGCCAAAAGTGAGCTCGTTGACCGGGAAGAAGAAGTAGGACTTTCTCCATTTCTCGTCTTTCTCAGGCAGGTCGTCGAAGACCTTCAGTCCGGAGAGCGGGCTCACGTAGAGTGTACCCTTAGTACGACCCGTCTTCACGGTGTATACCTGGAGGAAGTCCGCCAGTGATAGCTGGTAATTGAATTCCTCCCCCAGGGTTTGCAAGCACATAACGGTCCGAACGAAGTTCGGGCACATTTGGGGGAGAGCGAAGCCCAGTTCGAACATCATCTTAACGATGAGCTCGGGAAGGGGAAACGACAAGCCACACGCAGAGAAGAAAATCTCGAACGCGCAGCAGTATCCCGGAGGAGGATTCTCCGGGGATTCGTGGGACTCCGGAATCTGAGTTCAATCTCAGACAGAATCCCGGTGGAGCCTCTAACCTCCGACAGGTTCGCCGCCGAGAGAATTGACGGCGGATGAGGGCCAAAAATGCCTGGAATCAGGGGTTTCGAAGGTTTACCCGACGAGGATTTCGGAGGAGACATTCTTTTCCGGGAAATTAGTGAAGAACGAAGAAAGAGAAAAGGGCTTTTCCGGCGAAAGCAGGGAGATTTACGGGAGAAAAGAGAGAGAATCTAAGAGCATAAAAACATAAATTGAAGATTAAGGGAGAGAGAGAAGTCGGGGATTACCTTTATACACAGCACCAGAAAGCAATGATTGCCTAGGGAAGTGAAAGGTCTCGCACCGTTTCTTTTCTCTCTTATAACCAACACGCCACCTAGTGGGCCCCGAGGCTTGTTCGGGAAGGCAAATCCCATCATTACCTCGATCAAATCGTGGAGATATGGGGAAATATTCAGTTTCCCGAAATTGATCGTTTGAGGGTTAAAAGTCCCCCGAACTGTTTAGCTCGAGAGACTTGGGGGGCAACTGTTGTACCCACGATCTGCCGTCTCGGATAATAGGCCAGAGGGCCCAGGCCGGGCTTGGCTATTGGGCCGAAAAGCATGTTATCGATCGGCCCATCAGGCCCAGAGAAGGCAAGAGAGCGCGGAGACGTTTCATGTTGGACAGCTCGGAGTTCGGGCCCAGTCAAAGATTCCTGCATTCAAGGGTGTTAATTAGTCCGTGCGAATCGTGCCCTATTAATTGTACATTAATTGGGTAATTAATTGGTCTGTATAAATATGTAAGGGGGGTGTCACTTGTAAAGGATCCGAATTCTTCCAGAAAAAGGCAATACAAATTCAAATCTTAAAACTCATTCAATTCAGTTCGGAACTGTTTTACGGCGATAAGCTCCTCCACAATTAAATCACTTCGGAAGGAGAAGCTAATTCTCAGTTCTCACATGACCGGTATGAGATTATTCTCAAGGGGTATCGGGCCTAGAGAGGCGGATAGGTGGACATATGCAGTTGGAGCAGATATTTCTCTGTTTGGAGGTTAATCCAGTTGGATAATGTAAGTTGAGTGGGCAGGTGTAACATTGCAATGTTATACTCGGACCACAGGAGGTACTTGTGTCGAGAGATGTTTATAGTCGTTAAGGATTGTTGCTCCTGAGGGGATGGTGATTCCCCTGAATACCAATAGCTCGAGGGGCTGAGGGCTCCGAGAGTGGCAGAGGGGATGTTGTTCTCCTGAGGGGATGAGTAGTTCCCCTGATACCGAGATCTTGAGGATTGTGGTCCAAGAGGGAGACGGTATAACTCGAAGACGCTGGTCTGAGAGTAAGATCGGTATGACTCGAAGGTTGCGACCTAAGAGTGGAAGAGTTGGGAGCAAGCAATTCCTAGGACGTGAGTATAAACATAACGATTGAATGTAGACCTCAAGAGATTGACGTTGGTTTAATCTCGGGTTTTGGATGTGTTAACCATTGGGACAGGGTTTTATGACCAGAGCAGTTATGAATGTTTGGCTGTGCGCCAAGATTGTGAGGCCGGTGGTGCTGGAGTCCCGGAAGGGGAGTTACAGCAGGTTTGAGCCGGGAAAGGCATGTTTGCCAGATAGATAAGTTCACGAGAAGCCTTCATGGCAGGATCAACTAATTGTTGCGACGATGTTGGATGAAGTTCATTGGAGATGGACAGGGTTGCTAGATTCAAGGTTTTTGGTAAGCTTGTTGGAGGGAATAAGTCAAGTGGTTTGAGTAAGCGGCCTGCAAAGCATTTGAAGCGGTGAATCAGAATATGCGAACGTATGGTACTTGTTTTTTTTATTACGCTCGTATTGATGATTTGTCGTGGAGAATTGCCAAGCGGAAAGCTATTTCTGGAATAAACTATCTTGTGGAAGTTTCCCTAACTGGCAAGCTACTAGAGGTTCTTGGACGAACAAGAGGGTTGATATTCAAGTGGTGGTGAGTTGTTGTGGGCATACTTGATTATTTGTCTAGTAGAGTTGGAGACGCAACTGTAGGATTGGTTGAGCAGGGGACTCTTTTGGCTTAACACTTCACTGTGGGGAGCGTCGGTGTTCGTCAAGAAGAAAGACGAGGTATGGGTTTATGAGTTTGTGGCGATGTCGTTCGGGTTGACAAACGCGCCAACAGCGTTTATGACTTTGATGAACAGCGTGTTTCAGGAGTTTCTGGATGTGTGTCATCATTTTCATCGACGATATCCTGGTTTATTCTAAGAGTCCTGAAGAGCATGCAGTGCATTTGAGGGCAGTTATGGAGAAGCTGCGGGAGCAGAAGTTGTTTGCTAAGTTGAGCAAGTGCAATTTTTGGCAGCGTGAGATGGGCTTTCTGGGTCACATTGTTTCTGCAGGGGGGGTTTCTTTGGATCCAGAGAAGATTCAGGCTATAAGGGATTGGCCTAGACCGCAGAATGCCACAGAGATCAGGAGTTTCCTTGGATTGGCAGGTTACTACAGGAGATTTGTGCAGGAATTTGCAAGCAGAGCACGTCCTATGACTAAGTTGACAGGGAAGGATGTTCCTTTTGTCTGGTCAGAGGAGTGTGAGGAGGGCTTTGCAAGCCTGAAGGAGATGTTGACTACTGCGCCGGTATTGGCTTTGCCTGAGCAGGGGGAACCCTATGTGTTTTATACAGATGCATCTAGAGTTTGTTTGGGGTGTGTTCTGATGCAGCATGGGAAGGTGATTGCTTATGCTTCGCGGCAGTTGCGGGTGCATGAAGGCAACTATCCTACTCATGATTTGGAGATGGGTGCTGTAGTTTTTGCCCTGAAGATTTGGAGATCTTATCTGTATGGTGCAAAGGTACAGGTGTTTACAGATCATAAGAGTCTATAGTATATATTCACTCAGCCTGAGTTGAATTTGAGACAGAGGCGGTGGATGGAGCTTGTGGCAGACTTTGATTTGGAGATAGCCTATCACCATGGTAAGGCTAACATGGTTGTAGATGCTCTGAGCCGGAAGAGGGTAGCTTCAGCTCAGGAGCAGGAGATGGAGTCTCTGGTAGGGGAGATCAGTGCTTTGAGTTTGTGTGCTGTTTCACTGGAACCGTTGGGTTTGGAAGCAGTTGACAGAGCAGATCTTCTGAGTAGGGTGCGGTTGGCACAGGAGAAGGATTTGGGGCTGGTGAATGCCTCAAAGGATGTTGATTCAGAGTATCAGGTCTCAGATAATGGTACTATTTTGGTGCACGGTCGGGTTTGTGTGCCCAAGGATGAGGAGTTGAGGCAGGAGATTCTGAGAGAGGCTCATGCGAGCAAGTTGTCTATTCATCCAGGAGCGACTAAGATGTACCGTGACCTCAAGAGGTATTATCATTGGGTCGGGATGAAGAAGGATGTAGCTAGTTGGGTCGCGAGATGCGATGTGTGCCAGCTAGTGAAGGCTGAGCATCAGGTTCCTGGCGGTTTACTGAAGATTTTACCCATCCCTAAGTGGAAGTGGGATATGATTACCATGGATTTTGTGGTAGGATTGCCAGTGTCACGGACCTTTGATACTATTTGGGTCATTGTGGACCGGTTGACTAAGTCAGCACATTTTCTGGCCATTAAGAAGACTGATAGAGCAGCGGTCTTGGCTAGGAAGTATGTGAGGGAGATAGTCAGATTGCATGGGGTGCCAGCGAGCATTGTGTCTGACAGAGATTCTAAGTTCACTTTGGTGTTCTGGCAGGCTTTTCAGGCAGAGATGGGCACTAAGGTGCATATGAGTACAGCTTATCATCCCCAGACAGATGGACAGTCTGAGAGGACAATCCAGACGTTGGAGGATTTGCTGAGGATGTGTGTTTTGGATTGGGGTGGTCATTGGGCAGATCACCTGAACCTGGTAGAGTTTGCTTACAACAACAGCTATCAGGCGAGTTTTGGTATGGCTCCTTATGAGGCTTTGTATGGGAGGCCGTGTCGTACACCGTTATGCTGGACTCAGGTGGGGGAGAGGAGCATGTACGGGGCAGATTTTGTTCAGGAGACCTCAGAGAAGATTCGGGTTCTCAAGCTGAACATGAAAGAGGCTCAGGATAGGCAGAGGAGTTATGCTGATAGGAGGAGGAGAGATCTTGAGTTTCAGGTAGGAGACAGAGTGTACCTCAAGATGGCCATGTTGCGGGGTCCGAACAGGTCATTGACTGAGAATAAGTTGAGTCCGAGGTATATGGGTCCATTCAGAGTGATTGAGCGAGTTGGACCAGTGGCATATAGACTGGAGTTACCTGAGGTTATGCGTGCTTTCCACAAGGTATTCCATGTGTCTATGTTGCGGAAGTGTCTCCGTGAGGATGATCAGTTGTTGGCTAAGATTCCTGAAGATCTTCAGCCTAACATGACTTTGGAGGCGAGACCAGTGAGGTTCTCGAGAGGAGGATCAAGGAACTTCGGAAGAAGAAGATTCCTTTGATGAGAGTCCTGTGGGACTGTGATGGTGTGGAGGAGCAGACTTTGGAACCTGAGGCGAGGATGAAGGCAAGGTTTAAGAAGTAGTATGAGAAGCAACCACGACTTGAGCTTGCCTAGTCTGGTTCCGTCTGTAATCCGTGGCTGGAGCGGGAATGGAGTATTCCAGCCCATCTCTCTTGTTACTCGGTCGCTTGGGGTGGTTGGTTGTGCGACTCAGTAACAAGATGAGGTGGTGCTAGGGGTACAAAGTTTCCGTGAGGCGGGATTTAGGGAAAGTTTCCCGAAATAGAAGTTTCCTGAAGTGGAAAGTTTCCAGAAATGGAAGGTGCTAAATATGGAAAGTTTTTCGGGAAAGAGAATTGTCCATTGTAGCGGTGGGAAGCCTTGGAGGGGGCTTTTGTGGCCTTTGTGGCGGACTTTCGAGTCAGTGTGCCCGTGTGTGGCGGTCTTTTTGGACAATGTGTGGTCTTTGTGACGGGCTTTTTAGCCAGAGTGTCTTTGTGACGGTCCTCTTTAGGACATTTGTGTGGCCTTGGTGGCGGTCCTTTTGAGGACATTTGTTTGGCCTTTGTGGCGGGCTGTTTAGCCAGAGTGTCTTTGTGATGGTCCTTCGGGACAGATGGCCTTTGTGGCGGGCTGTTTAGCCAGAGTGTCTTTGTGACGGTCCTTCGGGACAGATGGCCTTTGTGGCAGGCTGTTTAGCTAGAGTGTCTTTGTGACGGTCCTTCGGGACAGCTGGTCTTTGTGACGGTCCTTCGGGACAGATGGCCTTTGAAGCGGGCTGTTTAGCCAGAGTGCCTTGGTGGCGGTCCTCTTTAGGACATTTGTTTGGCCTTGGTGGCGGTCCTCTTTAGGACATTTGTTTGGCCTTGGTGGCGGTCCTCTTTAGGACATTTTGTTGGCCTTTGTGGCGGCCTTTGTGGCGTGTATATGATCCTTGTGTGGTCATGGGGTATCTCGGTGAGGGGATATGTGGTTGGTAGAACATTGAGATGTTTTTACGCGAGCCACGGGAAGGAAACCTGGATAGGGATAGGACTCAGACGTGTTCAGAATCGTTTGCTCGCGGCTCTTGGAGGACTTTGGTTCTCCTAGTACTGCCATATTCGGAGTCTTTGTAACTTTGCAGTATGGTTGGTATATCGACTTCGGACGACGGTCCGGAGGCGCGCTGTAGGGTGATGACCCAAGAGACGAGTTGGATTTTTCCTTATATATAATGGCATGCGGGCTTAGGCCCGATGAGGAGCCAACATTGGCATGCAGACTTAGGTCTGATGAGGAGCCGATGAAACTCAAGGTTTAGGCCTATGAGAAAAAGGAAAGTCCAAAAGTCGAGAGCAAATGACGCCTGGAGTGTGAGTCTATCGCCTAGAGGTGACCTTCTGTAGATCGGTCGGAGGAGTGCGGGCCGGGGAGACGGTTGCACGGGATTCCTTGGCTGATGGTTGATCGGGATTCGGGGACGAATCTAGTTTGGTGGGGGAGAATTGTAACATCCGTGAACCGGAATTCCGCTTTGGGATGTGCATCGATCGATGCAGTAGGAGCATCGGTCAATGCTGGCTCAATTCTGTGCGTTTTGACTTAAGTCAAACGCTGCGTTTTGGGTTAGGGAAAACCCTTAGATGCGAGTTTTGTCCCATTCGTGTTGATTGGCCGTTTTTGAGAGAGAACGAGGGAGAGAAAGAGTTCTTGAGAGTTTCTGGTGATTTCTAGGAGATTTGGGGCGTTCCTGTAGAGATCTGTAGGAGCTTCCTAGAAGCGTGTTCTTGCTTGTTTGTTGTTCAGATTCGTCTTGGCACAGGTAAGTGCAGGACCATGGCTTATCTAAGCTAGAGAATTCAGTAGTTTGCTTGTTGTATGTTGTTAGACGTATTAGATTGTTGCTATGGACGTTAGGAAGCTTTCTTGTGGCTTGGGATTGAGTTCTTGTGGTTGTAGGAATGAAATCCGGCGAGAAGCTTCGGGGAAATCACGGTGCTCGACGTTGCGTCGATCGATGCATACCTTGCATCGGTCGATGCAAGTGCGAGGACGGCGCAATGAACTTTAGGGTTTTTCGTGTGCGTCGAGCATGCGTCGGTTGATGCAGACTGGGTATCGGTCGATGCAAGTTATACTTGTGTCGATCGATGCAGCTTCTGTATCGATCGATGCAGCTTCTGTATCGATCGATGCTTCTCCATTCGGCATCGGTCGATGCAAGTGTGGCATCGGTCGATGCTAAGTCCTGTTTCGTTATTGTCGTGCGTTGATTGTTGTGTGAAGATTACTGATACTCTATTGCTTGTGTATAGCCCAGTAGATGGGAGGATTGCCTTACTGAGTGTTTATAAAATACTCATGCATTGCAATATGTGTTTGTGGTGCAGGTAAAGGCAAAGTGTGATCGTGGAATCCAAGCAATGGAGAGGAGGAAGTTCTAAGGGCTCGACTGATTGTTATCTGGCATTGTTAGGTTGCTAGAACTTTGTCCTAGAACATTGTTTAGGATTGCTGGCTATTTGGTTTATGATGTTCTAGATCATTAGTTAAGAATTGGAATTGATATTGGCTATTATATTATTTGATTTGGATATTATAAACTGAGATTGGTATTTCCGCTGTTGATTGTGATTGTGGTTAGGTGGCTAGTGGGTATGGGACCACTAGCTGTAGTTTTTTATTATTATTATTTATTATTTATTTTAAAAAAAAAAGGTCGGTCCTTTCACCAGCATTCACTTGACTCCCCATAACCTTTACGTTTCTCAAATACTAAAGCTTTTCCTCATTACCTTATGACTTGCCCACTAGTTTAACTTCTTGGATTCAGTGCTTCTCTTTCTTCAGCTTGTTCCTGACTCTTCTTTCCTCCTCCAATTTTCAGCTTGATTTCATTCATCGTCTTGATATACTCATCGTACGACTTGTATTCTCTCCTTTGTTAGCCACAATACTTTACTTCTCCGGTTCCTCCGACTACTTTACCCTTATATGCCTTAAAATTTCATCCTTGTACGATTTCTTTCGGCTTCGTATAGTTTTTCTCAAAATTACTTTGAGCATCTTCTTCAACTCCCGTACTTATGAAATTTATCAAACCCATTCTTACCCAACTCTTGCCTTTTAGCATCATGATGCTTCTCCGTTGCCGTCTATTATTTTCTTGCACCCTCTTTGTCTATTCGTATACTATTTTCTTCTCTTATGTATTATCTTCTTGCACCCTCTTTGTCCTACTCCTTGGACTACGCACTAATCTTTCGCACTTTCTTGGTCACGTCTGATTTGACCTTTAATTTGCCACTGTCAATTGATTTGCACTACTCTCTCGTTCTTTCGATTCCTTTGAGTTTGCCTCAACCTTCTCCATCATTCTTCTTCTTTTCTCTTCTCCTTCTTTCAATAATCGACTCAAACTGGCTGTTCTGGCCTGGTCGAACTCTCTCTTGCTCTTTCTTGAGCTTCTTCTCTTTTGTCTGATCGCGTTCTGTGGTGACTTACGTGAATCCTCATCGATTGCGTGAGAGTTAATTATGCAAATAATTAACTATACAACCTATAAAACTCAAGCAACAATCAAAGCAAGTAATTTCAAAAAACAAAGATTAGCAAGCAGTTTTAAATAACACCACAAACAACACAAATACGGCTAAAAAACACAAGTACTTTTCCACAAGGCAACAAGGTTCTACTTCACTTAGCCGATAATTCTAAGGGTTCGGATCCTAGACAAACACAATGAAGGTTAGGTCTAGAAACAAAAAGAATATTATCCAACCCTTACACACAACCCCCAAAAAGAACTTCCCTTACTCCCAAAAGTCCTACTGGTTCCTGAGCCTAGTACACGCTTCACACGTGCACACGCACTCCCTAGCTGGATCATCAGGTTGCGGTTCAGCGGGAGGCTCGGTTGAGGTAGAGGCAGAAGACATTGAGGCTCCAGCTTGGTTCATCGGATTCACTTCCACTCGTTCAATTCGACCCACCGGGTTCTCTCCCGTTTCCTCGAATTGATTGGTTGTGCTCAATCTCTCGCGCATAATCCGATACGGAAAACTATGGAGATAGTGTCCACTTCCACCACACTCGGTACACACAACTCGCTCCGGGTCCGGAAAATGTTGAGGTCTTATCCTCCAACAATGGTTGTTCGGATGCCCCGGTTCTCCACACGCCTCACACTGCCTCCAGTATCTCATGCGGTCTGGGTTTGGGCAGCGATAGGCAAAGTGACCTCGCATTCCGCACCACTCACAATCCTCGTTCGTCGGGTCACACATGCGTCTCAACGACGACCTCCAGCAATGCCTTGTCCAATGTCCAATGCCCTCGCATAACTCGCAGTAAGGTGCGTTCCGCATATGGACTTGGTTCGGGTAGACCACCCTCTTCCTGGCAGTGGCTCTCACTCTCAGCCTGCCTCTCGGTTGAAAGGTCACTGGCCGCGTCTCCGGCTGCTCCCTTGCCTGGAACTCTTGGTATGACATTCTCGGCCTTTTCCAATTCGAACTACTCTCTCCAATCTCGAGCCTTACTCGCTCTCGGTTCTGCCTCCTTAATTCATACATTCTAGCAATCTTCTCCAAATCTCGGTCCATCGGTTCCTCTTCTTGCCCCGGTAATATCATCCGTAATGGCACAGCTCGAATGGGACTATTGCGCCTTAGCACAATTTGGTTCGGCTCCGCTTGGTCTGGTACAACTTGGTCTGGCATTAAGAGTTCTGGTTCGCCTTGGTTTCTCGCAACTTGACTTGATTCTCCTCGTTCTCTCACTACATGACTTGATCCTCCTTGGTCTCTTGAAACACGTCTTGCGCTAGGCCTCAACCCCGCATCCTCTCTAAGCTCTGCACTCGCATCAGCTTCTTGATCTTGGCCCCTTGGTATCGGGTCTTGCTCATCCCTTGATTCCACCACAAAAGTTGGAATCCCTTCATCATCACTTGATAAGATATCGATCACCTCCACAACTCTCTCCCCTTTTATCATAGGTTCTTCGGACTTAGAGTCCCCCTCGGTCGGATTATCTTCTCCCTTGGCCTCCGGTACAACGACTTCCCCATCGTCCTCGTTCGCTCTCTCCGGTGAGCGCATCTCATTCAGCATCAAAAGAATCGTTGAAACCGTCTCGGGTCTCTCTTCCATGGTTTGTTCCCCACTAGTGTCTCCGATCTCCGGTACAACTCTCGCCCCACTAGCGACACCTTCTTCTTCCAGCACATACACGTCCGTCAAGAAATCTAAGATTTTATCAATGGCCTCCGGGTACTCCCTCATATATTTCTTATGGCTAATATCCTCGCCCTGATCCTTCACAAGATCCAACAATAACTTCTGTAACCTATCGGCGAGCTCCACCTCCGCCTCTCCATGATCTCCCACAGGGATAGTCTCAAACTTCCCTTGTGCGTCCATTCGCACTTGAAGACGACTTGGTTCACCAATCTCTAGTACAACGGTCTGGTCATCTTAATCAGTTTCCAACTCCTCTGTTTCCTCCAAACACTCGGACGGATCGGTCTCGACAGACCAGTTGGTGTCGTCAGCATCGAACACCCCGTCCTCATCCCAATCATTCGAATGATTTGGTCCTTGTCCACTTTCTGATTCCGTCGACAAATACCCGTTGTGATGCCCACAATCCTCATGCCTCGGCCCCTCACTCCCTGAACCGTCCCCGCAACCTGAATCACCTGAAGACATCTAAAATCCACAAGAAACAAGGTGAGATACTTAGTCCATTCTAAGGTTCACTCAAAACTAGACAAGCAAACTACCGGATAAAAGTTTTGTGTTTTTGCGAGACATTTACTCGATAAAACTTTGAAATGCACAAGTGCTCACGGGTTCGAAAACACCGCTCTGATACCACCGTTGTAACGCCCCCGAACCGTCCTAGGACCACGAAGGCCATCGGACAACCACAGGACGCCACTTGCAGAATTGCACCGAGGTGATCCGGTCGAGGGATGGAAGCTGCAGACTTCCCGACCGGTCCTCCTTGGCACAACTCCACCCGCAACAGGGGTTTCTTAGGCTTTGCAACCCTCGTGACCTGGTGCGTTGTGTTAGCCCGGACAAGGCCGAGTATCATTTGCAACTTGCCATGCTTTCCTGAAAACCGAATATATTACTTTAACAAAATATTTCATCGTAAATAAATCATCAAAGTAATATATAAAGATAGTCGGAAAGTTTTACACTTATTTGTTTAAGAAAATATAGGGTTTTACAAGAAACACAAGAAAACCCTATCCGGTACCCTAACGTTTGCTCCGGCTCTAGACTCACTTAGGCTTCCCTGCAAGACCAAAACAAATGAAAACATGAGTAATCTAAGATTACTCAGTGGTTCTGGGTACCTTTTTCTTAAACGGGTTTCTACCTTCCCTCAACCCGACTACCCCGTCAACAAGAAGACAAGCAAGTAAACAAACTTGACAAGTTATCAAAGCTACGCAACGAAAATCATAGCGGAAGCAATTTAAACCACACACTAGCGAGAGAGGTTAGATCCATACGGCTCGACTCGATGATCTATACTCGCTATACACATTACAAGACAACTAAAGAACACTTTAGACTCTTGACCCATACGCGACTCATAAGGACAATCTAGAGTAAAACAAGGGACACTCGAATTACCTAGACTCCTTTCGCCTACCAATTCAACAAAGACATCTAGAATACTACAAGGATCGCTTGGAATACTTTAGACTCTTTTCACCTAAGGGCCCTCGATAATCTGTTCCATTCCATACCATCTCCCTCAGGCCGAGACTACAAAGGTCACCAGCAATGAGCCCACAACTTAGCTACATCGTCATGTAGCGGTCACGCTAGTAGCTAGCTAGCCGTGATAGTGTCCCCACGTGAGTGGTCGTCGGGAACTCACGCGTGACAACCGCTTTTGGAACAGAAAAATCGACTCATTACTCTTAGCTAAGACTCAAGAAACATATTCAAGAGACTTCGTTAAACACTTACCACCACTCAAGCAAGGAAATCGAGCAACTTCAAGCACGAAACTTCAAGCAAGAGTACATGCAATAAATCAACAAGTAACGAGAATGATAATTCAAGTAAGTTATGATTAAATTCACATGCATGCAACCAATTTATTCCACTTCAACAAATCATGCAACAAGTTTAACCATGCATGATACCAAAATAATTTACCGTTTAAATCCTTAAGTCCAATTTACGCATGCCAGTCCATTCGCTTGAACCGTTCAAGTCCCTTAAGCCCAAATTATGCATGCGACCACTTTAAGCAATATTATGCCTTAAAATGCACAATGCTTTACTCGTTAATTATGCATGAACCCGATTTTAAGCAAGACTTAATACTTACAAAATTCTATAGGTTCGATCATGCATGCAACCCTTAAACCACATTTTTAAGAGTTTTAATTTACTTAAAACTTTACCCAATTTCTCCCTTAACCGATTATCAAGTGAGTCCAATTTATTAGCATGCAAACCATCCCTTTTACGCATGCATGCATCAAACTTTAAACTGCAACAACATGCAGCTACTCTACACGCTTACCACAGACTCACCTTTTCACGCGTCAATGATTCCTGGACTTCACCGCACCACTCGATCAGATAGACTCTGCGTCGATAGCTCCCCGCTCCTTCGACCGTTCTCGATCCGCAACCCGCTTTGTTTCTCGGCTTCACTTTACCGCAAACCGCTTATCCTCTCGACCTTCTTCGATCGCAAAATAGGTCTCGCTCTCGTTCTTTCTCTCTCAACACTAACACCGTATTTTCTCGGTGATCTCCTTGACACAAACACTGGCTTTTCTCGACAACTCCTTCGATAGAGTCTCCGTCTTTTACTTGATAATTTCTCGATGCAAAAACCTTCCCTTCTTTGATCTCCTCTCGGCGTAAATGTCGACAATCTCCCTCTCTTGATCTCTCTCTCGGTCTCTCTCGATTTTAAGGTGAGAAAAGAGAGCTTAAGGACTTAAGAGATTTTTGCGAAAATGAGAGAAAATGAGAGAATTAAGTCTCACACCCTCTATTTATAGGCTTGAACTCACCCTCTTCCTCCTTAGTGCGTTTTGACAAGTGGCTAGCTCATGCCTTGCATGTTGAGTGTGATTAACACCCCCCAATCGTTAATCGCCATTTCTTCCACTAACTCTCTTCTATTAGTGCATGTAAATTATTTTATTAGTGCATGAAATGCATGCAATTTGATTGGTCAATTTTATGAGAGAAATTCAATTTTTATTCTCTGGACCAACTCATCTCTCGTCCGACGTTTCTCGACGGTTCTCGACCTTTCTCGTCTCATCCGGTCATACCTCTCGGTCTTCTCGACATTTCTCGGTCATTGGTCGAACGCCTTCGGATGCTATCGACCTCACTCGATGGCACGTCTCGGATGCCTCGACAATGCGTCTCGGATGTTCGACGATACGCTTCGGACAACTTTCCTCGGCACTCTCGACAGATTTTCTCGACCACTTTTCTCGGCCTCTCGACCACTTTTCTCGGCCTCTCGACAGATTTTCTTCCCCGGTACTTACCCGACTTTCCGCGGATGCCTTTTCCACATAAACCATGAATTTTTAGTTGGTTTTAAGGCCTTGATCTCACCTCCGGTCACTCCAGTCTTGGCTCGGCCATTCTTCGAGCCACGAGTATTTTCTCGGACTTCTTCCGGTCATTCTCCTTTATTTCGGTTCCTCTTCTTTCTTAGATCTTTTCCGGTCCACTTTCTCGATCTTTTATTTTGAGATTTCTACCCTTGGTGAGGGTCATTACATGTAGTATGGCTGTTTTAAAACGAGAACACCGCTTAAACTCTAAGGAACGTATCACCAGTCTTCAAACACGACTAAACTTTGCAATGGAGAGCCTCAATCCACAATTACGGAGCACTATCCCCCTTTTGCAAGATGATCTAACAAAGGCCTATAGTGATGAGGAGAAACACTGGCAACAATAGAGCAGGAACCAATGGATGACTTCTAGAGATCAAAACACCAGTTTCTTCCACGCTTGTGCAAAAAAAAGATTTGCAAAGAACTGGATCACCTCTATATCGGATGAACAAGGAAACTTATATCAAGGAGACAAGGAGATTGGCGATCATGCACAAAGTTTTTTCTCAAAAATATTTGAAACAGCCAATCATCAAGTCACACCATTCCCAAGATTTTTGATGAAGTAAAGATTTTTTCTCAAAAGTCACAAAGTTTTTGCAGACTTCATTCCCAAGGTTTCTGATGAAGCAAATAAGAGGCTAACTAGAGCTTTCACAAGTGAGGAGATATACAGTGCAATTTGTTCAATTGGTGATGATCGTGCACCGGGACCGGACGGTTTAACAGCCAGATTCTACAATGCTTGTTGGGAAACAATCGGACCACAAGTCATACAAGAGGTGCAAAAAATTTTCGAAACTTCAACATTGAAACAGAGCATAAATCACACCAACATTTTTATGATACCAAAGATTGATAATCCTCAAACTCTCTCAGACTACCGGCCAATAGCATTATGCAATGTGCTATATAAAATAATTTCTAAATGTTTGGTTCAGCGTTTAAAACCACATCTTAACGACATTGTCTCCGACTCGCAAGCAGCTTTTATTCCAGGACGTTTAATTCAAGACAATGTGATGATTGCACATGAAGTAATGCATTCTTTAAAGGTCAGAACTCGAGTCTCACAAAATTATATGGCTGTCAAAACGGATGTTACTAAAGCTTACGATCGCGTCGAATGGAACTTCCTAGAGACAACCCTGAAACTCTTTGGCTTTTGTCCACAATGGATCAACTGGATCATGGCTGCAGTAACTACTGTCAACTATTCTATCTTGATAAATGGTGCTCCCTATGGTTATGTTCAACCAACTAGGGGTGTTAGACAGGGTGATCCCCTATCACCATACCTCTTTATACTATGCTCAGATATACTTAGTCACCTAATCTCGACAAGAGTTAGTGAGGGTGATCTTTGTGGTATACGGATAGGGAACGGAGCTCCATGTATTACTCATTTGCAGTTTGCAGATGATTGTGTATTTTTCAGCAAGGCAAACAAGAAAAACTGCCAATCTCTAAAAGATATTTTTGATGTCTATGAATACTATTCAGGACAGAAGATAAATACTTCAAAATCAATGATCACTTTTGGTAGTAGAGTTTATGGGACCACTCAAATACGTTTGAAATCAATTCTTGACATCCCGAATCATGGAGGAGGAGGGAAGTATTTAGGCCTTCCTGAGCAGTTTGGTCGAAAAAAGAAGGAGATGTTCGAGTACATAGTTGAAAGAGTAAAGAAACGTACAAATACTTGGACTGCTAAGAAACTGTCACCTGCTGGTAAAGAGATAATGTTAAACTCTGTCGCCTTAACAATGCCGGTATACGCTATGTTGTGCTTCAAGTTACCATTAGGAATCACTTCAGAAATCGAATCACTATTAATGCAGTTTTGGTGGGGAAAAAATTCAAACCAACGCAGTATACCATGGATCGCTTGGAAAAAGCTACAATGTTCGAAAAGAAAAAGGGGTTTGGGATTTAGGGACCTGGCAAGATTCAATGATGCACTTTTAGCAAAACAAGCATGGAGGTTGATTCAAAATCCTAATTCTTTATTTGCCCGCGTAATGAAAAACATATACTACCGAGATGAGTCAGTCTTGGATGCCAAATAAAGAAAGAAACAGTCTTATGGCTGGTCATCTATTTTAATAGGACTTGATCTCATAAAAAAGGGTTCAAGATATATTGTGGGGGATGGTAAATATATTCGTATAGGTTTGGATAATTTTATAGACGAGCATCCTCCAAGATTAGTTCAAACATTACAATTCCAATCGGATGCAACTCTTGACCAATTTATCTCTACAACTGGTGAAAGTCAATTTTGGGATAACCAAAAACTCCTTACTAGGCCTGCGAGTTTGGGTCGGGTCGGATACTTCGGGTCGGGTAATTCGGATAGTCGGGTAGTTCGGAATCTGAGAAGTGTTACCGAAAATAACCGATTTAAATAACGGGTCGGGTCGGTTCGGGTATCGGGTTTTTCGGTTATTATTTTTGGTTACCGAAACTAACCGAAGTTTTTATTTTTTTGGTTATTTTGGTTAATTAAGTTAAATCGGGTCAAAAATCTTGGTTATTTTCGGGTAAATTCGGGTAATTTCGGTTATTTACGGGTAGTTTGGATAATTTGGGTAATTCGGGTCGGTTAATTTTGGGTAATTTCGGGTAATACGGGTAATTCGGGTAATTTCGGGTAACCGATCGGTTAGGGTGAACCGAACCGACCGAACCGATAACCGATTACATATTATAACTACTTCCGATCGGTTTTCTTCTCTTAACCGAAACCGAACCGAAAATCGAAAATTTCGGTTCGGTTCGGTTCGGAATTCTCGGTTCGGGTAATATTCCCAGGGTGACTCCTTACCTATGTACCCCAGCAAGAGCAGGAAGTTATACAAAACATTCATCTCTCACAAGTGCCACAACCGGACAAATTAATTTGGAACTATACTAGATCAGGCGACTACACAGTCAAGACTGGATACTGGTTCATTACCCATTATCCTTTTGACCCTGGAGTGGCTCTAAATATACCTCATGGTTCAGTTGAACTTAAGAACAAAATATGGAAACTACGGCTGTTACCAAAGATCAAACACTTCTTATGGCGTATTCTATCACAAGCAATACCAGTCACCACAAGATTAAGAACAAGAGGTATGAACATTGATTCTTTATGTCCAAGATGTCATCAAACCGATGAAATAATCCACCACGCACTCTTCTCTTGTCCTTTTGCCATGATGGCTTGGAGATTTTCTTGTAGTTCTTCCCTAGACGTCACACATTTACCATCAAATACAGAGGATATCATTGCTCAGCTACTTACTTATCAAACACAGACTTTCAACATGTTTGATTCTTTATTACCCTTTGTTCTCCTCTGGCGTATTTGGAAAGCGAGAAACAACCAAGTTTTCAATAATTATCGAGAGAGTGTTTCAAAAACAGTTTTACAGTCGAAGTCAGATACAAAAGAATGGATTAACAGTCTACAAAATACATCTCCACCATTGACTACTACACATACGCATATAACCTCGTGGCTCCCTCCATCTCAACCGATCCTAAAATGTAACTATGACGCGAGTTATGATCATCAAACTCATGAGGCTACTGGCGGATGGATCTTCAGAAACTACCAGGGTGAGTCGTTTGTGTGGGGTGAGACCAAATTACATAATGTCCGATCTCCTTTACAAGCAGAAACAAAGAGTTTGCTCACTGCAATACAACAGGCATGGATCCGCGGCTATAAGGAGATTGAGTTTGAAGGAGATTGTGGAACCTTAATAAAACTAGTTAATGGCCATACAGTGGATGTTTCTTTAACAAGTCTACTTCAGGACATAAGAACTTGGTCTTCCAAATTACAGCATTGTTCATTTAATTTCATAAAGAGAGATTGTAATAGGGTGGCACATGCTTTAGCTAGATATGGTTGTATAGACTGCCAATATTACTCTGACTCTGTACTAAAGCCCCCATGGCTAAGCAGCATACTTTGTAATGATCAAGTTTAATCAATATATATTTCATTTGCGAAAAAAAAAACATCTATACATTTCGCGTTTTCCAAAAACAACTCTAACTATTAAAGTTTTAACCCATAAAATCTTCAAAACTATCTTTAGAGATGCTATAATCTCTCAAATTTAAATGATACAACCGATTTTCAAAGTATTTATCTGTATCATATATTCGTATAACTATTTAAAGCGCACCAATACAAAATAACAGTTATTCTAAGAGCTCACCGATCAAATGTTTAAATGGGTTAGAATTGAAATTAGTCCGATCTATGATTAGTTAAATAGAAATATTAATATCATTTGATACTTCTAATTGTTTAGTTGCACTCAATAAACAACATTAATTTTTTTTTACTAAATTATATATGTTTAAACGACCAAAAGTTTAATCACATAACTTTAATACTCAATAAAAACCGTTAAAAGATAACATTGTTACATATATATATATATATAACACCAAAATACCTAATAATATAATTGAAATACTAAATTATAAATTATAAAAATTTATTATGAATATATATATATATATATTCCCGCGGTGTACCGCGGGTTAAAATCTAGTTCGAGTGAAGAAGAGAGATTCATAAATCATAAGAGAAACAAATATTAATGGCACAAGCTTATGTAGGTTCTTTTGAGATGAGACATACAAGTTCCTCTAGTGTCTCTACTCTCTAGTCATAAATTTAGGCTACTAGGACCGACCATTCTGGTTTTTTATCGAACCGGTCACAGTGTTGAGTGGTGACTACTGGTCTTCCTCGTCTGTGCCGAAGTAACGATCGCCAAACTCGCCTAAGCCCGGTATAACTCGGAACTGTGACCGGTTTGTTAACTGATCTCCTTGATATATTTATTGGCTACTGTTTTGTTCAATTTTAGTTATCTGTTCTGAATTTCCTGAATTTGTGATAATGAGTTTGAATCGTTGTATCTTTGCTTGGTGAGCTCAAGGAGCAAGAACTATGGATTTAGGACTATGGAAACCTAAATTATTTCTTAGCTTCTTTTGATGGAAGACGAAATTTTAATTTGATTAGAAAGGCTCATTTGAAAGCTTAGCAGCCTTAATTGTGCTTAGTCTTGTGCTTCTGTGTATTCTTTTGATGATTTTTTTTTTGCTTGGCTGAGATTTTATTTGGATCAATATCATCATCATCATACAGAACAGTGGTTATAATCTGTTTCTAGATTCTTTATTAATCTCCGGTTAGGTAACCTTATGTGGAAACCTCTGTTCTTGGACATTATTATATGTAGTTTAGTTGGACCTCATATCTGTTTTTTCCAAGTTGTTAGTGTTCTTCCTTGTCATTTTTTTAAGGTTATGAGTCATGTTCTAGCAGCTCTTAATCTCTGTTTATCTCATGTTTTCTTCCTTAACCTTTGCAAGAAATGTCCTTAAATTCTTCTTCTATAAGTGGACAAGCATAGAGGTTTACTTAAAGCCCTCATTAAAATCTAACCTACTGTTGCTTTCTTTCTATGTAAACTAGATGTTAGCTCACGCTACACGTGAGTTTTTACATAATCGTTATTCTATTTTGAAAAAAATAATATGTTATTATTATTTTGTTTTTTTGGTGTACATCAAAATTTAAAATCTATTTACTATGAATTTAACTAATGTAAAGAAATCAAATTTTCTTTTGATGATAATTTAGTGTAATTAAGTCATATTGTACCTTACATGTCATATGCTATATATTTTTGTAGTTGTAGTCATATTTCAAAATCATTGTGATATATATTTTCATAAAAGTTATTTTGTGGTGTAGTTATGCATATTATTTTATTTAATTATGGTGATAGCTTAAAGAGATTTAAAATGTTTAAATTAAGAAAAAATAATAATAATAAACAGTAGGTTTGTAGTGTCTCATACATATATAACTAAATGAGTATAACCATAGATTATTAGACTAATACATTTTCCAGAAAAATGAAATTAAAAAACAGCAACTACTTTATTAGGTTATTATCTTAAAGTCTTTAATTGTGTCTGAATTTTTATTTATATGAAATGATAATGTTTAATGTAAAAAAGAAAAAATAAAATATATATCATATATTACATGTATATCCTATTAAAATAAACTGAAACTTTTATTAAGTTAAGATATCATTGGTTAAATCAAGGAAAAATAATGATATTGTAGAATTTATAAAATTATGTGAGATTTGAAATATGAGGCCATGAGGGTTATAGTGAGATATGTGTCTTTCTTTTAATAGATAATACAGAAATCGATGTATCAAAGGTAACTATTTGAGAGTTACAAAAGTGCAATTAAGTGAATATTTATACATTTTTAACATGTTCTATTATATTAAATTAAATTCATTGAGAACACTACTATGATATTATTATGGGAATTACAAACAAACTTTAATATTTTTCCAACTCCTAAAATTAAAACCCATTTAATTTAAAAGTGAGTGATGGTAGGTCCATAATTTGATTCAAAAGTATAATATGTTTTTTTCGTCGAAAGTGAATTATATTGATGAAGAACTTTGGTAGTCCAAATACAACTGTTTGTAAAGCCAAAGTGGCGGGTTAAAACAATCATAATAAAAATTACATGTTTGACAACCAAACTTTGCTAACAGATGAGCAACATTATTCCCCTCTCTCTTTGTAAAGCTAAATACAATATTTGAAAAATATGATGCCCATAACCAAATATCTTGGATTATACCATCTAAACATATTTCTATGTGTTCAGAGTTGATGATCTTATATAAAATCTGACAATCTCCTTCAAAACAGACAGAAGTAAAACCTATAATCCAAGTTTGTTGCAGAGCCATTAACAATGCCTTTGCTTCAGCTTCAAGTGAAGTTCTTGTCGCACCAATTCTTGTAGAGCCCCATCCTAGTGATATACCAGATGTATTACGTATGATCCATCCTCCCGTGGCTTGATTAGTAAGATGATCAAATCCTGCATCATAGTTACACTTAACAAATGAATCATCGGGTCTTCTCCATTTAACTGGTTCCTGTTGTCGACTTGTATCACTTTGACAAGGTTGAGGGTTATAAGTAAACCAATCTTGGATATCATTTTGAGCTCTCTGTATTGTAACCCTCGGTTGTATTGTAATACCCTCAAAGATGAACTTATTTCTTGCTTTCCAAATGTGCCATAGCAGCCACAAAGGTAGTAATTGAGTTGCAGTAGAGACTTCTTCCATGTAATCCATATCTAACAAAGCTTGTAGGATAGACTCGTTATCTAAATTCATATCCAAAAGGATCCCAATTGGCACATTAGCTTGTTCCCATACTAATTTCGCATAGGTACATTCAAAAAGGATATGCTTTATTGTTTCATCAGCCTGAAAACATTTTGGACAAACAGGGTCAATATTTTCTCCCCGAGTATTTAGCCGTGTTATCGATGGTAGTGCTTTGGACAAAACTCTCCATAGAAAGTGTTTGAGTTTTGGTAGAATATTAAGTTTCCATATCTTGTTCTTTAAAGATACCGAACCATGTGGTATTGGAGGTTGATTCAGAGGATGGTGGTTCTGCATACTTAGCCAATAACCGGACCGTACAGTGTATTCTCCTGTTGATGTATAATGCCAAATGATTCTGTCTGGTCTTGTATTTCATGATAAATAGATTGATTTTACTTGTTCATGTTCCTCCTGTGGAATGTGACTCATCAGTTTTTCCTCATTCCAAAAACGGTGAGAACCTGTGGCTGCTATCAAGTCTTTAATCACTAGCTCATCAGTGCAAGATATTGTATGAACAGGTTGTGGTGGTGTTGTCGGTAGCACATTGTCAATATTCGCCCGTATAGAACTTCCGTCTCCAACTAAATATCTACTTCCCTCCTTGATTATCTTGATACCCTCTAGAATAGACGCCCATCCATAAGATTGATAAGGTCTTTTCTTTGCTTCAAGGATGTGAACATCAGGGTAATACCTTGCCTTCATTATTTTTGCAAATTTTGAATTTGGATATTGTATTAGTCGCCAGACCTGCTTTGCAAGGAGAGCATCATTAAACTTAGATAAGTTCTTGAATCCTAACCCACCATCTGACTTAGCATATTGTAATCGTTGCCAAGCAATCCATAAAATTCCTCTCTCATTGTTGCTTTTCTCCCACCAGAATTTTTGGAGAACTTGGTCTATCTCTGTTATTACATTCTTCGGCAATTTGAAACATGACATAGAGTATACATGCATTGATAGGGCTACAGACTTGAGCATTATTTCTTTTTCAGCTTGAGAGAGTATTTTGGTGCTCCAAGAGGAAGTTCTTTGTCTTACATTGTCAACAATGTAACTAAGCATTTCAGCTTTCTTCTTACCAAACTGCTCCAGTAAACCTAGATATTTTCCCCCACCGCCTTGGTTTGGTATATCTAGAATCTTTTTCAAGAGTTCTTGAGTATGACCATGAACTCGAGATCCGAATGTGATCATTGATTTACTCTTATTTATCATCTGACCAGAATAGTATTCGTAAACCTCAAAAGCTTCTTTTATTGCTCTGCAGTTTCTTGTATTTGCCTGACAGAAGAACAATGACTCATCGGCAAACTGTAGATGACTTATTGCCGGGACTCCATTCCCCACTTTTATACCTTTGATGTCACCACTATGAACCCTAGTACGTATTAGATGGCTCATTATATCCGCACAGAGAATGAAAAGATATGGGGATAGAGGATCTCCCTGTCTTATACCTCTTTCAGGGATGATCAAACCGTGAGGTGAACCATTTATTAACACAGAATAGCTTACTGATCTTACAGAAGCCATGATCCACGATATCCACTGAACACTGAATCCAAATAAACGCAGGGTGACTTCAAGAAAATTCCATTCGACACGGTCATAAGCTTTTGTTACATCAGTTTTGATTGCCATATAGTTTTGTGAAACCCTCTTTCTTGATTTTAAAGAATGCATAACCTCATGTGCAATCAAGACATTATCTGTTATTAACCGACCTGGGATGAAGGCAGCTTGTGAATCAGAGACAATGGAGTCAAGATGTTGTTTTAGTCTATTCACCAAGCACTTGGAAATAATTTTATAGATCACATTACACAAAGCAATTGGTCTATAATCAGCAAGAGTGATCGGATCATTAATTTTTGAGATCATACAGATATTTGTATGATTTAAGCCTGATTTCATATACGATGTATGAAAAAATTCTTTGACCTCTGTCACTATATCCGATCCAATAATGTCCCAGTAATGTTTGTAAAATCGAGCTGTGAGTCCATCTGGTCTCGGTGCTTTGTCGTCTCCAATGGAGGATAAAGCTGAATATATTTCCTCTCTGGTGAATTCTTTAGTTAGCTCTGCATTTATCTCATTTGTAACCGTAGGAGCAAAATCTCTAAATTCTATTGGAGAAACAGGATTCTTAGTAGATGCATAGACCTTGGTGAAGTATTCTTGTGCATGAGAACCAATATCATGGTCACCTTGATGAACATTCTGCGTATCATCCATAACAGATTTTATGTAGTTTTTTGCATATCTGATCTTAGTACTGGCATGGAAATAAGCAGTGTTACGATCAACTAGAGTAAGCCATTGATTTCGACTTTTATTTTTCCGATAATACTCTTCATCTCTATATGCTGCATTCAGTTTCCTCTGTATTCTCGGTATATGACTCCGCACTAAGGAATTTAAACTCGACATAGCTTTGTCTAGAGCTGCTTGGAAATGATCTATTCGTTTTGAAGCATTGATATTTCGGCATGTTTCCCTTTGGCCATGGCTTGACGGCATCGTGTTATTTGATCACAAATATTGTAGTAGTCTCGATCTTTACAAGAGTTCCAACCTTTTTCTACTACTTTATCAAAGTCCTTAATGTTGGTGAGTCGTTTATCAAATCGAAATGGTTTATGGAACCCAACGTTTGTAGGATTTAAGTTGGTAAACAAAGGTTTATGATCAGATCCATTAAACTCTAAGAACTCTGTTTCTGCAGTAGGAAAAGTTGCAGACAGTTGAGAGTTTACCAATACTCTATCAAGGCAACACTTTATGGTTTGATTTCTTCTCTCCCCTACCCATGAAAACCTGTCTCCTCTTGATTTCAGGTCTGATAGATCACAAGTTGCTAACATTGTTCTGAAATTACGAAAAGTCCAGTCCTCCCTTTGTGGTCCACCGATTTTCTCCTCATTGTTAAGTATTTCATTAAAGTCTCCAGCTAACATCCAAGCACCATACCTAGCTTCACTAATACTTTGTAAAAGATCCCAAAGTATATGTTTTTGACTCGGTGTAGGATGGCCATACACACCCGAAAAATAAAAGCTATTATTATTATGTTCAATGTGTACATCAATAATCCTATCATCTTGATAAATAGATGATAAGGAGACATCGTTTGCCCACATTATTCCTAAACCTCCACTCCTACCATGAGGGGGTTGTGTTATTACATTAGAAAATCCTAAAATAGAAGCAAAGTTATGAACAACATCACACTTATTTAGCGTTTCACACAAAAACAACATCTTAGGTTTTAAAATACGACATAAATACTTTAAGCGGGATTGAGTTGATGGTGAGAAAACACCCTGACAGTTCCAAGAGACGATTCTCATGGGGGAAACAATGAGAGTACCGGGCCCCCCGCGCCTCCGTCCAAAACAGTACCACTGCAGGAGCCTGCAGATTCCACTCGAGTCTTCTTAATGATCTGATTAACAGCTCTCAGATCTTCCTTTGCTTCCTGACATTGGTAGTACTGTTCCATGTCTTCTCAAGAACGTTTCTTGGTGTAGCCCAGTGGTGGGAATGATAGAGTTGCAACCTCTTTACCCTTCGCATACTTTTTGAAGATGTATCGTAGCCTCTCTGCTGTCAGTTCCGTGTCCTCAAACACACTTGGAGAGGAATCATCATCAGACTCCGAGATGATGAATTCTCTGTTTGCCTTTGAAGGACCAACACCCGGTATCTCACCGTCTGGTGCTATAGTTTGAAGCATGTTAGTGTCCGAGTCTGGTTCATCTGGATTCTGGTAAGCACGATCATCATGGTGGTCATAGTCATCCGGATCATACCCATCATCACCATCAATGTCATCATCATTGCCATCATTGTCAAAAGACAGGGGACATTCTTTGCTATCGTGAGTGAGAGCACCACATTTAGAGCAAAAGTTGCAGAGTCTCTCATACTTAAACTTCAAGATGGTGTTATCATCAATTCCACCAAATTGAAAGTTTCGTTGAAACCTTAAAGATGTTTCAACATTCCAATTCACACAGATTCTCACAAACTCAACTAGATTAGCATTTTCATCAAAATCCACACTAGCAACATTACCTAGTTGATTCCCTATGTAGTTAACCATGGCGGTGTTAAGAAATTGGATTGGAATTCCCCGTACCTGGATCCAGAATGGAATCACTCTTGTCTCCGCTTCAGAGATGTTGGGATACCAACGATGAACCGTAAGCATCCAGTCGTTGAAGGCCCAGGGACCACGACGAAGAACCAAATTCAGTGCTTCCTCTGTTTTGAAGACAAACAGAGCCTTTCCCTCACCCATTATCCGACCACGACAAGCATTGGCGAAACCCCATATCTTAGGCATTTGACCCACAATCGCCCTTAGATTTTGTTTCCTCGGATTCATAGCACATACAATAAGCGAGAAACGATTCTCGTTGATTGCCCTTCCACATAAATCTGACGGCAGAACAATCGGAGCATCATTGATCCCCAAATCCAGGTTTTGTAAAGACTTTCGAACATTGTTACTCATCTTTGTAGGATTGAATAGTGATTGACTGCGATGAACACCGATTATGATCCAAGAGAAGACTCCGCTTTTATAGAGAGACCACGGAGGTTTTCTTTGACAGTTATCCCTCGAGAAAATCGGGGGGGGGGGGGGGGGGACATAACTGCAAACAGTTATCTGTCGCAGACAACAACCGTCAAGATCCAAACCGAAAACGGTCTGTTTTGTTGGAAAAACACTCTCACATAGGGGAATCGAATCAAGAAGACGGTGGCGGTTGACAAATCGCGAATCGCCTTCGCGATCGCCTTGAGAGAGAAGAGACATTCTCCAGAAATCTAATCGTATGTGAATGTAAAATCTAATCGTATGTGAATTTAATATGTTATACATTGATCATTTAAAAGGAATAGGAACATCTAATTCTCAAATAAACTTGATTTTTTTGCTAAATCCAACATATGTGAATTTAAATTTAACTATAAAAATTTTAAAAAATAACTATGAATAGATTACAAAGGCAAGAAATATAAAAGAAATATTTTATTTTTATATAAATAAAATAAAAATTGAAAACAATGTTAAATATGTATAATACTTTCTAAATTAAAATATAGAATCAAACTCTTACAACACATATGGGATATAACAACATTTGATATTGGTGGGAGAGGATGAGAGAATTATTACATTCAAAATGATAATCCAAATAGATAATGGAGATGAATCTTTAAAAATAAGAACAATATAAAATACATATCATGTAGTCTCTAAAATTAAAATATAGAATCAAACTCTTACAACATATATGAGATATAACAACATCTGATATTGGTGGGAGAGGAGGAGAGAATGATTACATTTAAGATGATAATCCAAATAGATAATGGAGATGAATCTTTAAAAATAATAATAGTATAAAATCCATATCATGTAGTCGATAAAATTAAAATTTAGCATTAAAAATTTACAATTTTTTTTTTGTAACCCATACAACAAAAATAAGAAATTGAAAGCAAGAAAAATGATAAATGATTAGAGGTATTATGGAAGAGAATAAGGGAAGTGAAGAGATGTGAAAATGAGAAAGTAAAAGAATGTCAATATGAGAGAATGATAGAATGCTTATTTATATGATAAGAATTGATGAAAGTTACATTTAGAATCATGGAGTTACAATAATAACTTATTGTGTTTGAATAAAATTGAATGGTTGAATATGATTAATGCATAATTTATTTTATTTTCAGTTATAATTTTATTTTAATGTGTGAGTTAAATGTATTGTGTTAATTAGGTCTTAAATATTGTTTAAAGCAATTAAACAATTAGAAATCAATTTAAAAAGAATTAAAAAAATAGAAAATATTAAATGAAAATCAACGAATAAGGAGAGACCAAAACCTTACTTTTATATATATGATTCAGGTCACAAGACAAACAAACAATGATGTCTTCGGATCTTCCACGGGATTTACAAGCAGAAATACTCTCAAGCAGAAATATTAAAAAGAGACCACAAAATAAATTTAGAAGAAAATTACATGACAATATGTCACATTTCACAAACAAATTAAATATGAAAATAACTTATATATTTTTAAATTAGATTATAATAATCAAAAATAGAAGAGTGTGTTTCTCAATTACCCACATATCATTGTTACGATTTTTAACGACGTTAACATAATCTTTTTACAAACGAAATATTGATTTAAGATCTCCGTTGTTGATCAGCGAAACAGCATGAAAACGAAGGTGAGATTAATTAGGATTTCTAGCGGTAACTGAATAAATAAGAGGGGAGGGGTAGGGAAGAGAGAGAGGCGAGAAAGAGGAGAAGAGGGAATTGTGAGATATAGTCGGTTTTGCTTTGGGAAGTCGAGATATTTATGTGGCCCGTTAACCATTTAGAACCTATTAATAATTAACTTAAACATGAGATAAAAAAAAAAAAACCCAAAAGATTCAGAGGTGCCACGTGGCAGATAGATAGAGCTTCATTAGGGGGTGTAAACGTACTTTATTATATTATACTAGATGAATAACCGCGCACTGCACGGGTTATCTTTTAGCGATATGAATAATCACATTTCTACTGTCATATCAGATCATATATTGAGTAGTCAAAAAGGAAAGTACAAACCATGGTGATAAATATCATGTGACTAAAAATTTGGAGTAGCCACCACACATGATTGAATTTTCTTTTTCTCTGGCATTGTGACAGTAAGAAAAAAAAGCTGTAGTAAATTTGGCCAATTCCCAACTCTTATAATATATTCTACCTCTTAAGAATCAAATACAAAATAACCAATTTCTTCTTATTTTATAGTAAAATTACATTTAACAACTGAAACGACCGACCTTTTTTTCTTTGAATAATAAATATAATATAATAAAATAAACTACAACTAGTGGTCCCATACCCACTAGCCACCTAACCACAAACACATTCAACAGCGGAAATAACCAACCAATATTCAATAATAATCCAATAATAAAATATAACCATATTCCAACATAATCAATATCCAAAACAACAGGAATCATAGAACCAGCAACCTAGCAATGTTATAATGACCCAACTCTAGCAACCTAGCAATGCCAGACAACATAAAACCGAGTCCCTAGAACATCCTCCTCTTCATTGCCTTGATTCCACGATCACACTTTGCTTTTACCTGCACCACAAACACATATTGCAATGCATGAGTATTTTATAAACACTCAGTAAGGCAATCCTCCCATCTACTGGGCTATACACACAAGCAACAGAGTATCAATAACCAACACACAACAATCAACAAACGACAAATAACAAACCAGGACTCAACATCGACCGACGCCACACATGCATCGATCGATGCCAAATGGGGAAGCATCGATCGACACAGAAGCTGCATCGACCGATGCAAGTGTAACTTGCATCGACCGATACCCAATCTGCATCGACCGACGCATGCTTGACGTAACACGAAAACCCTAGAATTTACGCGCCGTCCTCGCACTTGCATCAACCGACGCAAGATATGCATCGATCGACGCAACGTCGAGCACCGTGAATTCCCCGAAGCTTCTCGCCGGATCTTCGTTCCTACAACCACAAAACTCGATCCCAAGCCACAAGAAAGCTTCCTAACGTCCATAGCAACGAACTAACAAGCCTAACATCACACAAAAAGCAGATTAAAGAATCCTCTAGCTTAGATAAGCCATGGTCATGCACTTACCTTTGCCAAGATGAATCTGAACCTAACACAAGGAAGAAAACGCTTCTAGGAAGCTCCTACAACGATCCCAGCTACAGATCTCTCTAGGAACAGCTTCGAATCTCCCAGAAACGCTCAAGAACTCTCACCAAGCTTTTTCTCTCTTTCTATTTCTCAAAAACGGCCACACAACCACGAATGAGACAAAACTCGCATCTAAGGGTTTTCCTTAACCCCAAAACGCAGCGTTTGACTTAAGTCAAAACGCACAGAATTGAGCCAGCATTGACCGATGCTCCTACTGCATCGATCGATGCACATCCCAAACCGGAATTCCGGTTCACGGATGTTACAACAACACACATACCCGCCTTAGATACATAAAATATAAATTTAGAAACAACATCACTCAAAGACAAAATCCTTAAGGTTTATCATAGTGAGAATGAACTTGCAACCTTGTGTATAGTTGAACAGATAGAGTCATAGAAAAAAAGTTTTCAGAGAAGGAAAACAACACAACAATGTAAAATCAAGAGAATTTTGTTTTTTCTTGTTTGTTATCAAATGAGAATGAATATAAATCGCTTACAAACTATAATTAAAAGAAGTAATTAAACATCTTTCTCTATGAAAAATACTTAGGTTCACCCCTAGAGGTGAACCTCTCCATTCACCTCCTTCTTTTCAACCAATCAAAATTTTCTATACATTATCTCATTTTAAAAATAAATTAAAAAGCAAAACCAATTAAGAAACAAATTTTGTATACTTTTAAATTGTTTAGGGTTTAGATTTTACAATCAACACGAAATTATATGTCGGTTTGGGTTTACAAATAAATTTTTTAGGGTTTAGATTTTATAATTAAAACGAAATTATATGTCGGTTTGGGTTTACAAATGAGGTGGTTAGGATTTAGATTTTACAATTAGAACAAAATTATATGTCGGTTTGGATTTACAAATGAGATGGTTAAAGTTTAGATTTTACAATTAAAACGAGATTATATGTCGGTTTGGGTTTACAAATGAGATGGTTTGGGTTTACAAATGAGATGATTAGAGTTTAGATTTTACAATTAGAATGAAATTATATGTCGGTTTGGGTTTATAAAAGAGTGGTTTAAATTTTTAATTTTATAATAATGTATACATATATTATTTCCTTATTTTACAAGGAGGTGAATGGATTGTTCTCTATATATATTCAAGATTCCTGCCATATAAAGATTTGTTTTTTTTTGAACCTGCTACACCAAACCAAAGCAAGAAATATAGAAATAAATAAAGAAAACAGTAAGCAAAACATAGTATGCAAATGAATAAACTAATTTGTAATATATTTTGAGCAAAATAAATAAATCATTACTAATGAATTGACATAGTATAGGTAAGCTACAAAAAATAGCTAGTTAAAACCAATATAAATTTGTTCATGTGTGGATATAGACCCTTGAGAAGCCTAAAAAGCCACAAGCTGTATCCATTAGTAATTTGGAAATATAAGCATACTAATCAGTTCTAATTAGACAATTTCTAGATGACGTTAAGATTGTCTTAACATTAGTATAAGACAATTTTTTCCTTTAGGAAATTGAGTCCTCTGTTAACTTCAGCCAGTGGCGAATCTAGGATAATATTTGCATGGGGCACAAATCATACTATATAATCAACATATTAAAATTATATAATAAACATATTAAATAAATATATCTTTTGATAATTTGAAGTATATTTTGCATCTTTAGTGAGCCAAAATTTTATAAGCATTTGTATATTTAACATTTTAAAAAAATAAGTAGACAAATGCACAATTACAAACTTACAATTTACTATAAAATAGATAATTAAATTTACTTATCTAACCATATCCCACAAACTTAAATCCTAAAATAAAAAATGATAACAGTTTTTAATGTTACTAATTAGCTAGTTTTACCATCAATTTTTCAGTTAAGATATATGTATACTATACAAAAAAAAAAATATGAATTAAATATAACTAAAAATATATAATTTTGGTAAAGAAAATATAATTAAATAGAGTAAACAAAATGCAAAATGCATCTGATAGCAAGGAAATAATGAAAAGGAAAGGGTTAAACAAAGACATAGAACAAGTCTAAAATTAATCTTAGGAAAAAAAAAAAAAAAGAGAGAAAATTATACAGTTTAAAGGGGGATAAGAGGTTGAACTCACGACCATACAATGTCACTTGGGTGCTTATTTGCCAAATGACTATAAAATATAATTATATGAACCTATTACTGGTTAATTTTTAAAAAGTAGTATGGGGCACTTGCCCCACCCACTAATACCCTAGATCCGCCCCTGACTTCAGCATTCTAATCTATATTCTAAAGCCAATTTCCATTGCTGATTTCTTCAAAAGAGTACTCTCTGAATATGTTTGATTTTCAAGTTCTCATTTCTCTATAGTTGACCTTTATCTTCCACATCTTCGTTCACTACAAAAGAAAACAGCATGATGTGAGAGATATTATAAAGGAGCAGTTACTACAAAAAAAATTAAAGCAAGAGAAGGCGAAAATGGTCGAAATAGTAGCTACTACGAAAATCAAACAAGGGAAGACGAAAAGTATCAGTCAAACAACATAAATTTCAAAATAATAGGTTGATTTTAGTTATGGACATGTGGCACTCTCTCCATTGCTGATGTGACAGAATGATGGCAAAAGTTGGTCAGCTATCATTATATCGATTAGCCGATAAAATTAATCTGAAGCATGCGGGGGTGGAACGACAAACCACATAGTTTTGTGTTGGCTATAGCATCTTCAAAGTACTGTTTTTTTTTTTCTACCAAAAATGTAAAATCTTCAAAAGTACTTGTTTGCGTAGGATTTGCAATGTTTATTCGTTTCTTTCCCCATTTACAAGACAGTTATCTTGATCTTATATGTCACATGCGAGCAAAAGTGGCATTAATTTGAACACAAATTTAGTCTCATGTATGGATGAACTTATATTTTGGTTACAATTTATAGAGTCAAGTTTTCGCATCACTAGAGTTGAAAGATTTGCATGACCCAAATTTATGGTAAAGTATTAGTGATAAGATTAGAATATATTAGGTTTTGAGCCTTAAGCATGCTCCGAGATATTGGTTTGCAAAGTTATCTCAAGCACTTCTACGATTTGGTTTTGAACAAAATTACTCAGATTACTCTATGTTTACTCTTTTCAAGGGTGCCTCCACTGTTTTTGTTTTGGTCTATGTCGATGACCTTATTATAGGTGGTGATGACACTGCTCTTATCGCCGAATTCAAATCCTATCTTAGTCAATGTTTTCACATGAAGGAGTTGGGGCCATTAAAATACTTCTTGGGTATTGATGTATCTCGAAGCAACGCCGTCATCTATTTGTCCCAGCGTAACTATGCAATGGATATTATCACTGAATGTGGACTTCTTGGTTGTAAACCAGACATCTCTCCGATGGACCAACATCATAACCTAGCGCGACTTGACGGTGGCCTCTACTATGATCCTCAGGCGTATACAAGATTGATTGGTCGTCTTGTTTACTTGTGAACATTGCCTTCAACTCTGAAAAACTTTTCTTGCATTCCTAGGAACTTGGTATCTTTCCCCGTCAATCGCGTCATTGGCTGAGACATACTTAAAAGCCTTTGACGAATCTTCGGTAATAACCGGCCAACCCGAGAAAGCTTCTTATCTTGGTGGCGTTCTTTGGACGCGGCCAGTCCTTTATTGACTTGATCTTTTCCGGATCCACGAACACTCCTTGATCCGAGACAATGTGTCCAAAACAAGTCTTAACTTTGCAAAAAGCTTGTGCTCCCTTAACCGCTCCAAGACTGCCCTCAAGTGGCTTTGATGGGTTTTCCAATCCTTTGAGTAAACAAGTATGTCATCGACTGACAAACTCACTAGCAGCCTTCATGAAGATGATGAATGGTGTGTTTCCAGAATTCTTATACAAGTATGTAATCGATGAAGATGATGACAAACTCGTCTAAGAATTCTCGGAACACACCATTCATCATCTTCATGAAGGCTGCCAGTGCGCTGGTCAGTCCAAATGGCATGACCACAAACTCGAAGTGACCGTACCTTGTTTGAAAAGCCGTTTTCCAAATGTCCGATGGCTCTATCGAATTTGATGGTACCCCGAGACCAAGTCTATTTCTGAGAACCACTTCGCATCTCAGAGATTATCCAACAATTCATCTAGCCAGGACAATGGGTACTTATTTTTCACTGTTACCCTATTCAACCCCCGGTAATCAATGCATAGCCTAAAGCTACCACCATTTTACTTTACATACAAGACTGGTGCACCCCATGGTGAACTACTTGGTCTGATAAATCTTTTCTCCAACAATACTCCCAATTGTTTTTTTAACTCCGCAATTTCTGCCGGTAAGGCACTTTTGATATGGGATTCGTCCCCGGTTCTAGCTCGATGTTAAATGGATCTGACCGATCCGGCGGCACTCCCCGTACCGCTTCAAACACATCGGCAAACTCATTTGCTATCGGAATATCGTCCAATTCTGCATTTTTCCCAACTTCTTTTGTTGTGATTGTGGCCAAGTACGCCTCACATCCCTTCTCCAGCATCCTTTCCGCTTGGATTGCCAAGATAATCAAACTTCCCAAAGTTGATCTTATTCCTTGGAATCTCAATGTTCCTTCCCTTCTCTCAAAATTTACTCGCCCTCGGTGACAGTTAATGTGAGCCTTGTACTTCCCCAACCAATCCATCCCCAAGATAACATCATGTTTTCTAAGTGGAACAATGATCAAGTCAGTAGGCATGTCGACACCATTAACAATGACCAAGATTCCTCGAACCATACCGGATGGGTACATTGCCTGCCCGCCGGCTGCTCGGACCATTCCATATATGGTGTTTGGTTTTTTCCTGAACCCACCTTTCCCTATCATTTCAGGGCTCACAAAACAATGTGTTGCCCCCGAATCAAACAAGGTGTGCGTTTCCACACCACCTATACTTAAGGTCCTTACACATTCCTCTAGAATGCTAAGTACCCAAATCCCCCTTTCACATGAATTATCATGTTATGTAATGCACAAATCTGAACTTAGAAAGGTTCTCGTAACATACTAGTAATCGCCCTGAAATCCCCAGCAGCAGTTACCTCAGATGTTCGTACACACACGGTGCGACAGCCTGTCCTTGCCATGGTTCCCACGTTGGTGGGTCTGTCTTCCCACGGTTCCCACGTTGGTGGGTCTGTCTTCCCACATTCCCTCCTAAAATGTCCCTCTTTTCCACACAAGTAACAAGTCCTTGGCCCATCGCCTTTTTCAATCCTTGGACAGTTCTAGAGCACGTGATCCTTGCTTCCACAGCGACCACATGCATCCACGACTTTCCAGTAAGAACCGTGGAGGTGCTTTCCACAAGACCTACACTCCCCATACTTAGCGTCGACCTTGCGTTGTCCATCTTATCCCATTTCCTGTCTGTGGTTTTGGCTGGGTGGGTCAAACGCGAAGAAACTCTCGAGCGCCTAAGTTTTTTCTCTTCCTCCAACCCACCTTCAATCATGGCTGCCTTTTCCACCACTTCAACGACCGCGTTAAAGGTACCGGTCAAGCAATGGCAGCGGATAAAACGAAGGACTTGTGCTTTATCATCCTTGAGATCCTTCCCAACATAGCTCCTAACGTGACTTGAGTTCAACATCGTATGCACACACCGTCCTATCCCCTTGTACCACGTTCAAGTACGCACTTTCCATTCGGTCCCAAGCCTCAGTTGGAAAAAACTTCTTGTTAAATTCCTTCTCAAAATCCGCAAAGGTTAGGACTTGCTCACCTTTTTGTTTCGAGGAAATGGACGACAATGTCCTTTTGATAATCCTCCGGGCAGCGAGTGGAGTTAAAATTCCTCACAAGCCGACTTCTCCACTCTGTCAGCAACGATCGGGTCCAAAAGAAGCCTCGTTCTAAGTTTCAAGACATGCTCTAACGAAGCCAAATCGTCCCTTCTCTTTTTTGGAGAATTTTCACGACTCACTTCAATAGTTTTTGTAACAATCTTGCTACGTACAGCTGGTACCACAGGATCCGGTACCAACGCCTTTGTGAGCACGTCCAGTTGTGCCATCATTGCTTTCATCGTATCCCATTGTTCCTGGGACAATGGTACGACATTTAGTTTCCTATTCACGTCTGTAGCACTGCTACTCTCCGACTTATCATGATCCGGTTGTTTCTCTCCAGCCACAGGTCCGGCTGGATTTTGAGTCTCCATGTTCCTTGCCTCCGCGTCGACTAGCGTCTCTGCGGCGTCAATAGTCTCATCGGCCACCTCCTTGCCATTCTTCCTCTTTTCCTTGTTGCTCTTACCCATCTGCAAAACTTATGCATTTTAGTCACAGTTAAGTTTAAATAAACCGCAAACAGTAAGAACAACTTATGCATTTGTATAGATCCCTTGTCCAACCGCCAAACCGCGTTTACTTTTCTCCGACCCAACCGTCCGTACATGGACACTCTGGATGGTACGCTAATCGGTAGGGAGGTAGCATGCACATCAGTTCGGTCGTATCACGGCAAACCTAGCAGGTCCCGATCCACTACCAAGCTACATCCTCTTTCCTCCGACCAACTGGACCAACCAAAGCATTATATATCTTATGCTTGATGATGCAACTACCCAATCCCTCAGAACCCATAAGTTCGAAACTTCATTGTACCTCCGTCTCTCAAACCTTACTCGCCGACTATCAGCCTTGAAAACCTTTATCTCAATCACATTCGAGAATTTACACAAAAAAATTATTTCTGCTGATGGTTTGGAATGAAGGCCACACCCTCTATATGTAGGGTCCTGGCCGAAGTCTAGGCCCCAAAAGTCACCTATCCGACAAGACCGTTCGATCGTGTACATTTGGTCGTGCCTGTTTGGTGACCGTGTCCCATAACCGCTCACGAGCTCTCCAGCTGACCCGCACACTGTCCACCAACGTCCAGCTGGCTGAGCTTGGACGAGATCCTTGGCAGCTGGTCGAGCTAGTGGTAGCTGGACGAGATCCTTGGCAGCTGGTCGAGCTAGTGGTAGCTGACTGAGAGCTGGTCGAGTTAGTGGTAGTTGACTGGCAGCTGGTCGAGTTAGTGGTAGTTGACTGGCAGCTGGTCGAGCTGACACTAGCTGGCCGACAGCTGGTCGGCAGCTAGTCGAGCTGTCCGTAGCTGGTCGAAAGCTGTCCGTAGCTGGCCAATCTTTATTCCCTTACTTAGCACGTGATCCCCATTGTCCGAGCTATCGAGTAACACCTTGCCGACTTGTCCGAGATCTCCCTGCCATCTCAACCAAGTCCCGGCCTACTAGCCTATTCAGGATCGCGGGCGTTACAAGAACAACGACCAGTCTTTTATATCAGTAAATTGCTCGATGACTCCTAGACTCGTTACCCAACAGTCGAAAAGATTGTCTTAACAGTCATCACTTCAGCAAGGAAACTCCGCCTGTAATTTAAGTCTCATACCACCACCGTCCTAACCAACCAGTCCTTGAGATCGATATTGCACAGTCTGGGCGAGTAAAATGGGCAATCGAGCTCAGCAAGTACGACATTGAGTTTTAAACCTGCCCATCCGCCAAATCCCACGTCTTGGAGGGCACCAAGCCAACTCCAGCCGACCCTTTCGACGGAAAGTTGACCTTGCACGTCGATGGTGCATCCTCTCACCTCGGCTCTAGCGGCACCAACCAAAGAAATTTTAGAACAATCGTTGAGGCTCAGATTCCAAGCAACAAACAATGTCACCGAGTACGAGGCGCTCCTCGCCGGGATAAAACTCGCCAGCGGGAAGTAGAACAAACGGATCCGAGCTTTCTGCAAGTGGAGATTAGATCTTACTTGGCGGACGCCGACCTACCATCAGATGAGTGGGAAGCATGGAAGACTGAAAACGAAAACCGCCCACTACACCTTGATTAAGGAACATTTACTTCGATGGAACGCATCAGGAGCCTTGCTGATGTGTCTGCATGGCAACTACACAGTGCTAATAATGACGGAAACTCATCAAGGAGCAAGCGTTCAACATTCAGGAAGACGAGTCTTTACGTTACGGATAAAAAACAAAGCTTTTTACAAAGCAACAAATTGAAGGTGGGGGGGAACGATCGAAACACAACAAAACTCTCCGCAAAGCTACGAACTGAAAGTGGGGGAGAATACTCTTGGGGGTGGATCCTCACTCCCACATAAGACCCGGTCCAGAAAAGGTCCAAATATCATGACCCAGAGGAACTGTGAGAGAGTCTATTAAAACTTATATTAGTTGAGAAATCAGCATAAACCATTAGGAGATTGTCGGAAAATATGTTGAGCGGTATTCTGGTGAAACTAGGAGAGAATGGAAAACTGGTGATTAGGCTTGATGGTAATATCGATAAAGAGAGTGGACAGGTAGAAATTGAGCATTCAAGTCTTAAGGAAAGAGTAAGAGTAACTTTTGAGCGGATTCAAAGTGCTGTGAAACCAATCCCTCTTTCAGCTTCTTAGTAGCTTTTTAAAGTCATCTTATGGTGCGGCAAGATGTAAGTCGATTCTCATTCAGGAAAGCACACTTTCAAAAATTACATACACCGAACTTCTAGTGTTAATCAAGAGGTATGGGACCAAACAGTTACCAATGTTCATATCGACGACCACGGGCCCGGTGGACGAGTTAGGTAACCTGGTGGCATCCTCCTCCTTGAATGCGACTGGGGTGTATGACTGGCAAATTGGCGTACTACCGGCTAGCCAAACGATTATTGTACCTTTGACATCGTGAAAATGGCGTATAGATTAAGATGGCTCAGGGTCGAATGGTATGCCTCCCATAATTACGTTAATCCTTCAACAAGCCAGGAGTGTTGAGCGCGTTAGCTTGCTGATTCTCTTGTTCGCCGACCTGATTATTTATTTCCACCTAGTGGTTGGGTGCGGGTCGGTTATTCAGATGACCTTGCTTTCCTAGATGGTTGTGTGCATTGCCTTGGCCTCGCTGGGTGTTGCTCTTGTGTTGCCTCAACTGCACTGTGACTTCGCCATTTAAATATTTGCAGCACAACGCATTTTGCTAGTGCATGCAAGATATTGTTGAGTGGCTGGTACATTCATGTAAGTCGCAATAAAGGTTGTGGTCGGGCACCTCCCTTACTCCTTTAGGTGGGGTTGTCGGTATTGGAGTTGACAAACTAGCGACTAGGAGTGGCGGGGCATCATTGACAAACTCCCTTACTCCCTTACTCTTTTTTGTTATTTGCTATGTTATCTTTGTGTAGATGCTGTCGGGGTTCATTTTCCCTTGCTGGTTGATATTTTTACGGGGGAGTGTTTCATAGCCAAGACGAATTTTTTTCCTCCATCTCAATGTAAACTAACGCTAGGTGAAAGGCGTCCTGGAATGTGGGAAACCTGTTCAGCGAAAGATCTTCTCGGAACTTTGACTCGTACCATAAGGCATTTTTGAGAGCGGCGATTGACACGCTAAGAGGGTCGTTTACTTGTGTGACGATTTTTTTGAATCTTTCCATAAACTTTCGTAACAACTCGTGTTCCCATTGGTCGATGTTGGAGAGGTCGGCATTAGTTGCGGTTGGGATAGCCAAGATTAAATATTGTTTTAGGAAAGTCAACGAAAGCTTGTGGAAACTGTCAATCGAGTTGGGTGGTAGGGAGGAGAACCAACCCAGGGCACCACCACTTAATTTTTTTATGAATAGTTGGCATTTTTCAGCGTCAAGCTCTTCTGGGGCAAATTCAATATCAAGGAGATCCCTTACAAAGGAGACTCGGATCCAACACATCACCTAACGTCGTTTGAGATTGCTTTAGGACGATGACCCGGTGAATTCGAGCCGTAAACGGCGTCTTTTGGGATCGTTCCAGCATACGGTCTGCGTCAAGTGCCGCGCTGGTAGTCCGCTGGAACTTGCTCGTTACATCCCAGATTTGGCTTTTGAGCTCGGCGATCACACCATCCTGACCTCCCTTTGGCTCGTTGTTGGTTTCCTACTGCCCGGCTTTTTCCTAAAGGCTCGCACATATGTGAGAGAGGGTGGTGAAACGCCCCTCTATCTTTCTGTCTTGCGCCTCTATTTTTCGAGGATACTCCTCATCATTGATCCTACGTCCAAGGCGCTTGTTCCTTCGCCGTTCAACCCGTTTGACGTTGTCGGGCTGGGTTTGTCGGTATCTGTGAGGGCTCTACTTGGGCTTGCTGGATACGGTCTGGAGTGTCTGTTACGTACCAGTCGCTTCTGGGAGCTGTGTTGAGTGTTTCGTAGATGGGCTAAGTGGAAGGCTTGTTAAGGTAGGGTGAAACCCATGTTTTTCATTTTTGTTGACAAAAACCATTGGCAGAAAATACGGTAAGCGGTGTTCTGGTGAAACTAGGAGAGAACGGGAAACTGGTGATCAGGTCAATGGTAATGTCGATGTAGAAATTGAGCATTCAAGTCTTAAAAAAAGAGTAAGAATAGCTTTTGAGCGGATTCAGAGTGTTGTAAACCAATCCCTCTCTCAGCTTCTTAGTAGCTTTTTAATCATCTAATGACGTTTCTGTTTCTAAGTTTATCATCTAACAGTGAAGAGTCTAATGGATGTTGTGCTTGTTAAATATATGTTTTATAAAACTTTTCTGCACTAAGTTTAATGTGATGATGATCAAGTCTAATGGATGTTATCAGGTATTGAGTTATATAAAACTTTATTGCTTATGTTCTTAAGTATTTGTGTTTTTGGAGAGGATAAAACAGAGAATTTTTAATGTTGGAGGATATATGGACCTAATCAAAGAATTGTGTTAAGTTTGGTTCAAATTAATAATATAAGTTTACAGCCAAAGTTTTGTGAATTATTTTAGTCATGAGAGTTTTCCTGAGATCTTTTTTGTTTATGTTTATGTTTTTGTGCTTTGTTCGACTAACTAGTTGTACTAGATCAGATCGAGAGTTAACCCTTCCACACATAAACTTGAGAAACCCATTATATAGGGTATAAATATCTAAACCTCAAACATATGAAGCGAAAGACATTCCTAACATGGAGTGACACTGCTCCCGCAGCATCGGACTATATATACACTCTTTAGATTCCCTTCATCTAATCTAACTAGCATATTCGGAGGTATTACTGTGGGAAGCCAAACCCATAGACCATAGTATGCGGCTAACAATTAAAACAAACAAAATGATACAATACTATAAAAAGCAAAAGGATAAGAAGAAGCTGAAATAAAACTTCAGATTTAAAATCTGATCAAGATAACATAAAAAATGTTATCATCCATAGAATAATGATAAGAAAAAAGAAAAAAGAAAAAAAACTATCAGACCAATAATGAAATCACTCTTTCTACAAATCCGACACCACTATAGATAGTAATAACGCAAGAAGATAAGTCTACCAACCAAAATGCAAGAATTGTGTTCATGATCATGAGTCATGACCATTCATACAGTATACCACAAAGCTACAAAATGCAGAAAAAAGCATAACTAAATTCAAATTCAAATTGCCATTTCAACCAAACAGACAACAATAAAGGTGAAAGAGTAAATAAAATAATGGAACATATCATATATTGAAAGGTTTGCAGCTGAACTTCGACATCAATCATATAAAAGTGTGGTTAAAAAAGAAGGCATATGGTAAAGAATCAAAATATCAAAAAATATCATTTGCATATTCTAACTGAACATACACACACCAATGAGTGATTCAAACGAGAAGCAAGTTTCACCAACTCTAAAAGACGAAAGGATAGGCAGTAGGACAATAATATAATATACTTCAGATCATTATATTAAAAAAGAACAAGCCAACAAGTACAAGTGATAAAACTAACACACTAAATCATAGTGATCAACCTATGATGCAAAATTTGAGAATGTCACTTTACATGTTTGAATCGACCACCAAAGATTGAGAGCATAACACAAAACAAATCTATTCATGACTCAAGAAATATACTAACATAATCTGCAAGAATTTCAACTACGTAAAACAAAGACGTACAGGAAACTCATACATGTATCTATTTCATACATAAAACAAGAGACTCACGCCAGGGGGTATAATTTATAATATCTAGCTCAATAAGCATTAGTTGATAAAGCAAAAATTCGCAAGCTTTAGAATAATCAATCACCATGGTTTTCGAGCATAACGCAAAACAAATACACTCGAGATTCAAGAATATTATTATTATAAACAATGTGCAGGAAAATCACATACAGATTCAATATAGAAGACTCCAAGATGCATCTACATTTCAAAAACTAAAAGAAACTATCATACACACAAAGACCAAAACAGAGATAGTACTTTAAACACAAAATGCAATGCCGAATTCTAGGATGACATTCACATGTTTAAGGTTTTCAACATAAACTCAAAACAATTCAAGATACCAAGAAAACTACAATCATAATTGACATAACTCACATAAACTCAAAACAAGTACTTTCAAGATACAAGGAAACTACAATCATAATCTAAACAAGTCACACAAAATCAGAGATAGTACTTTAAACACAAAATGTAATGCAGAATTCTAGGATGACGTTCAGATGTTTAAGGTTTTAAACATAAAACTCAAAACATTTCAAGATACCAAGAAAACTACAATCTTAATTTACATAAGTCACATAAACTCAAAAGAAGTACTTTCAAGATACAAGGAAACTACAATTATAATCTACATAAGTCACACAAAATCCATAACATAGAATAAGATATCTTATAATAACACACAAGCATTGAAACAGAGAGAATTAACAATAACAATTTAAAACACACAATGTAATATTCGAACACCCAAAGCAAAATCAACATTTTTTATCAATGATATTTTAGCAAGAAGTTTCTAGAATTTGACGAATAGATCAAGGATAGTAATGATACTAAGACAGCTAACATAATAAAACATTTTAATTACATATGGTGATTAGATCTGTAATTTTAAGTTCTATAAAATCAATTTATCATGGAGAAGTCGAGATAAGCATATACCTGATCATAAACCCTGCTACGCTCAAAAATTATCCTTGGCATCAATGATAATATAAACCTGAGGAAATCAATTAGTGTATACTTCAATCTCTCACTTGTGATTTTCATATACAAACAAGTTTGCAAAGCACATAAAAACAAAAAAAAAGGTCAGAAAGCATATACCTATCAATGAAGTCTGCTACACTTGAATCTACCCATCTTAAAATCTGAACATCTCCAGAAGCACATACCTGCGCAAATCAGAATTCGTTAGTCTTTCATATTAAGTGAATGCCATATACTTACCTCTTCTTCTCTTAAGCCTTCTTTTCTCTGCTGGTCGTTTATACCAACCAACAAGTCACAGTCTTGTCTTACGACCTCTTTAGTTTTCTATCTGGTCTTTGTCTTAATGACTTTTTAATCATTCCCCTTTGACTCTTTATCCTTTGTCATATATCTCATTATGCCGTTGGTCTGATTCAAAGCCGATGGTACAACTCTTTAGTTTTCTCTGTCTAGTCTTTGTCTTAAGACTTTTTAGTCATTCCCCTTTGACTCTTTATCCTTTGTCATATATCTTATTAAGCCGTTGGTCTGATTCAAAGCCGATGGTACAACTCTTTAGTTTTCTCTGCCTAGTCTTTGTCTTAAGACTTTTTAGTCATTCCCCTTTGACTCTTTATCCTTTGTCATATATCTTATTAAGCCGTTGGTCTGATTCAAAGCCGATGGTACAACTCTTTAGTTTTCTCTGCCTAGTCTTTGTCTTAAGACTTTTTAGTCATTCCCCTTTGACTCTTTATCCTTTGTCATATATCTCATTAAGCCGATGGTCTTATGTCTCATTAAGCCGATGGTACACAAAATTGTGAACTCTTTGGTTTTCTTTCAAGTCTTTGTCTTAAGACTTTTTTAATCATTCCCCTTTGTCTTATATCTCATTAAGCCGATGGTCTTATGTCTCATTAAGCCGATGGTACACAAAATTGTGAACTCTTTAGTTTTCTCTGTCTAGTCTTTGTCTTAAGACCTTTTAATCATTCCCCTTTGACTCTTTATCCTTTGTCATATATCTCATTAAGCCGTTGGTCTGATTCAAAGCCGATGGTACAACTCTTTAGTTTTCTCTGACTAGTCTTTGTCTTAAGACTTTTTAGTCATTCCCCTTTGACTCTTTATCCTTTGTCATATATCTCATTAAGCCGTTGGTCTTATGTCTCATTAAGCCGATGGTTCTTTTACGTCTTTTGTCTTAAGACTTGTTAAGCCGTAGGGGTCATTCCCATCCAACAAATCGCAACCCCTTTTCCAATTCCCAACATGCATGCACTACCATTCCCAACAGTTCACAATTTTGCTCGGGCCAATGTCCCCAAAATAGAATCTGACAGAACACTATTAGATTAGTGTCTGCCCATGATCTTTTTTGGGTTTTGAAGCCGATGGTTCTTTTATGTCTCGCAACCTCTTTTCCAATTCCCAATATGCATGCACTACCATCCCAACAGTTCACAATTTTGCTCGGGACAATGTCCCCAAAATAGAATCTGACAGAACACTATTAGATTAGTGTCTGCCCATGATCTTTTTTGGGTTTTGAAAACACAAAACCAAAACAAAAACATCAAAAACTAAAATCCCCTACATAAGAATCCGCAAAACAAGAAGCCAGAACCAAATAAAGGCTTTGAATTCGTTGTTAAAGAGAGGTTCTTTCTTTGTAGTTGGATCAAGAAAACAAAAACCAAATTTAAAATCTTGATTACAAAACCACAATAATACAAAAAGCCAATTGCTTAAATACAGGAAAATAAATCTGATCAGATCATGAACTCAATCAGTTGTACTGGTTCGATTTCAATCCTCAAAACAAAATTGAAAAACAAAACAAAAAACACAAAAACAAAACGAGAGAGACAGAGTAATACCTCGACGAAGCGGAGAAAAGCTTCCAAGGATTAGATTCGAAACCCCTAAAACAAAAGTTAAATACAACAAAGGATTAGTAAGATTTCGAAACCTTAAACAAAATCACGAAGAGATTCAGGGTAAGAAACTTACGAGGAAGAAGAAACAAAACGGATTGAAATAAAATACAGAAAAAATCAGTATTTTAAACGGATTGTGTGCTTAGAGAAAATATTTCCTCTTTCTTCAAAACTGCATATAACCCAAAAGATACAGAAAAAAATTAGTGATAAGTTGATTAAAGATTAGAGTACAATAAAATTATAGATTGTTAAGCTTCACCTGTTCCATTTTGGTAAGAGCAGAATATGATCGGTTTGGCCTCTGCATCGTGCATCCCACAAAGAGCATGAACAACACTCTGTTTCAAACAATCAGATATGCTTTTTGTTAGAACCAAGTGTTGTTTTTATGAAGAATGGCATAAGTGTAAACAAATAAATCTTTACCTGTTCTTGTCTGCGTGTATGAGTAACTTTCAAAACATCATTTTCAGAACAAGCCCAAACTTTAATGGTCCCATCCAAGGAAGACGATATCAGACACTTGTCCCAATATAAGAGTGACGTGACAGTGTCGGTATGTTGTTTCAGGGTCGTTATACATTGCAGGGTGTTGAGATCCCACACCTGGCGAATCACAGGAAACAGAATTGATTGGAATGTTCCTTCGAAATAATATTAAAGCTGAAATCAATTAGTGGCAGCCAGATTCTTACCTTTATTGTTTTATCGACAGAACCAGAGTATAGCAGTTGACCTCCAACAACAAAACAAGTGACTTCACCACTGTGATGTCCCTCGAGAGATGTGAGGTATTGAAAAGATCAGACTCAGAGTCGGTAGCTTTCCAGACTGATATACTGCCAAACTGTAATTCCAACTTAATTTAGAATCACCAAAGAAGCAGAGAAATAAAACATGTGTAGAGAGATAGAGAGATAATGCTTACACTTGTTCCAGTAAAAAGAATTCCATTTGCAACAGTCATTGCATGCACCTGACCAACCACCCCGTCAAGATGTAAATCTTTACTGGTTTGAACATTAAAAGCCTGCAGGATTTTGTATAAACAAAAACGTTAACACCATAACCAACATAGAATTAAGATAATAGAAAGCATATTTAAGTCAAGAGGCGCCTGGAACTAAGGAGTCTCTGAATTCCCCAATCGTTAGAAGTAAGAAGAGAATCAAAAGCACCAATCCTCTGACTGTGACCCCAAATTCAATCATAGAGCACCACGTCCACAGAAACAACCAAATAAATCTCTAATCTCAATCACACCATAAAGAACTCTAACCCTAAATACCACTAGAAACGAAAGATCTCCTCAATTCCAAACAAAGCCATAGTCGAAGAACGATCGATCATCCGAGTTTCCAATAGAAGTAGGAAAATCATCACGAACAATTCGATGAGTATCAAAACCCTAATTACAAGAATAACAACAATAAATCCCCAAAAAAAGAGAGATCTAGCTTCCGACGAATGTACATAAGAAGAAAAACTCGGATCCATCATCCGAACCCTAGATTCCCCTCATCCTCATCGGTGGAAACCCTAAAATTCTGGGTGTTGATGCGAAAAAGAGGATCGACAAGACGGAGAAACCCAACCCAAAGTGAAAGTACGAAGAAGAAGACATCATCATAATCGCGGAGAAAGCGTAGTCGAAGTAGAAGCAAACCTGAGTAGAATCTGGAGATATCTTCGAACGCTTAGCAACTCGATCGGAGAGAGCGAAGCAAAAAGGAAGTTTTGAGACGGAGGTCACAAAAAGGGTAACGAGTCGAGCGAGAATGAAATAGAACCCTCGGCTTGTAAATGCTGGATGAGCGGTGGAGGTTACACCATATTTTTATTGGGCTTAACTTAGGCCCATCATTGTTGGTCCATTTAATGTTTTGTTTTAAATATTTAATCTCTCTTTCAAAAATAACTAATAACTGGAGTGAAGAGAGAAGTGATTCAGAAACAAATATTAATGGCACAATACAAGCTTGTGTAGGTTCTTTTGAGACGAGACATACAAGTTCCTCTAGTGTCTCTCTAGTCATAAATTTAAGCTAATAGGACCACCAACCAATGCGTCTGTTTTTTTGCTCGAAGCGGTGACTACTGATCTTCCTCGTCGGTGCCGAAGTAACGATCGCCAAACTCGCCTAAGCCCGGTATAACTCGGAACTCTTGGTTCAGACCCTGGTCTATTTCAGAGGTAACTATCTTCAATGCTGGAAAACGTTTGCAGACACAGTGGATTCCCTCCGGCGCCTGTCAAAAAGCAAGGCCATCAGCCATCATGAGAAAGGGAGGGAAAGAGAGATCTTGAGCTTCTATATTCACGGAGAAAGAGAAAAAGAGATCGATCTTTAGCTTTTGCACTCACCGAGATAAGGTTGAGGAATATAATGTGAGATTCAGGTACTCCTTTCTGTATGAGTAATTCAATGGCTTGATTTGCAGAGTTACCTTTAAGAACAAGCAATGACAAAAGAGACTGGTTAAGAGAAACAAAAATCCATCAATAAGACTAGAATAAATGCGTGCAATGTAAAGAGACTGGTGGTACCTGTGGCTAAGACAGGGTCTAGAAGCAGGACATGGCGTTCAGAGATGTCGTGAGGAAGCTTCTCATAGATAAGCTGATTTAAACGAGAAGAGAAACTTATAAATATTCTTGTTAATAAAAAGAGCAGAGTATTAATTAGCAGACCTGTTTTCCATTGTCGCCATCACGGTGGATGAGAATTTTCCCTATTTTAATTCCTTTGCAACAAGCGCGTAATGCATTTTCCATACTTTCACCACTAAGAAAAACATACAAAACAGAAAAATCTTAGGATAGGTATTAAATTGAGAACAAGTAATTTTATGCCTTCCATGATGTAAAACAGTTGGAAGAATAAGCATCTTATCATATCAAACTTAACCAAATAAAATACCTCTCAAAGGCTCACCTTCGAATAATTGAGACCCCACAAAGTTTCTTGCAGAAATCAACACCGGTATATACAGCTCCTGGTGTGGAAAAGTTCAGAAGTTTAAACAAGTTTAATGAGAGCTAACTCTAAATAATCTGTGTGGTAGCGGTAAAGGCACACAAAAAAACTTGTAGAGCCACGTGAAGGAGATGAACATCTGATGACCTAGTTATATAAGAAAGTAAGTGTATACAGTATTGTTACAGCTCATGCATTCTCTTCCCATACCTGTTGGAGTAACTACTTGTTTCTCAGTGAATGGCAAATGACCAAGACCATGCTCCACGACCTGAAATGAAACCGATATTAGTTAACATAAGGAAGCCTGAAAGCTAAGTGACGTTGAAAGAGAAGACATAAGGCAGAGAAATACCAGACGAATGAGTCGATCTGAATAGAATACAAAATCATGCTTTGATATGTCCTTCTCCCGAATAAGTGTATGCATGCCTCTTATCTGCAATCATGATCCTAGAGTGAAACCATTTATACAAACACATACCATCAAAATCAAGTATCAGAGTAAGAGAGAAAAATACCTGAAATGTTGACTGGATGACGTAAACATTTGGGTAGATTTTGCAGAGATCATGCTGCCCAAGTTTTGTGTGGATATGTTGCGTAATCAAATCGACTGCAACGTGATTATCACCTCCTCGAGGTATGATTACATCAGCATATTTCTTCGTCGGGAGCACAAAGTCATCAAATGCCGGCTTCACAAACTTTGCATACTGTAAATGAACATAGCATCCTCAGAAAAAAGTTGAACACAAGGGAAGCTTCAAAGATTAGAATAAATGTTTACAGAGGACTATCTCAAAGGATGGAACAAGAACATATAGAGCTCTCAAGTAAGAAGGAGAAATCAGGGTAGCTAAACAGAGCAGAATTTTCATGTGTTGTTAGCCAGGTCCCGTATTCACGGACATAATAAAGCCACTTAACTAGGATAGATGAACTTATGAACCAATCCTTCAGCATAAATAGAAGCGAGGACTAACCTGTTCAAGCACAGAATTGACATCCCTACCCCTCTCAACTATGTCACGCCTGATTCTGCGAGCAAGCCTTACATCAGCATCTGAAACCATTTAATAGCTTAAGATGAGGACTATAAAAATGTGAAATAGATTCCAATTTGTTCTATATTCAGTGGTTCAAGGATGATATAAATGGTCAAAGTGAAAGAACCCTATCAAGGCATCAGCTATACAGAACAGGAGATGGAAAACTTTGAATTACTATATCATTTCCCAGAAAACAAAACTAATAAGTAAGAAGCTTGTCAAAAGAGTGAAAGACGATGAGTAGCGCAGGATATATGCATGCTTTGCCGAAACGAAAAGACATAGCAGTTGATAGAACGAAAAGACTACCTGTGTCAACAAAGATCTTCATATTCATCAGATTCCGAACTCGTGAGTCATGGAAGATTAGGATCCCTTCCAAAATTATAACATCAGAAGCATTGACCTGGCAGAGGGTCCCAACAGATATTAATGTGATAAATAAATGATTTTCATCAACTGCAACACAGGTATAAACTCGAAGAGGTGCTAACAGGCACGTTAAGTAAAAGGAGAAACAGATCAAAAGTCAGAATTATAGGAGAATCAGATCAAATGGAGCATAGTAATGGGAGACGCGGCTTTAGGCAATAACCACAGAATGGTCTTGGAAACAAGAGTACGCACCTGACGAAAAGTATCAGATCTACGTTGATGGGACTTAAAGTCGTAGATTGGAACTTGATAAGGTAGCCCGCTCTTGAGAGTCTCAGCACAATGCAAGAGCTGCTCAGTGTCAAAGGCGTCTGCAAAAGAAACAAACACAGAAGGTGATAGATTAACCAAATGCTCCAATGGCCTATGAGCTGAACCTCACTGGTCTTAGGCCAAAATACAAAAAGTGAGAAAATTCAAGAAAACCCCATTAAGATAGTTTACCGGGATGATCAAAGTTGTACTCTTGCACACGCTGCAACTCCTCAGATGTCAAACCACGGTAAAAGGAATCCTAATCAACCATAAAAGAACATCAAATTATGTGAATCTCAGCCAAATCAATGCAGAAGAAAGTGGAACATTGAAGTAAAGAATCAAACCTGATTAACTAAAACAACACGATGGTCATGAAGCTGCTGGATTATCATATCGCAGACCGTAGTTTTGCCAGAAGCCGTACCACCAGTAACCCCTTTCAAATGGCAAAATCAAACAAAAACGTCAAAAAAAGAACTGAAATTTATACAACTTGTGTTAGATCATGTAAGCAAAAAATGCTACCATAGACAAAGGATCAAAACCCTAGATTTTAAAACGAAAGCAAATGCAGTAGAAACTCCCAAAATCAAGAGAGACAGAACCCAATTCCCCAAATTCGATAAAAACCTAAACAAGAGGGATTGAGAAAAAAATCACCGATAATGAAGGGCTGTTTGGGAGCGTCAGAAGCAGGAGAAGAAGAAGAAGAAGAAGAAGAAGAGACAACTGATCGGAGATGAGAAAGTGAAGAGATGACGGAGGAATTGGGTGGAGAAGAAGAGTGAAGGCCGTCGAAGCGAAGGCCGGAGAAGTGAGGCCCTGATGCCTTCTCCATCGCGTAGTCTATCGAAGAAGAATCCTCCGGCATTGAACTCCGATGAATCAGCGGTGGCAGAATTTGGATTTTTATTGTTTTTTTTTTGTGTTTCCGGCGAAGAGCAAAAGCGTTCGTCCCGTAGTGAAGACACTGACAAGTAACAACAACGAATCTGTTCAACGCAAATATCAAAAAACCTATGTCTCTCTCACTCACTCCCTCTGACTAAATTGATATTTTTACTTTATAATAATGTTTTCTACTTATATTTAGTTTTTAGGAATAAATTTTACTATATTAAATGTTGTGTTAAATTTTACTATATTGCAATAACTTTTAACATTTACTATATTGCAATAACTTTTTTGTACTTATATTTAGGATTTATTAATAAATCTTATATTTTTGGTTAATTTAGGCTTATATATTTACATTTAATGTTTTTGATAATGTGATATATGCTCCACCAAATTGTGGTGATGATAATTAAATAAAAGTAAAAAAAATAAAAACAAATAAGAAAGAATTAAATAATGGGGGTGGCATGTGAAAACAAAATAAAGAATAAGGGATATTCCACTTTTTATTTCATTTCATACCAATAAATCAACTAAACCATTATCGAAAAGAAAAAAAAAAATCAACTAAACCATATACCAATCATATTTCACTTGTTATGAGAAAATGTAAGCATCTTAAAATTAGTTACAGTTATATACGATAATTAAAATTATTAATGTATGAATAAAATATATTTAAAAGTTTAATTTTATTTAGGGGTTGATTGGTTTTGAAAAATTGTGATTTGTAATTTTAAAACTTAAGTTTTATCGTTTCGTAGCGCTTTTAAAAATGTTTTGATTTTTATTTGTCAAATATGGCAGAAACCAAATAATCCATTACTAATATACCAACATAGAAACATGTTTGTAATTTCATTAACAAATGATCCAAAAGGACCAAAACTAACTTTTAATAAATCATAAAAATGTTTTTCTTCATCTAAATCAGTGCTTATGTTTCCATCACATCAATCAGCAAATAACATGTAAAATTACCATAGGTGAAAGTTATTCGATTTTTAAAAATAAAATATCCAAACTTTCAATCTCATTTCAAATGAATTTTCTTCTTCTTCTTTCTCTTCTCCATTAAACTTCCTTTAAAAGATGAGAATCTTGGAAGACAACGATGATGGTAATTCAAAGATTTAAGATTCTTCTTCTCTTTTACAGAACTTTCAATGATTTTGAGCTCATCAGAGTGATCACTTAATGATTTTTTACTTTTTTCACTTTGGTTTTCTGATGACTCTTCCAAAATTTCCTCTCGTCCTTCTCTTATACTGTCTCTAAAAAGTTCGCCTAGTTTCTTCCTCCGTGGTGCTAGAGAATGCGAAAACGATACTCTAGGCTTCTCTTCTTCGAATAAAGGGTTATGAAACCGAGGAAGCTTCTCTGAGAAACTACACTTTGGAGTGTTTCCAAGTGATGGGGTAAAATCTACATAAACCAAATCTCAAATATTAAGTTTACATAAAGATATCAAACAAAGTTATATTGCAGTGTAATTAATTGTAACAAACCGCCATTAACGCTGTAGAAATCATCTTCAGAATCAGATTGCAGCCATTGATGTGATTCAAAAAAGGTATCATCTTTACTACTCCCTGTCACATTGGAACAACTTACACATTTCAAGACTTCATTGAAATAAATATAAAACAAAAAAAAAACAATTCAAATGTAAGAAATAAAAGAAAGCCAATGTTATAAATTCGATTAAGAAATCATAGTTGTAAAAAATATTAAAAAAAAAATCGTTACTATATATTAATGGAAACGTTAAGTAATCATGATATTGTATTACTATGCTGTTAATTTTTTCATCAATCAGACTAAATGACTAAGGAAATAAATAAAAAAGATTATGGAAACAAGTACCAAAGCTTCTCTTAGAAGAAGAAAACGACCATCGAGATTTCACTTGATGAAAGCCAGTAGTATCCACCGTCGTTGGAGTAGCCACCGGAGCTAGATTCTCCTTTACCGGCAATTCTGAAGGTAAAATATGAATGAACTCATTATATATACGTACGTAATCAAACGAAATCGTGTATACATATAACACAAAAGTTATTTTATATTTGATTATTTTGATATTTTCGTAGAAACCCTACATGATCCCTCGTTAGGTCGATCTAATATTAAGTACCCTATAATAATTCCAAAATCCGAAAATAGAAAGTAATACCAGAAATTCTCTTAGTAGAGGAAGACAAAAAACTTGGCTTGTCCATAACACCACCGTTCTCCTCCGCCGTCTCCAGCGAAATATTCACCGGAACTGAGTTGTGGCGTATCATCATAGTGGGAAATTTCACGACCTTCTACTCACGGACGCACACGTTACAATTTTAAGACTTCGATTAAAAACAGAAACTTTTATTAAAAGATTTGATTTTCTCGTGGAAAACGTTGACACGCAGGGTAATAATGCCTCGCACGCATGTTAAAGAAGAAATTGGCCGGCCGATGATTCATCAAACGTAGTCGGAGAAACGTTGTGAGAGTCCTATGACGATATTATGGAATCAATCAGCCTTCCACGTGGCTCACTCGGGAGAGAAAGACGATGTTGTTTTTGTTTCACTTCACGTTGGTCTCGTGCGGTTTCTGTCTCATTGGAATGACGTGGCTGTTGTATGTAGAACAAGTCTTTCTTAATGAAAAGTTTGACTGTGTTTGGTAAGACATTTCCTAATTACTTCATTCTTCATTCTTCATTCTTCATTCGAAACTTTTGAATGTCGGGTCGGAGGTTTTGTTTACTTTTTTTTTGCTTACTTTGTTTGAATGTGAAACTCAGAAACTGCTAAAAGACGTGAATTGAAGTTTTTGTTTTTCTTCATCGAAAGACGTGAAGTGAAGTTATATACAGAGAAAGGAAAGAAAAAAAAGTTGTTTACAAGCCTTTGATGTAAACGTGAAGTGTGTTTAACTTTTAAAATACGTGAAATCGTTATTAAATCTAATTTTTTATATTCTGATTAGAGAAATCTATAAATTGAATTTTATTCCCAGCTCATTGATTAAACAACACAATTAATCAAATTTAACACGTATTTATAAGTCTTCGTTGGAAAGGTGAGGTTCTACTAGTAAACCACTTCAATCAATTTAATTAACTTGTCTTTGGTAGACCGGGTTTTGCTAATCAACCGAGTCACCACCACCATCGCGCTCACATATTGTTTCTGCAAAAAAAAATTTAAAAATAATACTCCCTCCGTTTCAAAATATAAAATGTTTTGAGTAAAACACGTAGATTAAGAAATGACCACTTTAAAAAAGTTTAACCAATCACAAACAAAATTGCATAATATAAAGTATTAAACTAATCTAAAAGCTACATAGAAACTTGAAAACATCCCTATATTATGAAACAAAAAATCTTCTCTAAACATCTTATATTATGAAATGGAAGGAGTAATAGTTAAGTGATTTTGTGATCAGAATTTTTGGTTCACTAGTAGAACCCAGTGAAGAATAAAATTTTGAACAATGACAAAAGGAATAACTCGATAAAGCTTGGTTTTAAAATCTTCTTTTCTTTCTAATCATACCTCATCATTCATTTTGCATCATCATCTTTTCACCTCACATAACGTTTCTCCAAAGAATCTTTGTTAAGTGGTTTGTGATCAGTATAATTGTATGGGCAAACGAATAACATTGTCAAGTTATAGAGGTATCTAACGTGTTTGACCAAAAATCAGAAGGGTACGTACAAATTTTGAACAATGACAAAAGAAAACTTGATCTTTGGTTTTTTAATTTTCTCTTCTTTCTTCTTTGGTGATTAATTGATTCTTCTTGTCTTCTTCTTCTTCTCTTTTTTTTTTTAGTTTCTCATAGCTCCATGGCTTTTCTCGGTAGCATTTCCTCTAAGCATTCAAATGATGCCAAACCTTTTTTTCCCAAAAAGTCATCAAAAATTCTCTTTCCCACAAGGTGAACAAAAATCCTTTTTCTCATAAGGTCAAGACACTTCTCTTTCTCCCAAGGTCATCATCAAATCAAAGAAAGAAGAAAAGGTGAGTGCAAAGGAAGATGAAGTGATGGATGATGTGGAAGCAAAGAAGGAAGATGAGGAAGCAAAGAAGGAAGATGAAGTAGTGAGTGAAATGGAAGATGTCGTGAGTGAGGAGGAAGCAAAGAAAGAATAGGAAGTGAGGGCAAAGAAAGATGAATCAACCAAAGAGCTTGATGAGAAAGCAAAGAAGGAGGTTATTAAAAAAGCTGAGAAGTTTTTTAAGAACTTGAAGATTCATATCCCTCTTGAAGATAAGATGTTTAACCACTATCAAAGCACGTCTGAATGGAGGTCATACTGCCATTTTGCCATGGAGGAGCTCTATCCTAGGTATAAACATGATAATGTGAGCGAGGATGATACCCTTTTCATGTTTGGGCTAAGTGACGGTAGGGAAGTAGAGGTTTGGGTTGGGAGAAAAGAGATCTCTTTTCACTTTGAAGGTGTCAAAATTGTGAGTGCAAAACTGTGAGATATCCTCAGTGAAGTGGATGAAGAAGAGAAAAAGAAGAAGAAAGAGGAAGTGGAGAAAAAGAAGAATTTACAATATATTCTAAACTTGTGAATCAAAAATTTTAAACAACTCACAAAACTAAAATCCTATCATCATCTCACACACTATATATATATGTCATTCACAACGACCACATAAGTCACCAAACTAAATATCAAATAAAGAATCCTAATTGTGAATCCACCATGTTCTTTCTTTTACAGTTTTGAGTAATTTTTGTTTATTTTACATTTATGTTTAAAGCTTTAATACTTTCACAAATAGTATGGTTTGTTAAAATATATGTTCTGAATACATGAAAAAAATGAATCAAAATAAATTAGAGAAGGTTGAGATTTTCTTGTACAGTTTTGAGTAATTATTGTTTATGTATTTGTTAAAATATATGTTCATAATACATGAAGAAGCAGAATCTAAACAAAATTGGAGAAGGCTTAGTTTTCATGTTTTTGTTGTTGTTTTTGTGTTTTTCATTCATGCGAATTATATTTGATTAATTTTATGTTTTCTCATAACTATAAATGTTTATCTACTATAGATGATGAAAATGATAAAAAGAATATAATTCTTATTGACATGATCGTTTATACTTTATACCAATATAATAACCTAGAGTTTAAAATGTATTATATTGACAATAATACCCAATGTTGTCAAACACTATTCTTAGAAAATTAAATACTATATATATAAGTTAAACTATATAGTTATGTCAAATATTCTTTTAAATTCGAACAATATAATAAATTTTAAACTTTTAATATTTTTAAATATTATAATTGATAAATTTAAACTTAACTAAAAAATGCAGATACTATACATATTTTTAGCAACTATCATATGACGGGTTATAGTCTTATAGACCAGTAATTATTATAAGTATTAAAAAAATATAAAGCTATGGTGAAATCATCATTTTATTACTGTATTTTCTTAACACCACTAATATTTATTTTAATAATAATTAGAGTATTGTTATTTGTTACTAAGTTTATTTCTCAAACATTAAAACTGATAACTTAAAAGATAATCTAATAAAATTTAATATCTTATTATATAAAATTGGGTTTTGAAAGTTAGCCATTAACAAGATTTTGACATGTGTTAAATTATCAATATGAGATTTTGACATATATAAAAGTTAATATTTAATCGGAAGAATTTGATTACAACAAAAAAAAAATATTTGTTTTAAAAATATTAATAATATAAAAAGATAATTATCAAAAATTACAAAAATTAGAAAAAATTACAATTTTTTAAAATAATTATAAGGAGATTATATATACATATATATATTTCATGAAATTCGAAATTATAATATTATTTACTTATTTTTAATTTTAAGTTATTAATTCTACAAAAAAAATAGAAATAAGGATTAAGGAAAATATACTGTTAATTATTAATTCTAAATTTTGAAAATACTCACTTCTATATAAACATCAATCGTCTCATATTTTTCATCTAACAAAATACTTTATTCAAAAAAACTGCTTTCAACTTTGTTAAATTAGAAATTTTTTTTAATGGGATGGTAAATTTTTCTTATTTTTTAAAACCAAAATTTTCTCCTACTTTCTCCTTTTTCAGTTGGGAATAGGTAAGATTAATATGTTGACCCAAAAAAAGATTAATATATGCGTCTTTTCCTAATACTATATTTTAAAATTTATTGTAGTATTTTTATATTGCTTTGTTTAATATATTTTTATCTTTGAATTATTTGGGATTCATATATTACCGTGCTTCTAATTTTCTATTATTTCTTTAATTATATCAAATTAATTTTCTTCTAATTTCTCAACATTGATTGGTTGGTCATAAACCCTTTTTTTCGCAAACATAATTGTTACCATTATTCATTTAATCCCAAAGAAAGATAACAAGTATAAGATCACCAACCTAATGGATGGATAAAATAGGCAAATTAAACACAAGCTTACAACAAACATTGATCGTTAGATTAGAAAAAACATAAATTGTTGTTGATAGATCCATAGGAGTTCAAAGACTGTGAGACACTGGTTTGCAGAAAGATTTAAAAGAATTGATTTGGCCACCTATGTCAGCAAAATGCATTTATCTTTTCGGTCAAGGGTCCTAAGAGAACTTCAAGATGGGTGACCTTCGGGAAGTTGGACGCAAGGTTATCTCCCCAAGGGAGAAGGCAGAGCCAAGGTTCTCTCCATGGTGGAGGAGGTTGGACGCAAGGTTCTATCCATAAGGGAGGAGGGCGGAGCCGATGTTTTCTCTATGGTGATCATACATTATTGTGATGATACATCATTGATTAGTATACTATGTAATATATTTTTTATTCGAAATATTTTTTGAGTTACATCATGGTGTGTTAAAGACACTTCCACAAATATATTGGAAAATTTAACATTAGTTACTATCAAAAGATTTTGTGACGTTAGAAAAGAGTCTTTAGTTTCTTTGGTTGTCGGAGCAAACCATTTTGAGATAGCTAAAAGAAGTGAACATGTTCTCTCCACACATGAGGAGGGCAGATCCGAGGTTCTCTTTATGGTGGAGGAGGTTCGACGCAAGGTTATCACTCCAAGGGAGGAAGGTGGAGAAGGTTGGACGCAAGATTATCTCCCCAAGAGAGGAAGGTGGAGCCAAGGTTTTCTCCATGGTGGAGGAGGTTGGACGCAAGATTCTCTCCATAATGGAGGAAGGCAAAGCCGAGGTTCTTTCCATGGTTGGTCATACACTATTGTAATGATATATCATTGATTAGTATACTATGTAATATATTTTTTTATTCGAAATGTTTTTTGAGCCGATAATTCTATTAATGAAAAAAAACTATGCAAAAGTGAAAGTAAAAATACATAATAGTTGGCTTAATGTGTTTATACATACATTTTCTAGGTGGTGGTAAAGAATATATTTGTAACATATAGTATATTTAGGTGTAAAAAATACGTTTTTAATGGTAACATACATAAAAGATTTGTAAATGGGTATAAATTAATATATTATAGCAAAAATAAAATTTATATATTATATACAACAAATTTTAATATATTTTTGTTAAATTTAATTTTATTTACAAAACTTTAAACCCGCACATCGGGCGGGTCCTTATATAGTTATATATAAGTCAAACTATAAGTATAGAAATTGATATTCAACCACAAATATACCATACCATATATATTTAAATTTAGAAAATACAACAAATCATATACAGTATATAACAGTGTAACATCTATATAAACTACCAAAGAAAAACATTCATTTCAATAAACTAACTCAATTAATTGATTTTATAAAAATAAAATAAAAAATTGGCATGTGGTGTACCACGGGTAAATTGTTGTACATTACACATCACCTTCACCTTACAATTAAAAGTCTTTAATATCTATCTAATTAATGCCCTTTTGATTCACACAATCTCTTTCTCATACCGAAAATTCTACCTTTGACAACGATCTGAGGCCTGAAACAACTGCATTTCTGCTCTTTTGGACTTTGGTAACTTCGTGTTTTATCTCATTTTTTGGAGCTTTTCTGCTCTAACTTTTCTTTCCTTTAATTCCAGCTTTTGTTGTTCTAGCTTTTAGATTCTTAGAGAACTATGTTAACCCTTTTTTAATCAAGTATAGAATGTGTAAACTTTGGTTATGAATTGTGATCTTGTTGTTGATTTATTCTCTAATCTTTTTCTTCCCAAAAACATTAATCATTAATAAATGAACTAGTGAAAAATTTAGGCGCAACTTGGCTTTTCCTAAATTTTACCCCAACGTTATATTGGCTCTGTTTGAAGCCTTTGTTTATTACATTGGCATAGCCCAAATTAATCGAAGGACACGGACACGAGAAAATATCAGCTTTCCTTTTGTTTATTACATCTCTCAACCTTCATAGCTCCTAAAATTTCACAGTAATCTCGATGAAAGCATCTAACGGGTCTCTACAAGGCAGGATGATTCTTTCGTGCAATGTGGCCATAAAGGCGAGAGCTCGACGACTTTCCCTATGATGATGAGCGTTGGTGACACCAATCCAGCTGACTGAATCTCAGTTGCAAAATCTTTAAGCTCAGCAAAAACCTGCACAACATCCCAAAGCCTTGAGAAAACGCACTCTCACAGTAACAAACAGACGCGCTGGAAATCACAGAGAAGAGAGTATATGGTTTGGTTGCTTACCGTACGCTGTAGAGGAGTTGTTCCACGTTCAACCGCAACAGCTGGTGTATCACAAGGGAGACCATGGTCCATCAGTTTTTGCGCTAGAGAAGGTAACGTTCCCAAACCCATATAAACGACAAGTGTTGTGTCCGGGTCAGCTGCATTCTCTGCAACAAACAAAGGGTCGGTCCCTCCTTTCCTAGAATGACCAGTGAGGAACCTCACACTAGTTGCAACACCTCGATGTGTTAATGGAATCCCCAACTCTGCTGCTATCCCCGATGCCGCAGTAATCCCTGCAACCATTTATAATTGCAAACTTCCAGTAAGATTAACCAGTTCAGTCACCACAACCATATTGAGTTCCCAAAGAATGCAACATCCACATTAATCAGAAAATCAAAAGCAGTTGCTTAGATTGGAACAGAGTGACAAGATTAACAACATTACCTGGGATAACTTGAACTCGAATCCCTTGCTGTTGTAGAAAGTCCATTTCTTCCCCACCCCGTCCAAAGACCTGAAATTATCCAAATAGAAGTTACAAACGCATTTTAAAAGGAGCCATATAGGAAATTATAGAGAGTACGAGAAACAGATATATAAGCTTACCAGAGGATCTCCACCTTTAAGCCTGACAACAGTGGCACCAGCTTCAGCAAAACTTAGGAGTAGTTCATGAATCTCCTCCTGCAACAACATCATAAGGCTTAATGATCTTTATCTGTGACAATATGATCCAGCTAACCAATCCATAAGACAAGGACTTAGGGCATTACCTGAGTTCTGCTATGATAACCAGCGGTTTTGCCGACATAAAGAAGCCTAGCATCAGGAGCAACCAACTCCAAGACATCATTGGAGACAAGCCTGTCGTAAAGCAAAAGATCAGCACTTTGAATAACTCTGACAGCTTTAAGAGTCAGAAGCTCAGGATCTCCTGGTCCTGTCCCCACGAGATACACATCTCCTGGTCCACAATCACCACCTTTGCAGCCTTTAACTCTCTTCTCTCTCAGCACAGACAAGAGCTTCTTCAGCTCAGGCAGCTGCGATGCAATGTCGTTTTCCCTAACAAAGACTTCATCTTCAAACGGCGATGGAGATGGAGTCGATGGCGGGGTGGGTTCAACCGCCTTGTACAGCCATTGATCCCTCTGGTACCTCTCCACAGAGTGCTTCTCTGTAAACGGCGAAGAAGAAGAAGAAGAAGAAGACGCAGTCTTGTAATGTAAACAACAAACAGGACTCAAATTATTGGTCCTGGCTTGTTGCCAATTCCGAACACTAGAAGAGGAAACTGGAATCCTCTGGACAAGAGCCATTTAATAACCAACAACACACGCCTGCACAAGATTTAGATCCATAATTAGCATCATCATCATCATATCATCATCAACAATCAACATCAAAACATCATCATCAACAAACCCAGATGTAATTTGACAAAAAATATTCCTTAATTCTGATAAAGAGTTCAATATCAGATTCAGATAACTCAATAAGAAAAGATAAAAGAGAAGTCTCAGTCTCGAAGTAAAATAGCAACGCAACTCAGAACCGAACCCTCAGAGAGAGAGAAAAGAAACAGACTTTGAAGTTTGAAGTGTCGAAGCAGAGCAATAAACACAGAAATTAATCATACCCTGGAGCTGGGGAAGCCGCCGATTTGTGATTACGAGCACAGAATAGAAGAAACTATGAATTAAAAAGATGATAGATTTGCGAGCATCAGAGAGAGATCGGACCAGACAGAGAGAGATGAAGGAGTTTTTTTTGTAATGTGGAGAACAATTGGCGGCTAGAGAGAGAGAGAGAGTTGTGTCGGAATTTGGATGAGGAAATGGGAAGATTCAAGAATGAACACACGCCAAAGTGAGCGTTGACACCAACTTGTGTGCTTTTGGAAATAGGCACATGTATTTATGTTTGTTGGTGACATTATTTGGTTACTTTTATCTGAGGACGAAAGGGCACTTCTCTTCAAAAGGGTTACTAACCCTTTGATGCTTTCAAGGGGGGACTCGTACTCTCGCAACTCAACTGGAGGGCAAATCCGTAGTTTTGTTCTAATATTTTATCTAGTTTCTCTCAGCACTTGTTCTCTCTAGTCCTAATTTAGTACTAGTACTACTATTAGCATATGCAGAATGTTCTATTTAATCTCATCTTCTTCACTTACCTCAAACTCGTTTTGTGTTCCGCATATTAAAAGAAAAATTCATTTATAAATAAGGACACTATTGAGGGTTTTGGTGAGGTACATTAACCATACCCGTAGATTGAGAGATGCAGCTGATTTTCTCTAAATTGTGTTCCACATATCTAAAAAACACTCAAAGACATGAATCTCCAGAGACAATGATGAATAAATTGACTGCCTAATTAATAACAAGGGTTTGGTTGAGACTTGAGACTTGAGAGAATCTCATTATAATATTAGATGGTATTTGTATATAAATACCATCTTATACTCATTAGTCAAGCTTTTCATTTTAATTGGATTGAAGAAAAGAGGTTTAACAGATTCTGCTTCTTGTTCATAGCTCAAAAGTTAAGATCACACGGCGGCAGGAGAGTCTTACTGGAAAGACTTGTGTGTTTCACGACCAGTGACTAATTGGGCCTTAATTGGACTTTTAAAGTTTTAGATCTAGATATATTTGAGATTTCTATTGGGCATAATTTTATTCAGGTCCATTTTCAACGTCAATGACACGTCGGTTCAATGATATTTGATACGTCGAATGTCACTTCAACGCGACGTAGACATTTAACTTGATACGTGTTATTTACAAAATGACTGACCGCGGTAAAAAGAATACGTTTGCAAACAGTCTTTACTCTTTACGATGCGATGTGTGTGACACAGCTCACATTTCGATCAAAACTAGTTGACTAGTAGTTATTATTATCCACTCCACTGTGCTATTGTTACTTACTTTTTTTTTCTTTTCTTGTTAGGAGGATCTACAAAAGATAAATATAAGTACGACATTACTAGTATTAAAATCTCTATATCATAGATAATCTTCTTTTCGTAATCAGCATTATGTGGACTCAGTGTTTTACCTGTTCCTGGTTTAGATGATGAAGGAAAGGATGTCTCAGCAAAAAAAAGCAAGAAGAAGAAGGCAAAGGGTGAAGAAGAAGAAGAAGAGGTGGTGGCAATGGAAGAGGACAAGTCAGAGAAAAAGAAGAAGAAAGAGAAGAGGAAGATGGAGACAGCAGAGGAGAACGAGAAATCAGAGAAGAAGAAAAAGAAAAGTAAAGCTGGAGGAGACGAGGAGACTGATGATGGCCACAGCACGAAGAAGAAGAAGAAGAAGTCAAAGAGTGCGAGTAGGGAATGCAAAACATAACAAACCTTGTATTGTATTTTTATTTTTGAGTAATGTCGGTTGCATTTCGTTTTCTTAGTGAACTTTGGATAATTTTTGTTTTGGTCTGGAAACGATGCGAGATTTGGTAACATCATAATATTGTTTAGGTTTCACGATTCTGTTTTGTTTTACAGGCTGTAAGTTCGGCACTCACATGACTACTTCGAAAAAATATCATTCGAAGTGCTGAAGTGCATATCAAAATCTGACCGTGGAGTCTCTCTATTTTATAAAATACTACAACAACTGCTAATAATAGACTATTAGTAGAGTATATAGACACTAGACACTATTTAGTTGTGTGCCTATACAACATTAGTTTAACTTTTTAGGGTAGAGATTCTAAATTGCCTCCATATATCATCATCATGCTAGTTGTGCTTGTATAGAGTAATATATAAATTAATTAAAAAACATCTCTATTTAATATTTCGTAAATACACAACTTCATTTTGGTATACTATATAACACTTATAGGTTATAAAGTTATAGTTATTATTTTATTCATTAGTTGATTACAAAATAGTTTTTATAGATTGACTTCGTTAGTCATACCGAGATTTAGGGGTTAAAATAATTACTTTACCTGCATTATTATTAATTACTTGCAATGAATACACTTAAAGATGATATTCCAAAGAATAATACAACTTAAAGAAATAAATATATAGATAAATAAAACAATAAAAACAAATCCTTAATAAAAAAAATTTCTATTAAACACGTTTGATAAATATATTTACACAACCATATATATTGTTAGGCGATTGAAGAAATAAAATAAAATCTCCCAAATTTTATTTAATTTTTTTTTAAAAATATCTATTCAACTAAAATTTTGACTGAGTAACGGCTCAAAATTTGAATATTTAAATTCAATTTAATATATTTATATTATTGAATTGTATAGTTTTATATACTATAATAAACTTTTTAAATAATTTAATTTGTAATATTTTAAAATAGTTTAATTTGATATTTTTAAGAATATCATAAATATATGATAGCTGGATCAAAAAGGTAAAAACTATAAACACTCTAGTTTGATTTGTTATAGCACAGATCAATAATATGAAAAATTTCAAGAAATATGTTTTTTTGCTATAGCACAAGTTTAAATTAAAGTTTGGAATAATTTTATTTGGTAGGCTTTCTCGGTCAAGATAATTTTGACAAACATACATTACATATTTGGTCCTAAAATTAATATGTCGTAAACTATGGGTTAAGTCATAGAATTAACAATCAAAATATAATATATAATTTTAAACACTAAACAAATCAAATAAAATTAACAAACAAATTTTTTTCTTATCACACAACTTAACCCACAGTATCTAGATCTACTAGAATAGATCGATCTTATAAAAAAGATGTTATTTTCATAAGTCATGTTCAACATATGATTTCATGGCATAGTGTTATATCCAAAAAATAATAATTTTAAAACAAATAAAATAATCACGTATATGATGTTTTGAATAAAAGTTACAAAATAAACAAAATGAATTTCAATTTGTGCTCTAGAACGGTTCATATTCTAGTAGGTTATATAAATTGCCATCTTTCTATATAACATTGAATTGAGGCCATTTGATTTTTGGCAAGGGAAATACTTATCTAACCCGCTTGATACCAAATGTAGTAAAATAAGAAGAGCAGCTTACATTTGAATGGTCAGTTAACAAAAGGTTAAATTGAATAGAGGTTGAACTTGCGTATGTGACAATAGAGCGATATACCTCCTCATGCATGAACGAGAGATAGCTCGTGAGTCGTGACCAACCACGGTCCCATATTCTTAGTTTAAATACGCATATCACTTCACACACCCCTCAAAAGAAATACTATAACATAACAATCAAATCAATAATTTTCCTTAATTGGCAATTTGGCATGATGATCATCAAGTTAACACAACAATCAAACTTGATGATCTTCTAGTGATCATCTCTCCGATTTGGGCCGACAAAAATCTGATGATAAATGAATGCCACAATGCACAAGCACCGACCACATGCATGCAGTGTCTTGAATCCGACCCAACCTCCGTTCATGCTGACCCTGTTGGTATCGCCGGAGTCGTCATACACTGTCTCGACTCTCGCCTTAATTAATATCATCATCAAGCAAGTGTCCTCTCTATCTAATAACCATATATGTTTTTTTGTTTCCTTAAAATCTTTGATTATAGTGTAACAAGTATTGAATTGTTGTAGCAACCTAACGGAACTATCGTCAAAGGAAGACAAAGCTGAAGTTAAGAAAGTTTTGAAGGCTTGCAAACAGGACTTGTCCATGAAGGTACCTAAAAAACTATCGGAAGCCAAAACGGATCTGAGAAGCGGTGATTACGACAAAGCCGCTAGATCGATAATGCTTGCACTTAGCTACCCTTGGAGCTGTCGGTCCAATCTCCAGAGTGTCAAGTTTGATGAGTATTTGTATGAGGAGTCATTGGAGCTATTTAGCCAAATCAACATATATGCCCAACTCTCTGATGCTGCTATGAGGATCATTGATCGCTTCTAAACTCAACATACAAATAGTCATTGGAGCTAATAACCTCCCATCTCTTTCTTTTTCTCTATGTACGAAACTCAACATCGACGCTTAATTACCCCAATTAAAATAAAATGATTCCCTCTTTTATTATACTACATCATGTGTTCTTATGTTTTTTTATTAAATCATTTTTTGTTTTGTTTTAAATGCATGATTTCATTATGCTTAACATTCGATCATCTAGTAGTAAACGTGATGTTCTGTTCTTGAAACTAAACTCATCGATCTTTAAGGACAAACGTGATGGGCCACGCATCACCAATTCCCCACCCAATAACAGTTTAGTAATTAAATATACGGATTAGTCGCCACGAGTAATTTATTTACATCGGCCGTCATGCAAGGGAAGGTGGGGAGAGAGGAAGAGCGATAATAAAAGCTGTAAATAAATACAAGAAAAATTAATTAAAAAATAAATTGAGCCATTAAAATTTTAAAACTCATTAGGACGACAAAACGATGCGGGAGAGGAAAAGATAATACTATTGAGTATTGAGTATTGAGTATTATTGACGTTTCGTTTTCCCAAAAAAAGAAAAAAAAAGTGGCTTTTGGTATTTCTTTTTAACTTGTGAGGAAGAAAGCTACTCTTGCATATAAATAAATGTCGTCCATAGAAACTAGAGAGATAGTGAGAGAGCCTCGTTTCTTGTTAATTAGCTTCTTCAAAAAACCCTAATATAATCATCATTTCCGTTGCATACTATGGCTGATGAAACAACATTAAGATGTGTTTTCGCTACCACTAATAAGGATACTCATCTCGCCATTCCATTGGATAAACGTGACTCGGTGTTGGTTTTTAAAGGTTACATCTGTTCTTATCTTTATATATTTATGGTCTTTTATCTCTTATTCGATATTTTGGTAAATTCGTTTTTGTGTCAAATGTCATGCATCTATGTTTAATCTTTGATTTGTCTGTTATAATCTGAACAGACAAAATTAGCAAGGACCACGAACTTTGTTTCCCAACTCTTGGGAAAATCATGGTTTCTGCCTTGAAGGTAAAACAATCTGTTTTTTTTTTTTTTTTTTAATTCATACCCCCCCCCCCCCCCCCCCCCCCCACACGTCTTTCTTTCTTTTGTTGTGTCAAGAAAAAAGAAAAAAAACAACAACTTACGGGATGGATCTTGGTTTTGTTTTATAGGTTAAGTCGGGAGGGCAAGTTTATCACTTGCCTGACTCGATGATTCTGAGTCAGGCTTTTCAGGCCATCGGTAACAAGGACTGGTTTCTATCTGTGGACGTCATGCCTGTTGGGGACAAGGCCGGTGAGCTGCCGATGACTAAAACTGCTGCTTCTTCAAACCCTGCTCCGACTCTTCCTACTCTGATAACTCATGGACCAGAGGAGAAATCATCAAAAAAGAGGAAATCTAAAACTTCGGCCAACGAAAGTCGTAAGAAACCAGCTCTTGGGGTTGAGACGTCGAGTGGTAAAAGAGAGGTTGAACCTATTACAACTGGATCAACAGCAAAAGGTAACCTTCGTTTTTTTCTCTCTAAATATATAGCTTGCACATACGTTAGAACTTGTGGATGAGAGCCATAATAATGATGAATTCGTTTTAGGAACAATAGCCAAAGGAATGAAAATAATTAATTAGATTATGGTTGAAGTTAGTGATTTTTCTTCATTATAAGATGTTATTAGTTTTGGTATATTTTAGTATTAACCGTTTGATTAGCTCCAACTGCTACAGAGAACCTTCCAACTGATGAAATGTACAAAACCACTGTTGCTGAGAAGCAAGGTCGTGTTGATGCTACTTCTGAACCAATGCAAATCGGTAAATTTCACTTCCTGATTTGGTTGAATGAATAGATCATTTTGTTCCCTTCTTACGTATAATAATGTATGTTTGTATTGTAACATGGGCGTTTTCTATAATAATGTGTAGAAACTGGGATTGGTACCAAGGAAATCGTTGAAAAAGCTGGTGAGGAAGTTAAGTCTGTGAAGCCTAAGAAGAAAAAGAAAGCAAAGGCACCAGCTAAAGAAGTTGCTTCTAGCTCACAGATCGTTGAGCCTCCTCCTGCTGAAGCTACCAAAGAAGATCCTCTGGAGAATTTGGACAATGTTGAGAAGAAAATTGTGGAAGACGCTTAAGTATTTTGCTATGCTATATCAGTATTTGTTGTATCTTTGATCTCTTTTTTTTTTTTTTAATTTTCTATGTGACTGAACATCAATGCTGTTTCCAAGTTTAAGCAACTTTATTTCCTTTTTATTTATTTATCATGATTAGTGAGTGGATTGTTTTTGGTTTTAATTCTTGATTTCACCCCTTTGTTCACCCCCTATAATGTTAACCAATAAAAACATGCCACCTAAGACTAAATTTAAACCATATCTATATATACATTTTGCAAGTACATTTAGCAAATAAATCCTAAACTTGCCATCTATTTACAAGACTGCCATTGTATTAACTTTTTTGAATTAACTAATTACAATATAAATCAAATCAAATTCGGAAACTTAATTTCAATCTTATCTTTCCATAAAACTGCACTAAACAGATTAACTCGCCTTCGATCTGATGGACGCCGAGATTTCCGTTTTATCTTCTTCATTCAGAAATATTTTTACCATCCAACATATCTTCAATATCAAAACAAAGAAACAGCATTTACAACCAAAATATCTCATATTCCACTAATATTCTATCAAACCAAAATTGTACTCATTATCTCCCTGATTATTCGCTAACTCTAATATTTCATCTCTTTAAACGGATCTCATTTACTCGACCTAATCATGATCCTATAAATATGTAACATTGCCAAACCGACTTAACATAAGCAACCACACTCATACAATACTCACAAGAAACCGTAAACACTTCTCTATCACCAATGACTGCTACTTTTGTCTTCCTAAAAGATGTTAGACCCTACAAAACCGCCTGGAGGGTACAAGTGAAGGTACTCCATGCATGGCGTCAAACTACTGGTGAATCTCTTGAGTTGGTTGTCTCAGATTCTCTGGTAAGAACAAATTCTCTAATTCTATTGCTAATGAAACAAATCCACATATTCTCCCGCGGTTCAACTAATGCATTATTTATATCTACACATTGTAGGGCAAAAAAATTCATGCATCAGTTAAGAAGGAGTTGGTTACTAAGTACGCGATTAGGCTCCCTGTTGGTAACAGGGTTTTCATTGAGACTTTCGGACTTAGCTACGCGTCAGGTCAGTTCAGACCAACTACCCATCTGTATAAGATGGCCTTCATCACCTTAACTTTGGTGTTGCAGAGTGATCCTGTATCTGATTCTACCTTCCTGTCATTGACAAAGTTTCAGAAGATCCAAAGTGGTGAAGCTAATTGATATATCATGGTTTTTAGGTGTTTTTAGCCATGATATAAGTCTTATTTGTAGAGTATTTTTGGTATTGTTAGAGTCTTTTGAGTCTTTATAGGATTTAGCATGGATGGGAGCTTAATAGAGCTAAATAGGAGGATTTGGAGCATAATCAAGCATTGAGGCTGAGCTACGAAGTTGGGAGACATGTTCAGAAGGGTGCATCGATCGACACAACATATGCATCGATCGATGCTAGGCCAAAGACGAAATCGAAAGTTTTTCCCTCAAGTTTTGAAGATTTACAAAGCTGTCCCAAAGTTTTCCATATTTGCATCATTAGTCCCTGGACGTGTTTAGGAATATAAATAGGAATTTGTTGGTCATTGTTTAGACCTAAGCTTTATTTTTTCCTGCAACTTTTGAGAGCAAAACCCAGAGAGATTTTTAGAGAGTTTTTGGAGAGAAGAATCAAGACTCTTTCAGAGAAGATTCATAACTCATTTTCTTCTACTTTTAATCTCTTAATGCTATCTATTTTATTCATAATTTGTGTTCTTACAATTATGTCTGAGTAGATATGCTTGTTAGGTGATATATCATGGTTTTTAGGTGTTTTTAGCCATGATATAAGTCTTATCTATAGTCTTTTTGGTATTTTTAGAGTCTTTTGAGTCTTTTTTTTTTTTTTTTGAATAAAATGTAAAATTTATTCCAAAAAAAGTAGTGTTTACATCAAGTGCAGCATGAAGTTAAATGTTTTTTGAACAGAAATCTGAAGGTTTTCTTTAACGAACTAGTGCATTAACGTGATCCAAGCCATTTCTCCATGGAGCAAGTGTATTTCCCGCCTGGTGGAAGCGAGAGCAGCCTATTGCGAACCTGTCTGTCGAGAGTTTTAATGAGCTGAGCTGCGGGAACTGGTTGTTCTCCATGCCGACGTCGATTCCGCTCTTGCCAGAGAGAGTAGACGGAGGTCTGGAAAGCGTAGTGTAGAAGGAACATGGTGTTAGATCCCAAAGTTTTATCGACGAGGAGATGCAGATTACAATCCCAGTCTGTAGAGAATTTGGTCTGAAGTAACTTTGAGATGAGGCCTGTCCAGACCGCTGAAGAATAAGAGCATTCGAAAAACAAATGACCTCGAGTTTCTTGTGTTGCAGAGCAAAAGGAGCAAGTGGCGTCAATCCGTGAGTTCCAAGAGAGCATGCGATCACCCGTTGTCAGGCGATTGAGAGCTGCTAACCACACTATAAACGAGAACTTTGGAGTGCACTGAGAGAACCAAACACCCGCTGCCCATTGCTGCTTCTGTCTGGTTATCCGTGTCTGTTCCCAAGTCTCTTTGGTGCTGAACCTGTTCTTAAACTGATCTCCCTTCCCCCGCCAAAGGACTACATCCTCTGCTTCAGATAGTCCTCTGTTTCGTATAGTCATTAGAGCCTCTTCTAACTGATTCAGGTGGTCAACTCGATGGTGGCGTTGGTGATGAGTGATAGCTTCTGCGACAGTGGCGTGGAGGCTGATACCCATATCTATTGTACCCCGAGGGCCTGCAACATCAAGTAAACGGCCCATCGTTGACCAGTTGTCAAACCAAAATTAGATACCCTCGCCGTTCTTAACCTCGCATCTAACAAAAGTCGCCGCTAAAGCACGGTACTTTAGCAGCTTTCTCCACATCCAGGAACCAGAGACTGTGGTGGACTTGATAGACCAAAAAGAACCTCTATTATGTAGGTAAGCTCGCAGCCAATCCACCCATAGTGACTTTGACGCCAGTAGTCTCCAGATGAGCTTCAAGCAACTCACCTTATTTGTTGAACACAACCCCAGTCCACCCTCTTCCTTCGGCAAACAGACATCAGACCAGTGAACCTTAGCCTTCTTTGTGTTGAGAGATGGACCCGACCACAAAAACGCAGAACACATACTGTCTATCTCCTTCGTGCAAGCTGTTGGGAGGCGGAAAGCTGACATCCAGAAGTTTGTTAGGCTCTGTATGACTGAACTTATGAGCTGTAAGCATCCCGCAAAGGACAAATATCGCCCTGTCCAGCTGCTAAATTTATCTCTGATGCGTTCAAGAAGTGGTGTATAATCAGAGATTGTCATACGCTTGGTGAGGAAGGGCAAACCAAGGTAGCTTACTGGGAGAGTTCCTGAGGCAAATGGGAATGATTGAAGAATCTCTGCTTGGTCCGTGGCTGTAACTCCAGCCATATACAGTGTAGACTTTTCGAGACTAATATTCAATCCTGACACGCCTGCAAAATGATTGAAAGTCTGAAGAATGCCCTCAATAGACGTCTTAAGTCCATCTGTAAACACAAGTAAGTCGTCCGCGAAACACAAATGTGTTAAACGGATATTCTTGCATCGGGGGTGGTATCCAATACGTCTTCCGTCAGCCTCTTTATCCAACAAAGCAGACAAAACTTGCATACACATCACAAAGAGATAAGGAGACAAAGAGCATCCGTGTCTCAAACCTCTTGCACTCCTGAATAGACCGGATAACTCACCGTTCACTTGGACTGAGAATGAAGCAGTGGTAACACAAAGCTCTATCCACTTAACAAATTGTGTCGGAAAATGCAGAGTGCGGAAGATACTGAGCAAAAAAGGCCATTGAACAGAGTCGAAAGCCTTAGAGATATCAATTTTAATTGAGCATCGCGGTGACACAGTGTCTTTATGATAATCAGCAACAATCTCCGAGGCCAACAAGACATTCTCCATTAACAGCCTATCCTTGACGAAAGCAGACTGGTTAGGAGATATGAATGCAGGTAGTAATGTTTTGAGTCTATTAGCAAGCAGTTTTGAGATCACCTTATAAGTCACATTGCAACAGGATATAGGCCTGTAGTCCTTCATCTCTGTCACCACTTTCTTCTTGGGAATAAGAGCTAGAATAGTTGTATTGACTCCTTTTGGTAAGAAACCAAACTTGAAAAAGGACTGAACCGAGGTAACAAAATCACTTTTGATTATCGGCCAAGTCGCCTTAAGAAACTCCACAGTATAACCGTCTGGACCCGGACTCTTATCCCTTGGCATAGAGAATAAGACATCTCGTATCTCAACCTCTGTGACATCCTTTACCAACATAGTCTGATCCGTTTCTGAGCACCGGTATGGTAACAGATTCGAGAGCTTTGCTTCATCGATTGCTTGGTAGTTAGGCATCTTATATCCCAAAAACTCACGGAAAAAACGCTCTGCCTCCTGCTTAATTGTCTCTTGTGTGTCTACAATGCTACCATCCAAGCAATGAATCTCCTTAATCGCATTACGTGCTTCACGGGCTTTAGCAGCACGGTGAAACACCTTATTGTTCCCATCGCCTACCTTAAGCCAGTGTAGTTTTGATTTTTGTTTTAGAAATTTCTCCTCCAAATCTACTACAAACAACCACCTATAGTAAGCTGCTGCTTCTCTCTGCATAGACTGGTCGGTTGGACTCTGCAGCGTCGCAGTCTGACAAGAACAGAGGTGTGCGAAGGCCTCTTTAGCTCGTTTTTGTAGATTGCCTAACCGATCACGACTCAACTGCTTGATTTGCGGTTTCAATGCTTTTAGTTTTTTGGAGAACTTGTACATTTTTGTTTTTTTGGAGTCTTTTGAGTCTTTATAGGATAATGGAGCTAAATAGGAAGATTTGGAGCTTAATCAAGCATTGAGGCTGAGCTAAGAAGTTGGGAGGCGAATTCAGAGGATGCATCGATCGATACAGCATCAGCATCGGTCGATGCAGTGTCCAAAAGAAGAAATTGGAAGTTTTCCCACAAGTTTTGAAGATTTACAAAGCTGTCCCAAAGTTTTCCATATTTGCATCATTAGTCCCTGGACGTGTTTAAGAATATAAATAGGATTATTATGGTCATTGTTTAGACCTAAGCTTTATTTTTCCCTGCAACTTTTGAGAGCAAAACCCTGTGAGAGATTTTAGAGAACTTTTGAAGAAAAGAATCAAAACTCCTTCAGAGAAGATTCAGAACTCCTTTACTTCATATTTAATCTCTTTCTTAATGCAAATTATTCAGAAGATGTTTTTCTTTTCATTGATTATGTCTGAGTAGATCTGGTTGTTAGGTTTAGGGTTTCTCATTAGGGATTTCATGGATTATTAGATATGTTAATTTAGGATTCATTATCTTTCTTGTTCTTCACCATAGGTTGTTTTTAATGCTAGATCTTTGATTAGTCATCTGGATTTAGATCTTAGGATTATTGATTGATATGAGAATATAATTGATTTCCCTGATAAAAACCTTTGGTGAGCAAAATTACTTTTTACAAAGAGATTTGAATTAGTGATTTTGTGAACTTATCTAAACTTGATTTTATTGCTGGTTTTTAACTTGAATTTTGCAAAGAAATTTGAATTTTTGGGTTTTAAAACTTAGATAATATTTGCAGTGAGAACTGATTTATTTTACAATTGTGTTTAGAGTTCAAGAACGGTGCTTAATTGTTGCATCCTGCTTGTTTAATTAATTGATCTGATTTTTCATGATTTCCTGAGAATTTTTCTAGGCCTAGCGTTTAATATTTCTGAATTTTACAACTCTTTTTTTTTTTTTTTGTGTACCCAAACTCTTCATTCAAACTTAGCAAAATACAAAGGGATAAAGCATATTCGAACATGCCCAAATAGCAAACTTTGAAATTAAAGCAAAAGAACAAGCAGAGATTAAACATAGAGACACAAACTTGACAAAGCTTGATAGGGAACCAGGAGATGTGTCGAAACAAACTATCACAAGAACACCCATGAGAGAAGATGCATACAACACAAAAAGCTCAACTGGTAATACGATAGTCACCAAACACTGTGACTTTGAACTGAATTTCGATCCATCAACAGTGACTCTAGGTTGAAGGTAACCTGCAGAAACGCTGGAGGAGGTTCCGGTAAATAAGCACCACCACAGATGGGCGGAGTCTGAACCAACAAAAGTGATTCTGGACTGACTGCAAAGAGGACCTGACGGGGAACTATCCGAAACAGGTACGGAAGAGCAGGAGAAGTATCCGGTGCTCTGTTGGGAGTGGAAGCAGGAGATTCCGCGAGGAGATGTATCGCAGCGGCGGCTGCCGGGAGGAACGACGACAAACACACCAGTTGAGACCATGAGGTTAGCCTGGTTCTTCGGGTGGGCACAAGAGGCGGAGATGAGGTCGCTGGATAATACGCGAAGGGGGAACTCCGAAAGGAAAAAGGACTGGAACCGGAGGTTAGAGGCGGTTGGCAAAAGAGAGCAGGAGAAGTATCCGATGCTCTGTTGGGAGGGGCAGCTGAGGAAACCGCGGGGAGATTCATCACGGCAGCACTTGCCTGAAGGAACGGCAAAGAACTCAACACTTGATACCATTAGATTTGTCTGGATCTTCGGGATGGCCAGAGAGGCGGAGAAGAGATCGATGTATGAACTGCGAGATAGGGGATCCGATAGACCAAAAGACTGAACCCTCAGGATAGGAGCAGTTGAAGACACTGCCAGAAGATGGAAGACAACAGATCGAGAGAGGAAGGTTCTCCAAAATCTCACCGACAAGATCTCAGATTCAGCCTTGAGCGGGTTAGCAGAACCAACCAAAGACATCGCCAGGAGGAGGCAAGCAGCCAAAAGGGAGAGAAGGGTTCTCGAGTGAAGCAGAACGGCAGCGACGGAGAGACGCGACCAGTCACGGCGGAAGTAGCGCCGGTAACAGAACCGGAAATACGGTTCGAACCAGCAAAGAAACTGAAACGAGATTAGATTTGCTGGGAGATGAACGAAATAGCAGAGGGAGGACAGGATCCGACGCCGGCGAGCCATGGCAACTCCGGCGCCGGAAGGAAGAGACTCCCGTGGCGGCTTGCTAATGGTGGCTAGGGCGAACACACTCGAGGAGAGTTTGACTAGATACGTGTATATGACTTTACAACTCTCTTATTTTCTGTTTTGCATTGCTATTTAAATTACAATTTCTGTTTAGCATAATTAAAAGATTATTAAATCTATTGTGTGAATCTAGAATTCTTGTGGATTCGATCCCTAAGTACTACAATTGATCTCTTAATTTGAGAAAGTAGCTCTAGGGTAAATTTGAGCATATCAAATTTTGGCGGCGTTGCCGGGGATCGAACCCGGGTAAGCAAAGGCTAAGTCTGTTTTCCATGATTTCCTGAGAATTTCCATAGGCCTAGCGTTTAATCCTTCTGAATTTTACAACTCTCTTATTTTCTGTTTTGCATTGCTATTTAAATTACAATTTATGTTTAGCATAATTAAAAGATTATTAAATCTATTGTGTGAATCTAGAGTTCTTGTGGATTCGATTCCTAAGTACTACAATTGATCTCTTAATTTGAGAGAGTAGCTCTAGGGTAAATTTGAGCATATCAAATTTTGGCGCCGTTGCCGGGGACTCTTTTGATTCACCATTAGATTAAAATCTTTGATTTTGTCTAAATTTTTCTTTTTCTGTTTACTCACACGCTTTTGTTTCTTTTCTCTTGTGTGTTTCAGGTACATGCCTAAGCCTAGCACCAGGAAAAATCCTACTGGTCCGGTTGTGAAGCTTACAAACCAAGAGTTAGGACAACTAGAGCGTGAGAACACAAAAGCAGCCAAATCAACAAGGATGGTCAACCCAATCATATTGAGACCAAATGCGGCTGGAGTTTTGAGAGATCAAGAGGGTCATGTGCGCAACGAACTAGGCCAGAAACTTGATGCTGAAGGACAAGTTATTCAGGAAGAACATGTCGTCGTTGATGAGAATGGAGACGGCATCGATCGACGCAACGTCGGCATCGATCGACGCAATCAAGAAGGCATCGATCGACGCATCATTGGCATCGATCGACGCAATGTCTGGGCTGGTGCGAATGGAGCCAATTTGGATGGTAACAACCAGCAGAACCTTCAGCCTAGATGGGACAACAATGGAGAGCTTGTCAAGACTCTTGCGGACTTCAACAGGCCAGATTTGTTTTATGAGAACCGCTCTGCGATTGTCCCTCCTCCATTCCCAAGGAATGATTTTGAGCTGAAGCCTGCCTACTTCGCTCTTGTTGGACAAAGGCCATTCCAGAACTTGCCACATGAGAAGCCTGTAGACCACATTGAGCACTTTAAGGACATAATCACAAGCATCAAGGCCAATGGAGTCACAGAGGACTATCTCTACTGCAAGCTTTTCCCATACTCTCTTGCTGGGGAAGCTTCTCATTAGCTAAGGCAGCTGAAACCAGGATCTCTGACAACTTGGCATGACATCAAGGTGGCATTCTTGAATTACTTCTATGATGATGCGATGTCTGATGAGCTAAGGATCAAGCTCTCTACCTTTAGACAAGGACCTGCTGAATCTTACAAAGCTGGTTGGGTAAGATTCAAAGCATACCAGAGAGATTGTCCGCATCATGGGTTCTCAGAGGTGCAGTTGATCAGTATCTTCTTCAGTGGTATTGATTGGAGGTATCAGATGGCTTTGGATGCTGCTAGTGATGGGAACTTCAAGACAAGGTACCCAGATGACGCTGAAAAGTTGATTGAAAGGCTAGCATCAAGCAACAGTACCAAGAATGCGGACTTAGAAAGGAAAAGAGCACATGAGGGTTATGATTCGAATCAACTAGCTTCAGTTAATGCTAAACTGGATTCAGTGCATAACCTTCTTGTTGGAAAGAAGTCTGTCCATTTTGCTGAAGATGTTGAGATTTTTGAGCCAAAGCCAGAGACTACAGAAGCAGATGTCAACTATGTGTATGGAGCTGGGTATCAAAATCAGAGATTTGGTCAGAAGAATTCCTTCACGGGAAATCCAAGCAACAACTTCACTAGGAACTATGGTTCTTCTTCTTACCAACCCCTCCCTCCACCCAATTCAGAGAGCAAGATGGAATCAATGTTGGGACAGATTTTGGAAGGTCAATAGAAGCTAACAGTGGACTTCAATGGGAAGATTGATTCTGTATACACTGAGCTGACTGGGAAGTTTGATGCATTGAACACTCATGTCAAGAAGCTGGAGAATCAAGTGATTCAGACTGCTGGGTCTGTTAAAAGACAAGAGGAATTTCTTTCTAGAAGAACAGAGTCAAACCCCAAGCATGCTTGTAATGCGATTTTGGTGAAGGAAAGGGACGATGATACGGTAGTGGAGCTAGCATCGATCGACACTACATCAGAGCATCGATCGATGCAAACTCAATCAAGCGTCGATCGACACAATGTCAGCATCGATCGACACCCCCCACAGACAGCTCCGGTTTCTCTCCGAGTTCCACCATCTGATTCAGAGCAAGCCTATAAGCCTAAGGTCCCTTTTCCTAAGCCTAGGAGGTCCAAGAAGGAGATTGAAGAGGCTAGATGCGAGGCTATGATGGATAAGGTGATGATAGAGATGCCATTAATTGATGCTGTCAAATTTTCTCCGGGGATTAAGCAATATGTGAAGAGAATGGTCACCAATAGTTTGAGTCCTGAGGAAGGAGCACTGCTTACAAAGGATGTCAGCTCAATTTTGTTGAACCAGCCTGCTCAGAGGAAGAAAGAGAGGAAAGAGAAGGTTGTTGTCTCTGAGAAAGTGAGTGCAGTGATTCAGAGTAAGATTGCAGAGAATTTACCGAATCCTGGAAGTTTTGTGTTAGATTGTTCTATGACACAGGAAGGTTTTCTCACTCACTCTGTGATCTTGGTTCTAGTATTAACTTGATGCCCCATTCTGTTGCTGTGAGACTTGGGATGACAGATTTCAAGCCGACTAAGATATCTCTTATCTTAGCTGATCGATCTCGCAGAATTCCTGAAGGTGTCTTAGAGGATATTCCAATCAAGATTGGAGATTGCATGATTCCCACTGACTTTGTGGTGCTGGAATATGACAAAGAGCCTAGTGATCCTCTCATCTTAGGACGCTCATTCTTGGCTACAGCTGGTGCCATCATTGATGTGAAGAAGGAACATATATCTCTGAATGTGGATGTTTGGTCATGAACTTTGCGATGGACAAGCTGAGAAGAGCTCCCACCATTGATGGTCAGACATTTTCTGTGGAGATTGCTTCTGATGATGATCTGATCATAGAGCTTCATGAAGACATTACTGCTGGGTATGTCAAAGAGTTGGAGACTGTTGAGAAAGTGAGTAAGCAAGCTGTTGAGCTTGAAGATTGGAGTGGAGATCATCTAATCAGTACTAGAGATCATGATGAGGTTTTGATGCATGACAAGTCGCTGGTAGATGACGTTTTTGTGATGGAAACACGAATTTCAGAGGTTAGTTGCAGAAACGTTGAAGAAACACGAGTTGCAGACCAAGCATCGATCGATGCATTAGGTTTAGGATTTCTCATTAGGGAGTTCATGGATTATTAGATCTGTTAATTTAGGATTCATTATCTTTCTTGTTCTTCACCATAGGTTGTTTTTGATGCTAGATCTTTGATTAGTCATCTGGATTTAGATCCTAGGATTATTGATTGATATGAGAATATAATTGATTTTCCTGATAAAACCTTTGGTGAGCAAAATTACTTTTTGCAAAGAGATTTGAATTAGTGATTTTGTGAACTTATCTAAACCTGATTTTATTGCTGGTTTTTAACTTTAATTTTGCAAAGAGATTTGGATTTTCGGGTTTTAAAACTTAGATAATATTTGCAGTGAGAACTGATTTATTTTACAATTGTGTTTAGAGTTCAAGAACGGTGCTTAATTGTTGAATCCTGCTTGTTTAATTAATTGATCTGATTTTCCAAGATTTCCTGAGAATTTCCCTAGGCCTAGCGTTTATTCCTATTGATTTACAACTCCTTTATTTTCTGTTTTTGCATTGCTATTTAAATTACAATTTTGGTTTAGCATAATTAAAAGATTATTAAATCTATTGTGTGAATTTATAGTTCTTGTGGATTCGATCCCTAAGTACTACAATTGATCTCTTAATTTGAGAGAGTAGCTCAGGGTTAAATTTGAGCATATCACTAATCCCCATATTTTGGTTGGTAAGTATATATAGATTTAAATTTCATTACAACTCTCCAGTAAAGATGATTTACTAACCATAATATCATTTTTCAGATGCTATTGGCCAAATTGTAAGCCTTGGTGAGTTGCTGAATCTGGAAGCCAACAATAAGCCAAACACAAGGCTTGACTTCGAGCTTAGAGATGAAACGAAATTATGTCATAAATAATTGGTTTTAGATATTGATATTTATATTATCTACACATAAATATATTATCTAATCGATATACTTCTTCTATTGTATAGAGATGAGAGGATGACATGTACCTTATGGGGTTCCTTTGCCGAGAGGGTTTTCAGATCATGTCAACGTTCTGATGGAAGCATCATCATTTGTGTTCTCCGCTTTGTGAAGATAAAATCATACAAGGGTAAATACTTTATCATCATTTAAACTCATCTAAGTCAAATAGCAATGTTTATTTTACATCTTATTTTCAAACAGGTGTTAGATATTTATCTAATTCGTTTGATGCTTCTCAAGTCCATCTTAACCCTGAGATACATGAAGCTGACATTCTCAAACAGGCGTACGCCAATTCATTTCTAACAATAGTGTTACTTATTATGCTAAATCGTTACCTAAATATATGAATAACTGTTTATGTTAATAGTCTGCCAAGTGATGGCCTGACTCTCATGTACCGTGCGAGACAACCAAATTTGGAGATTGTACCTGTTCAAAATGAAGATAATTATGCTTTCCCAAGGAAAAACATTGAAGAGTTGAAAAACTCTCTTGATGTATCTTTTTATTTAAGCTTTTACATTGCAATGAATTTTATAGAAACTAATCACTGAATACCGTGATTTTTAGATTGGAAAGGCTAGCAATTTATTTTCAGAGTCTATCTATAAAAATTTCAGAAGAGAGAATATGATTTAAGAAAACAAACCTGTTGGTATCACTCTATTTGTTCTCCATTCCCTTTTACATGTTTATGTATGATCTGAAAAAATTATAAATTACAATATCAACTACAAAAATTGCTTAAACTGATTCAATCACGTCACTAACTGATGCCAAATAATAAGAGTCAAAATTTGATTATAAGTGTTATTGACCATAACTAAAGAGATAAGGATCCTATTCAAATTTAATTAGTCACTGTCATCCCATATATATGTCCTAAATAGTTGTAATTGAGATCGACTTTCTATATCTATTAAACAAGAAAATATATGATTGTAACTACCAAATCTTTCTATATACAAACAGTTTTACCAATGAAAGACATAGAAATTCTCTAATCATGGACATCATTTGACTTGCAACCATTTTTTCTAAATCAGTCATGAAAAACAAAGAAAACTCCTCTTCGATGGATTTCCCTTCATCTTCTAATCCATCAAAAAAATCTCGTTTGATTCAGAATTCTATACCCAACAGTCAGATAACTCAAGTAAATGAAGGTAATACTAATGGTTCTGTGTGTCTGAAAAAAGCTTTTACTAGCGTTTTAAAAGATACTAGGTAATTACCCGTGCTGTTGCACGGATAAAAATTTTGTTTGCGATATTACATTTGTAAATATATTTATTTAGTATAACATTTATAATACAAACTTATATTGGTTTGAATTCATCAAGTTTATGAAATTTTAAATTATTAATTGTTTCACCATAAATTTTAAATTGGCATGATGGCAGATATGGATCAAATGTGAACCGAATTAGTGATCAGTTAGATTTTTATCAAAATCTTGAACAAATCAGATAAAACCACAAAAAAAAAACTAAAATTTCATGAACCAAATGATTTGAATAAAATTGTTAACCCGGTCAAACCCGTCCGCTAAGCCATCCCGCAACGGGTTTAAATATTTTGAGCCGCAAAATGTCTTTGCATATGTCCCGCTTAATTTCTATTAATAAAGTTATGTGACAAAGTTTTTAAGAATAACACATTTGTTTTTTTTGTTTTGTGAAAGACACAATCGCATATAGTTGTAAATAATAAATCAAAATGAGGCTAAATACTAAATGTGTCTCATCTATTGGTATAATATTATTACTTTTTCACTTTTTATTGGATTGGATTTTCTAAATTTTAAGATTTCTGTAAAAACACTGTAACCACATATTTATATATAATGTTTAACTACATAGTTATCCAAATTAATATATATATATATATATATATATATTCATGTTATTTCAATTGGTGATCATACGTTTTTCTTAGGGCAAATATAGGTATTGTTTTTAGCAAAAGAATAAACGTTGAGCCAGTTTTAAATGATCTTCGATTCTTTCACCATTAGAGCTTTTTAAAATTATTAGAAAAGTAATATTATTTATATTTCTGAAGATATGATTTTAAAATATATATATTTTTTACATCTCATAATATAATTATATTATTATATTACAATACATAGTGAAATTAATTTAATTTTGAAAATATGTAGGGGATAATATTTATCAATTTTTGAATAATATTTACCAATTTTAGAATTTATAGGAACAAAATATTGTGTATAGAAATAAATTGAATTGCCAGTTGCAGTTGACAAAAAAAACTGTGGCCGTTTTATGTAATATTATGGAATATTAATGACAAATAATAAATTAGGGACGAAGCTCTCTGGCGACGACACGTCAGCTTTTTTTAGAGAATGCTTCTCTTTTAATATATATAGGGGATTACCAACCTGAGCAATACTCCTACTGGTCATTTTATGACACCAATGACACTTCAACCATCAGTTCCTGCAAATCAAACAGCAAATGCCTTCGGTCAATAATCACTCATTTTTGTAGTATCTTGTATTACAATTTTTTTTTTTTTTGTCATTGCCACAACCATATATTGAAAGATCTTTTCATATTCTTACCAGGTTCAACTGCAATATTGGGGCTCGCTTCAGTGGTACACCCCAACTCTCGATTATTTCCGCAATCTTCAAGAGAGGTACTAACCGACATCACCAATGTACCACGCCGGTTCCGTGATAAAGCTCCCACGACGACACTTCCATTTCCTTCTGCAATAAATTCAGCAAAAGGTTAATGTTTATCCCAAATATTAAACTACACTACCAACTCATATCTATTTATTAACTCCTTCTATCTTTGTTATCAAGAGAACCAATCTGCTACTGCTATTTCATGTATCACGAACCAAAAACAAGCAAATTATGGCAATCCAGTTCATATGCTTCCAATTAGAAACTTGCAAGAAGATTTTGAAAATGCATCATTCACAACTTTTATGCAAGGTAATACTTTTCTTAAGATTTTTTTCTTTGCTGATTAATTAATTTTCAGTTTTTATCTTTAGTTTCAGACCACCAAATTGATATGTTTTTGAAATAATTAGGTCAAGGGTCTGCAACTATGGAAGAACAGTTAGAAAATAGTTGTACTGATGATGAAAGCATCGACCATGTCAACGATGAGAGCTCAACTGACAGTGAAACGGATGTGGAACAGAACTACTATCTCAGCTCGACTGACGATGAAACTGAACAGTATTTCGATGCAGCTACTGAAATTGATGAATCAGCTAATATAGAAAGCCATAAATATACAGAAGAACCTACTATTATATCACAACAGAGAGGCAGAAGTGAAGAACATGCAAAATTCATGGATAGACTAGATAAAATTTTGAAGAAAAGTATCGAACATGCAGCAGCAAACTCGAATATATCTCAACCAAAGAAAAGAGGTCGCCCACGTTTGGTAAAAAATGTTCAGACCTCGACAGCTAAGCAAAACAAATCAGGTATCAATTTCGAAAGAGTAGACTATTTATAAGACTTCTTATTTATATTCTTTCATTCTAACCCAATCAAAAACTTTTAATCAACAGATTATCTTGATCATGGTGATGCGACATACAAGTGTAAGTATTGTGGTGCATTGATGTGGTTTAAAGAGCGTATAAACCAAAGGCGTAACCAGAAGGACCCAATCTTTACACTATGTTGTGGTCAAGGCAGTGTTAAATTACCTTTTTTAAAAGAATCTCCAGAGCTAATCAAGAAACTTCTAAAAGGGAATGATGCAATGAGCAGAAATTACAGAGAGAATATAAGAATTTTTAATATGATTTTTGCCATGACTTCTCTTGGTGGAAAGGTTGATCAGTCTATGCCAAAAGGTAAAGGGCCAAACATGTTTCGTTTGCAAGGAGGAAACTATCATTTGATTGGCAGTTTAAAGCCAAATGATGGTGATTATGCTAAGTATTCACAACTATATATTGTTGATACTGAAAACGAAGTAGATAATAGAGCGACTGTCTTCAAGTAAGCATTCTATGTTTTATTTTTTTTGACTCAGCAATTTTTATAACTGAAATATAGTTATGATTTAAAACTTTGTGTTTTTTTGTAATGTATAAAGCAAAGGGAAAAATGCAAAACCAGGCGTAGGGAAACAAAAACTAAAAAAAGAAGTCATCAAAGCCCTTATGAAAATGCTGAATGATGTCAACCCCTATGTGAAAATATTCAGGTCGGCTAGAGAGAGGTTTGAATCTACTAACGATGAGCCGTTTCACATGCGTATTGTTGCGGATTGCAAAGATGTTGATGGAAGGATATACAATATGCCAACATCATCAGAGGTAGCTGCTTTAATACCTGGTGATTTTCAAAAGCAAATGCCTGAACGTGATATAGTCATTCAAGAGAAGAGTACTGGTCACTTACAGAGGATAAGTCAAATTCATATCTCCTATTTGGCTCTACAATATCCTCTCATTCTATGCTATGGTGAAGATGGTTTCAGGCCTGGTATTGAGAAATGTTATCAGAAAGCAAACAAGAAGAAAAAAAAGTGTATTAGCATGAGACAGTGGTTTGCATTCAGGAATCAAGAGAGAGCTAACGAGTCTCATACTTTGTTGTGTTCAGAAAGGTTGTTTCAGCAGTTTCTTTGTGATGCTTATACAACTATTGAATCTAACCGACTATCTTATATCAAGTTTAATCAATCCAAACTAAGATGCGAGAACTACAGCTCAATTAATGAGGCGGCCGGAGCTGGAACAACTACTATGGGTGAGGAAGGTAATCAAATTTGTATACCATCATCTTTCACTGGTGGACCGCGTTATATGGTTCAAACTTACTATGATGCAATGGCAATCTGTAAACATTACGGATTTCCAGACCTATTAATCACCTTTACATGTAATCCTAAGTGGCCTGAGATAACAAGATATTGCCAAGAAAGAGGTTTAACTGCTGATGATAGACCATATATTGTTGCAAGGATTTTCAAAATCAAGTTGGATTCTTTAATGAAAGATTTGACACAAAAAAATATGCTTGGGAAGACCGTAGCCTGTAAGTGTTTTCTCTTATATTATTCACTTAAGTTAGCACAAAAAATGTTTTTTTTCAGATCCTAATAACACTTCGATTCTATTACTGCAGCTATGTATACTGTCGAATTTCAGAAAAGAAGATTGCCACATGCTCACATTCTCTTATTTATGGCTTCTCAAAGTAAGCTACCTATGGCTGATGACATCGACAAGATGATTTCTGCAGAGATTCCAGATAAAGAGAAAGAACCAGAGCTCTATGAAGTAATTAAAAATTCTATGATTCACAGTCCATGTGGTGCAGCGAACAGGAATTCACCCTGTATGGTGGATGGATCATGTTCAATGCAATACCCGAAAAAGCATCAAGATATTACCAAAATTGGTAGTGATGGTTATCCAGTGTATAGAAGGAGGAGAATAGAACACTATGTTGAGAAGGGTGGTATTAAATGTGACAATAGATATGTGGTGCCTTATAATAAGAAGCTTTGCCTTATATCAAGCTCATATCAATGTGGAATGGTGCAACCAGAATGGTTCTATCTGTAACAACCCGTCCTGTGGACCCCACTAGCCTCACTGCTAGCCGCCCAAACGAACCCCAATCTGGCCCTGCAGGGCACCAATTGGTGACAGCTTGTCCTGTGGGAAGGTTGTTAAAGGGTGGGGACCAGGGTTCGAGGAACGCCTGGCACCAATAACCTACTAGTGGATTGGGATATCCAGAGTGATGGGTTAGGATCGATGCCCTGCAGGGCCAGCTTGGGGTGGTTGGTTGTGCGACTCAGTAACAAGATGAGGTGGTGCTCGGGGTACAAAGTTTCCGTGAGGCGGGGTTTTGGAGGAAAGTTTCATAAAATAGAAGTTTCCAAAAATGGAAAGTGCTAAATATGGAAAGTTTTACGGGAGGTAGAATTTGTCCATCTTTTGCGGTGGAGAGCCTTGGAAGGGCTTGTGTGGCCTTAGTGGCGAACTTTTTAGTCATTGTGTGGCCTTAGTGGCGGTCTTTTGAGACATTGTGTGGTCTTTGTGACGGTCCTCCGGGACAGATGGTCTTTGTGATGGTCCTTCGGGACAGATGGTCTTTATGACGGTCCTTCGGGACAGATGGTCTTTGTGACGGTCCTTCGGGACAGATGGTCTTTGTGACGGTCTTTCGGGACAGATGGTCTTTGTGACGGTCCTTCGGGACATATGGTCTTTGTGACGGTCCTGTTTAGAACATTTGTTTGGTCTTTGTGACGGTCCTGTTTAGGACATTTGTTTGGTCTTTGTGACGGTCCTGTTTAGGACATTTGTTTGGTCTTTGTGACGGTCCTGTTTAGGACATTTGTTTGGCCTTGTGGCAGTGAGATGATCTGTGTGAGGTCATGAGGTATTCCAGTGAGGGGATATGTGGTTGGTAGGACATTGAGATGTTTTACGCGAGCCACGGGAAGGAAACCTGGATAGGGATAGGACTCAGACGTGTTCAGAATTGTTTGCTCGCGGCTCTTGGAGGACTTAGGTTCTCCTAGTACTGCCATATTCAGAGACTTTGTGGCTTGGGAATATGGTTGGTATATCGACTTCGGATGACGATCCGGGGGCGCGCTGTAAGGTGGCAACCCGAGAGACGAGTTGGATTTTTCCTTATATATTATGGCATGCGGGTTTAGGCCCGATGAGGAGCCAATATTATGGCATGCAGACTTAGGTCTGATGAGGGGCCAACAAAAACTCAAGGTTTAGGCCTATGGGTAAAGGAAAGTCCAAAAGTCGAGAGCAAATGACGCCTGGAGCGTGAGTCTATCGCCTAGAGGTGACCTTCTGTAGATCGGTCGGAGGAGTGCGGGCCGTGGAGACGGTGGCACGGGAGTCCTTGGCTGATGGTTGTTCGAGATTCGAGGACGAATCTAGATTGGTGGAGGAGAATTGTAACACCCGCAAACCAATTTGCACGTTCTGGGTGAGGGTATCGATCGACACCAAGGGGGTGTCGGTCGACACCATTGTTTTTCCGGTTCGATCGAATTGATTTAATTGTCGATTTTGGTCGGTTTGGTTTAAGGAAAACCACTAAACCGAGATATTTAAAGGAATTGTCGACCAGACGGGTTTTGGAAGTGGTGTTTGTCGCCGTTTGTTTGTTTTTGAGAAGAAAAGAGAGAAAACATTGTTCTTGAGCTTTTGAGAGAGATTGGTGAGATTCCTTGCTGTTCTTGGGAGATCTAAGGCTGGGAAAGTGCTAGAAGCTTGCTAGGAGTGAGGGATTCGTTCTTATTGGTCAGAATCTTTCTGCAGAGAGGTGAGTGCATGACCATGGCTAATCTAAGCCTTTGATTTTCTTGTTCTTGCTTGTTTTGTTGCTTGTTTGTGTGTTTTCTTGCTGGGATTGGTTGATACAGGTTCCCACGGATGTATAAGGCTTGGGCTTCGAGTATTGGACGATTTGGAGGAGATTTGGGAGCGAGATTCGACTCTCGACTTCGTGCGGATCGCAGTTGCAGAAGGAGTGTCGATCGACACTGTGGGGTAGTGTCGGTCGACACCTCCCTTCCAGCGAGACGATGTTCGATTTCCTGGTTTGTTTGTTGTTTGTTTGGAACATTGGAATCACTGTTGCTTGTGTGTATAGCCCTGTAGATGGGAGGATTGCCTCACTGAGTGTTTATCAAATACTCATGCATCTCAATATGTGTTTGTGGTGCAGGTAAAGGCAAAGTGTGATTGTGTAAAGGCAAGGCGATGAAGAGGAGGATGTTCTAGGGACTCGATTGGATGTGGTCTGGCATTGTTAGGTTGCTAGAGTTGAGTCATTAGAAACATTGTTAGGTTGCTGGTTTCATGTTTTCTGTTGATTGGTTATTGGATTATTGGTTATTTTGTTATTGGATATTGCTTATGCTATGGTATTGGTATTATTATTGGATATTATTGGATATTGTTATTGGTATTGTTATTCCGCTGTTGATTGTGATTGTGGTTAGGTGGCTAGTGGATATGGGACCACTAGTTGTAGTTTATTTATGTATATTATTATTTAGTATTTATTATAAAAAAAAGGTCGGTCCTTTCACTATCAAATACTTATTTAAGTATATCAACAAAGGCCCAGATCGTGTTACATTTATTGTTGAGCCTGTAAATCAGTCTACCACTAATGAAACTGTCACTCCTAGCCAAGCACCAGATACGTCTAAGAAAAAGAAGGATGAAATAAAAGATTGGTTTGACTGCAAGTGATTTTTATACACTATGATATTCACCTCTTATTGCATATTATATCACTATCTAACTTTGCTTAAACCTAATTTTATCTCTTTAGATATGTATCTGCGTCAGAAACAATTTGGAGGATTTTTAAGTTTCCAATTCAAAATAGATCCACCGCAGTTCAGAGACTGACTTTACATGTCGAAGGGAAGCAACCTGCTTATTTCGATGCAAAATCTCATATTTCAGATGTTCTGGAACGTATAATTAATCAAGATTCAATGTTCATGGCGTGGTTGACTTTAAATAGGAAAAATACTGTTGGAAAGAATGGGAAACGAGCTCGAGAACTTCTATATGCTGAAATCCCAGCATATTTTACTTGGGATGGAACGAATAAGCAGTGGAAAAAAAGATCAAGAGGTTTTTCTTTGGGTCGTATTAACTACGTACCTAGAAAAATGGAAGATGAATACTATCTTAGGGTTCTGCTTAACATTGTCAGAGGTCCAACGAGTTTTGATGATATCAAAACATTTAATGGTGTTGTGTATCAATCTTACAAAGAAGCATGTTTTGCAAGAGGAATTCTAGATGATGATCAAGTTTTCATTGACGGTCTAATTGAAGCAAGTCAGTATTGTTTTGGAGATTATTTGAGAAACTTTTTTGTTATGCTGCTTCTATCAGATTCTCTTGCTAGACCGGAACAAGTATGGTTAAAAACGTGCCACCTTTTGTCAGAGGACATAGAGACAAAAAAGAGAGAAGAGTACAACAATCCAGGTAATAATATGTTTTAGAGCAATTCAAATTTTATATACGAAACTTGGCTCAAGCCTAATACTTTTGCATTATGCAGAACTAACTCTCACGGAAGCTCAGATAATAAATTATATTTTTCAAGAAATAGAGATGATTATGTTGTTTAATGGTGGAACTCTCAAAGATATTGCACATTTCCCGCAGCCTTCACGAGAAGATATTGATAACTCCAACCGATTAATTGCTGATGAAATGAGATATGACCGTGTCTACTTGGAAGAAAAGCATGTCGAATGGGTACAGATGCTAACTACTGAGCAGAGGAGTATATACGATGAGATCACCGGGGCTGTATTCAAAGATTTGGATGGTGTTTTTTTTCGTTTATGGCTTTGGAGGAACAGGGAAAACATTTGTGTGAAAAACACTAGCAGCTGCTGTTAGATCAAGAGGACAGGTTGTTCTTAATGTCGCCTCAAGTGGCATCGCTTCTTTATTGTTAGAAGGTGGTAGGACTGCACATTCAAGGTTTGCCATCCCATTGAATCCTGATGAATATTCTGTTTGCAAAATCAAGCCTAAATCAGATCTAGCTAAGTTGATAAAAGAAGCATCTCTTATTATCTGGGATGAAGCACCAATGATGAGCAAGTTTTGTTTTGAATCTTTAGATAAAATCTTATCTGATATTATGAAGAACAGAGATAACAAGGTATTTGGTGGGAAGGTGGTTGTTTTTGGAGGTGATTTCAGACAAGTTCTTCCAGTAATAAATGGAGCAGGGAGGGCAGAAATTGTGATGTCTTCACTTAATGCTTTGTATCTGTGGGATCACTGCAAGGTCCTAAAGTTGACTAAAAACATGCGACTACTGTCAGACAAATTAAGTGTTGATGAAGCTAAAGATATCCAAAAAATTTCAGATTGGTTATTGGCTGTTGGTGATGGTAGGATTAATGAGCCTAATGATGGTGAGGCAGTAATAGATATTCCAGAAGAATTGTTGATTACAGAAGCTGAAAATCCAGTAGCAGCAATTTGTAAGGAAATCTATGGAGATCCAACAGAGATGCACAAAAACAATGATCCTAAATTCTTTCAAAAGAGACCAATTTTAGCACCGACCAATGATGATGTCAATCCAATTAACCATTATATGCTACAACATTTGCAAGGTAAGTAAACGTTTAAATTATGCTATTGTTTGTTAGATATTCATGTCATCTCTAACTCTGCAACTATTGGTAGTAATCTCTAAATGTGGATGTGTATGTAGGAGAAGAAAGGATCTACCTAAGTGCTGATAGTATAGATCCGACTGACTCAGATTCACTGAACAATCCGGTTATCACTCTAGATTTCTTAAACAATATCAAGCTGTCAGGTTTGCCACACCATGCTTTACGTTTGAAGATTGGTTTGCCGGTTATGCTACTTAGGAATATTGATCCCAAAGGAGGGCTGTGTAATGGAACTAGACTCCAGATTACTCAACTTGCTAATCACATTGTGGAAGCTAAAGTAATAACAGGAGACAAAAGTGGTGACATAGTTTTAATCCTTAGCATAAACCTTACACCTTCAGATACCAAACTTCCTTTCAAGATGCGTAGAAGATAGTTTCCACTCTCTGTTGCATTTGCTATGACCATCAATAAGAGTCAGGGACAATCTCTAGAGAAAGTAGGACTTTACTTGTCTAAACATGTGTTCTCTCATGGCCAACTTTATGTTGCGTTGTCTACGGTTACATCCAAAAAAGGTTTGAGAATATTAATACTAAACAAAGAGGGGAAGATTCAGAAGCAAACAACTAATGTTGTTTTCAAGGAGGTTTTCCAAAACATAAACTGAGTCAACAACCCGTAAACAGGTAAATTTAACCCATCTTATATTACTAGCTATTTCATTTACTGTTTGGAAACAATAAGAACAATAGCTTTCATACAATAATTTTGTTTTATTATAAATGCAGGTACCTCTTTCACAATAAGACCAAGCTATTGAAAACAATGATTTCACAATATCATAATCCACTTTATGACTGCATTTGATTTTTTTTTTTAATTTTTAATCTTTTGATTTATTACCAGAAAACAGGTTCTACTTTGAGTTAACTATATTTAGCTTTGTCGTTTCAACAAAACTTATTTGAATGTCTGTCAAAACCAATTCATTTAACTGTTTGAAAATAAGTTCAATTTTAAAAACTGATTTCACAGAACCTAATCAACTTTGTCATACAAACTTCAGTGATCAAAATATTTAGATTACTAACCTCTGTCTGGAATAATTTGAAGACGCTTAGTGATGGTACCATTAGTTTCACCCGCCTCAGAACTTCACCCTGATGACACAAACAACAATTACTTATATAAATAACAGTCTCGGTAAGGTTTATATGCAGAATTTTAACAGGTTCATCAATTACTCACCATCTTAAGTTTGAAATTGGTGAACTTTTACTGACACTTTCATTAGAGATTGCATAGAAATCCAATCTACCTGCAAAGTACACCATTAGTCATTACCATTATTGAAAATAATCATGTTTATTAATAGATCAGTAAAGAAGAATTGTACTTAGCTTTCTAACGAGTGTTTTTCTCTTACTAGTTGACTAGTAGTTAATATTATCCACTCCACTGTGTTATTGTTACTTACTTTTTTTTTTCTTGTTAGGAGGATCTACAAAAGTAAATATAAGTACGACATTACTAGTATTAAAATCTCGATATCATAGATTATCTCCTTTTCGTAATCAGCATTATTGTACTTCAATTGTTAGCTTTGTTGATTAATTATCACAGCACTGGATTTTTTTTTTCTCATGAGTAAAATTTTTTAGATTGTATTTATATATTTTTTAGTCCAATATTAATTATAAATTATCTCATAACTTAGGCTTGGGCATAAAATCCAAATCCAAAAATCCGAACTGGAAAAATCGGATAAAAACCAAATTGATATTGAGAAAATAACCGATCAGTTTTTGTTGTCATTACTTTTGGATATCGGATTAAATCCGATCCGAACCGATATCTAATAGATATCCAAATATAACCGAAAGTATAAGAAACAACTTTATAAAGATAGATGTATACGTAACTATATACGATATACATGAATCATAGATATAGATATACACACCTAACTATATACAATATAAATGAATCATAAATATACTCCTATTTCTACGTTATTGTTTACTTTGGTTTTTATTTTTTGTCATTGAAACGGTCTTATGTCTCACTTTGGATGTTAGTATGTCGCACGTTTATGTATTAGTATATTTTTATGTTAGTTTGAACTTTAAACTTGTCATTTGTCGCATTTCTATTTTTCACATACTCGGTTAGTATAGTTTTCTGGATACAATCGGATTAAAAAATATCTGAATAAAACCTTATCCAATAAATTTGGTTTAATTTTGGTTAGCGACAATATATCCGAACCGATCCGAAATTTGAATTATCCGAACCGAAACCAATTCAAAGTTTTTAAATATCTGAATGGATGTTAGAGCCAATATCCAAAAAATCCAAAATCCAAAATATCTTAACCGAATCCGATCCGATATCCGAACGGCCAGGCCTACTCATAACATCAGTTCTTCCAATATATGGACCAAATACTAAATTTTCCACTCTTATAAAATAAACTAAGGATCTGGTTTGTATTGTTGTAAAAAAAAATAAGGAAAAGACACAATAATAATAAATAAATAAAAAGCAAAATCTACCATACTGTATATAAAATGCAAAATTATGAAGGTGTGATTTTCTGGTCACCGTCTAATTAGGAAGATTTAAATTTATGAATTATCATCATAAATACACCTATATTTATGTATGTACATATTTTCAATTTCCTAAAAGAAATTACTTGTCAATTTATTTTTATCAAAATTTTAATTACTTTAAAACGAATTGAAAAAAAAAAACAAATTAAGCGTGACTTAACAAGAAAATAAAATTAAAATTAAAATTAAGAAAAGTGTTTATCGGGGTTTTGAAGAAGCTTGTTCCGTACACCGCTTGACCGTTTCTTTTCTTCTCCTCGATTTCTTCTTTTTCTCTCTCCCTCCTCGCTTCAGTGTTTACGAAGCTATTGCTTCCTCTCTGAGCTCTCTCTCTCTCTCTCTCTCTCTCTCTTATTAAAAAACCAACCTTTTAGTTTAGTGTTTTAAAAAAACCCACAATCTGGGAGAGTAAAAGGGATCAAAAGACCAAAAATGTTTTACTCGCAATGTCTCGTGTCGAGAAATGGACCTTTAGGAGCTATTTGGGTCGCTGCCTATTTCTTCAAGAAGCTTAAGAAAGCTCAAGTCAAAGCTACTCATATACCTTCCTCCGTTGGTTCGTCTCCTCCTTCACATTGTTCCTTTTTTCCGTTCTAAAGATGGGATTTTTCTACCGGTGTAGACTTGAAACAAGTGATCGATTGGGTGAAAGCTTACAGCTTTATAGTGGAAATTTTACCTGAAATAGCAAATTTAGGGTTTTGTTTGTATCTATTGGCAGCGTCAATTACAGATCACTGTTGATATTTTTGGGGTTTTTTTCTATCCTATGTTAGTTGTTTTTGCTCATCAGTTGTTTGATAAAATGCCTGAATGGACCTCAGAGATTGTGTTCAGTGATATTTTTACAGACGCTTTTAAGTCTGAATCCCTAGTATCAATCTGCTTAGTTTCATATAAACGTAAGGCTTGAACAAATGTATCTTCTTTGCGTATCAGAATGCTTTGTTCAACATTTAGTTCGCTTGATCTCTAAAGTCCTTATATTTCGAGAAAGATGGGTTTTTTTTTAATAAGATATGACATTTCAAGAACTTTTTTTTACTCCATTGCCGTTTTTGATTATGTAATTCTTCTGGGTTTCTTTTGGATGCACAGATCAGATCTTGCAAAAAGAGTTAGATGCGTTGACATACAGGGTTTTAGCATATCTTCTGTTGGGTGTTGTAAGGATATATTCCAAGAAGGTGGACTTTTTGTTCGATGATTGCAACAAAGCTTTGATCGGTGTAAAGGAGTTTGTGGCTAAGGAGAAGAACAGAGAAAAGACAGCTGTGCCATTGCCTGCATCTACTGGGTGTTTTTCCATTGTTTTGCCTGAGAGTTTCGAACTAGATGCTTTTGAGTTTGATCTTGGGATTCTGGAAGATTTTCATGGGTATGCTTTTGTTATTCCTATACAGAATGTATATTTCGCAGAGATTCTTTCATAGTCTCACTTTTTGTTTCTTCTTTTTTCTCAGGGGAAATGTTAAGCCGCAGGAAGATATCACACTTAAAGGTAATTTAACTACTGAAGTCATTTGAAGTGAACCGCCTTATTGTTTATGTACTAATACCAATACACTGCAATGAAACAGATGGAAGTCAGGAAACCGAGAGTATGGACATGTACTCGATGGAAAGGGTATGGCTTCTCACCTTATAGACTACTGACTGTCTTAACTGTTTGGTTTTACTACATCGTATATTGACATTATTTCTTGATTTCATTCCTTTTTATTCAATTACTTTTGTGAATATACATGTTATAAACATTAATGCTTTGTGGAGTTGTAGTTTGACATGGATGATGACCTCATGTTTACGTTTCATGAAACTTTCTCTGCCAATCAGAATGAAACCAAGCAGTAAGTACGATATTTTTTGGTTCTATTCATGTAATCAACAGACGCAATCCCAACTTTATGAGTAAACTTGTTGTTGCAGTGAGAGTTTCGCTCGTGATATGGACGTGGATGCAGAAAATGTCAAAGATACTACTGAAGAAGCATCAGTCAGAGTCACAGAAGCGGAACCACTGGATGATTCTAGAGATCATGAGAATGCATCTAGGCAAAGAGAGGATCCAGAATCAGATGAAATTCTTGTGGAACCGCAAATGTCCGAAGATATAAGAAGAGCTCAAGAAGAACATACAGTTAGAGAAGCCATATGTACCATTGTGCGGGGTCTAGTGGATCCTCATGAACCCTCAGGAGATAATCTACACAGAGATGGGCACGCAGAGAGTTCAGAATCGGAAAAACCCTCAGTGGAAACAAGTTGCGCAAAGACGCAGCAGAGCGGGTCCCTCCTTTCTGAATGCGAAAGTCTTGAAGCGATTCACGGAACTGAGGAGCAACCTTCTGGTGCCACAAGAATCGATGGGGAGAAAGAGATCCCGGCAATTAGTACTATAGAAGAACGAGAGCCAGAACGAGAACCAGAACCAGAACCAGTATCTCTGACTGGTTCCAGAGACTTGCCAGAAGGCATGGAGAAATGTCGAGGCAGTAGTGAAGCGGAAATGATGAAATTTGAGTTGTCTCATGGGTCTCATAAAGAGCAATCTGAGACTCCTGAAGAGAATCTCAATGGTTCTGAGAAAGACTTTCTCTCTGACATGACTGTTTCAAAGGACCCCAGTAGAGGGTTTAATGCAACAGATATTCCAGTTGCTGTCACTCCAATAACACCTTTGCCGTTGAAAAAATCTGGAGGTGCATGTTTGTTTAGAAATATGAGCTTCAGAAATTTTATTTAGTTATGATTTTAACGTGTTAACCTATACTTTGAAATACAGGGGAAACAAGCCCTCAGTTCTCGATCATTCCTACGCCGGCTGCAAAGGAGTCTTCTCGGGTTTCACGGAAGAGAAAATGTCTGATAGATGATGAAGTGATTATTCCGAACAAGTAAGAGAACTATTTTGTAAATATATTCATCTGCAGAGCTCCATACAAGTGTGTAATATTTGGTACTTCTGTTATTGTAGAGTTATGAAGGAAATGATAGAGGACTCAAGTAAATTGCTTTCAAAACGGAGAAACGTATCTCATACTGACTGTCCTGAGAGGAGAACCAAACGTTTTGCTGCACGAAGTTTCTTGGACCCTTTGATTCAGTGTAAGTAAAACCTCATAATTCGCTTTAAATTGATTTGTATTGCTGTGTTTGCTGATTGTTGTAATCCCACAGATGGTTCTGTGGAACTCCAGTCGCTTTTTTGTCAGCCCATCAAGCTTAAATACTGGGCAACAGATGATAAAATTACCAGACGTAGGGAAAAGTCTTCTCGTTTAACTGTCAGAATTACTGGGGATGTTTTATCTTCTGATCAGACTCAGAATGCTCAAGAAATTATGGAGACTCCTCAGGCTGCTGCTCTTTCTGGGCTGAAAGTGACAGTAGGAAATATTAACGAGGTTCCGGTTGAGATGGAAGCTAGTTCCACAGCTTCTGGAAATGCTCATCAACCAGAAAATGCCGCAGAGACAACAGTGAAGCATTCAGTTATTGCTCCAGAAACACCAGTGAGAACATCAGAGCACACAGGGATTGCTCCAGAAACACCAGTAGTCTTCGAGCAAGTAGAGATTGCCCCTGAAACGCCTGTCAGGGAATCAATGTCGACAAGATATTTCAAGGACCCTGAGACCCGTTATAAAGAAACCAGACCTGCAAGTCCCTTCACTTCCTTGAATGAGCACCCGTCTGTGTATTGTGTGGAAAACAGAGATCTTGATACGATTTTAATGAACGACGAGGTACCTATGTTGCATCATTACAAGGCATTGATAGTTCTTTTAGCCTATTCGTAGCAAAAGGAAAGCTTTTATAGTTCTTTTAGCCTATTGTATTTAATTACAAGGCATTGATTTTTGTTTCTGCTTCAGCAGGTGAATGCAGATGAAAGACAGGACTTGCAACAAGGTAAAACCATCATATGCAGAAGATTTTTGAAAACATATGTAGCTTTTGAGTGAAAAGTTTCAATGATGAAAATATACACTACTTATGTTGGGACCAAATCTTGTCTAAATGTTTGTTTGTTGCACGTCAATTATCGTGATGTCTTCTTACTATGGATGTTTTGATTTGCAGAGACATGGTCAGCAAGAACAAGGTAATAGATTCAGACTTTCGATATCAATCTCTCTGATTTGCTTACATTTAGATGATTATCCTTGTTTTCTAACTCTAGATTGTACAGGAATGTGGCGAAATTCTTGGAAAAGACATTTACGGAGCAGAGGGAAAGAGAAGAAGAAGAGAAGGTGAGTTTGTTGCAACTGTGTAGAGGAAGAATACAGAAGGAAAGTGCAAGACTCTTCTACGAGACTTTGGTATGTCCAATTTTTTTCACGGCTCATATTTTTCACCTTTTTTACACCGTCTCCACGAAAGATCTAAGATGGAGAAATTCTCTGAATTTTGATTTTGTAGGTGTTGAAGACCAAAGGGTACTTGGAAGTGAAGCAAGATAGTCCATATAGTGATGTTCTTCTGACGCCATTCACTAGACAACAAAAAGCTTGTTGAAAATGACTATTTTCTTTACTTAGATTCCTCAGATTCCTTCAGTTAGGTTTCTGACTAATGTTGTTAGCTTTTTAGTATCTTTTAACAAAGTAGCTAGTTTTGAGTTGTTCTTTCAAGTTAATTTTGAGTAAGAATGATTGACGATCTAAAGTAGACAATGTAGTCTAAATCTGACCTTTAAAACTACTTTTCATTTTTCTCGTTTGATTTATTACGTTCTTCTCTTGTCACGATCCGGAATCTGATTTAGGGGCAATACAACCTGGTGTGGTATTTGAAAGATGGCCATGTTATTAGGGTAATAACTCCTTTAAGTCCTTAGCCTTCTTCTATCTGGTAGTGTTAACAGTTCTTGTAGAAGATTAGAACAAGAGATTTACAATTTACTCTCTCGATCAAACACAATGCTTATGAGTAATGACAAAATCTTCCTGGGTGGTTAAGAAAGGCCATACGCTTATTGGGCTTATATATGTTCAATTTCAAATCCACCAAAGGGACCTAACATCATCATCATCATAATCTTAGGTCGTCGAACTTTAACATATCTCGCCGGAGCAAATACTGTAAGGAAGGAAGGTACAAAGCGTGTGTACAAAGGAAGGTACAAAGCGTGTGTTATGTAACCCTCTCACAGGACATCATGTGATCGTACCTGAACTTGAAGGTCCTTCGTATAGCTGTCTAGGGTTTGATCCGATAAGCAATGAATTCAAGGTATTGCTCATGGGTACTTGTGATTATATGGCTTGTAGTGATTTAGGTCATTATGTTTTGACACTGAGAGGAGGAGAGTTGAGGTGGAGGAAGATCCATTGTCCTTTTTCCCATGCTCCTATGTGTGAGCGGGTTTGCATCAATGGGGTTTTGTATTACTTATCTCTACGTTCCCATGACCTCTCTTATGTGGTTATTTTCTTTGATGTTAGATCTGAGAGTTTCAAGCTCGTAAACACAGAGTGCCGTTTTAATTGCCCTTTTCATATTCTGGTTAGCTATAAGGGGAAATTATGTGGGATTAGGTTGGATTATGATGATGGTTATTATTCTGGTGGATTACTCCTTCAGTTGAGTATGTGGATTCTAGAGGATGTCGATAAGCAGGAATGGTCAAAACATGTCTACTCTTTGCCGGTTGAGAGTGATGTTGTTAAGTTTGACCGCAAGCTTTCTGTTTCTGGGATGACTGCTACCGGTGACATTGTTTTGTCCATGATTTATGCGTCTAAACCGTTTTACGTTTTCTACTTCAATCCGGGGAAGAACACTCTCAAGATTGTTGAAATCCTAGGTGTTGGAGCTGATAGTGATTACAGAGTATATGCCTTTGTAGACTATGTAGAGGATCTTAGTGTTAACGGTGCAATGCAACTCGACTCAAGCGTCCCTTTACATTATAATGCGGAAGCTAGTATCGTCGTCTAACCTATCCAAGTCGTCTCAATCTGTGAAGAACAACAAGGAGCAGAACAAGTAGGATTCATTAGCTAATCTGCTCTATCACTCTGTTGGCTTAGCTAATTTATATATTGTTGTTTTCAGTTTGTTTTTCGTTTTCTTTTAGCTCTATGATTCTGTTGGCTTAGAGCAAGTTTATCGGTAGTATGTTAGTAGGGGGGTTGTTAAATTTTATATGAATTAATTGTGTGTTTTTTTAAATATAAGAACCCATGATCTCTTAGATAAAATTTTCTTATTTATTGGTAGGTCTTATTTTGGGTCTCTTATTTTTGAAAATATTGTTTTTTAAAATTTTTAAATTTTAATTAGAATAGAAGTGGTATAAATGTGTAAACATTTAAGATTTTATAAAATTAGAAAATAATGCATTTTAATTAATTTTCAAATATACACAACATAATAAAAATATTAATACATATTACAACAGAAGTGCAATTTATAAATAGAGAGAATGATTAATTTTAGTACTGATTTACTCCAAATTTTGCCCAAATATTCTCAACCAAATCATGTTGCAAGCATTTATTTTTTTCACTCCACTTGCTAAAGCTTCAGAAGAATGGATTTTCCTCATAAGAAAACGGGTTTTTGTGCTATTTTAATGAATGAAATATGACTACATCACGCAGTCATTAAAGCCTCATATTATCAACCGTGTCGATTGATCTAACTCACACTCAAGTCTGTGTTGTAAGTTGTAACTAATCGTCTCTTAAACCATCATTTCATTCTTATGTTTCCGTCATTACTCATAATAGAACTCAAGTTGGGATTATTCTCCAATCTCCATGAAAAAGAAGCATTTACATAACATGAAAAGATCAACAATAACACTATCATCCATGGGACTGATGATCATAACAAAACAACAGTTATAAAACTGAAGCAGAGCGATGTGGTTTATTCAAAGTTCCAACTGGCTCTGCATCTCCAATATAGTCTTAGCCGACTTCTGCAGCTTCTCAGACTCATCATCAGTCATATGCACATTGGTCACAGCGACCACACCATTGCGTCTAAGCAAAGCCGGGAGGCTGAGGAAGACATCACCCCCATCGACACCATAAAAGCCACGAGCAAGAACCGTGACAGGATGGATCTTGCGCTGGTCACGGAGAATAGTGCGAGCCAGATTAGCAACAGAATAACCAATGGCCCAAGAAGTGTAACCCTTGAGTCCAATGACTTCATAGGCGCTACCAACTACGCTTTGGTGGATGTCCTCAAGGGTTTGTTTCTCGTAAGCAATCTGTTGCTTCTCTAGAAAACTTAGGACAGGAATCCCTCCAACACTTATGCTCGACCACAATGCCACCGAGCTGTCTCCATGCTCTCCGACAATAAATGCCTACACAAAACCAACTGATCGTCTCAAGTCTCAACAATACATTATGATCATCGGAGCTATTATCACCTGATCAGTGATCACTCCTTAATTGCAGTATAAAACCACTAAAGCATAGGTTTTTATCATACAAAATCACTCCTTAATCAGTATTTACCAAAAAGCACAAACCTTTTATCAATCATCTAATCCCAATTGAAACTAAAAAAATATATAAAATTGAAGCTCCAACACAAAACTGACCTGTACGTCCTGAGCATTAACGTCGAGATGATCTGCGATTAAGAATCTAAACCGAGAAGAATCGAGGTTATTAGTACCAGATCCAAGCACCCGATTCACCGGGAAACCAGAGAGCTTCCAAGCAACGTAAGTCAAAACATCAACAGGATTAAAGAAACATCAACAGGATTAAACCATCACTTATCAATCGGATAATACTACAACCAACCCACCATAAACTAAACACAAACATTACAAATGGGATCAAAGAACCCTAATTTTTGAAGAACAAACCAAGAACCCTAATTTCTAGAACAAACATCAGACAACCCTAAGTTCAAGCAGATCTCTGCCGATTCAAATCGAGACTTTGATCGGGAGAAAGAGAGACTTTGATCTGCAGATCTTCCTTTCTCGGATCGAGACTTTGAACGGGAGAGAAAGAGAGAAGTTTATCGGGAGAGAAAGAGAGAAAGAGAGAAAATTAATCCGGCAAAAAAAAATTTTTTTCCCTTTTCTATTATTCTGTTGGCCAACGAAAATTTGACACGTTGCAGTCTCTTATGAACGATTTCGGGTTGTAATATAAGAGAGTCTCTTCTTAATTTTCTTTTCTTTTGATTTAATTTTAACCCACTAAAAATCTATAAACCCCCCTTACAACCCCCCGATAAACATGCCCTTAGCTATTTTTGTCACATATGGGGACATTATATCAATAGTCTGATTGTTCATTTGAT